>NC_090984.1:87662991-87966022 GCF_041146395.1 Eulemur rufifrons
CTCTCCCTACCGCTGCAACTTTCAGCAGCACACTGCACAAAACCTCAGGCTGGGTCATTCTTTGGTTCCTTAAACATTTAATGCACACCAGTCCTGCAACAGGCTGCATGCTGGAAGCTGAGGGAACAGAAATGAACAGGGCAGAGTCTTTTTCTCCACTAAGTAGAAAACAAAAAAAAAAAGAAAGAAAAGAAAATATACTGCTTTACAGTGCTGCCTGTCCTGCTGGAAGCTACCAGGATAATCTGGGTTGCAAGTGTCCAAAACAGAGACCAGGAGAGAGTCGCTCTAAGACAACTCCTCCATCTGGACCCTCTCTCTTGGGTGACAGACGCTCTGTAGAAGCTCTGACCTCTTCCCAGGTTAAAATTCAGAGTAAACTCCTGGCCTTATTTGATTTTGGCCACATGGATTCTTCCAACCCCCCCAAGGGCATGGTGGCTGCTGGACGAGGGAGCCAGTGCAGAGCCCCCAAGAGGTCAGATGCTCGCTCACCTCTTCTCCTGCTCAGCTCTTCTCGCATTCTCGTGATGTGGCTTGCTGGCCCTGAAGCTGCCTACCCAGGGCAAGTCTGATCAACACAGATGGAGCCCTGAGCACCCACGCAGGGCAGGGACCTGTCCTCTGGAGCCTGCTGCTCGCGGCTCCTCAGCACAGCAGCACCCTCCTCACAGCAGCCCCTGGGGCTGGAGGCCCACCAGAGTGAAGGCATGAAGGGACACAGTCTTAGGAGCAGGTTCCTCAGTGTTGTTTTCTAGAAGGCAGAAAAAAACAAGCTGTCACCAAACAGAAAGGATGCATCTGACTTTTGCAGAGCGAGTTAGCCTGTCACTGTTGGCAGACGACTCACAGCACACAGAACTGCCTGGTTGCTAGGAAAAAGACAGACAACCCAGGGCCCGTCTTGGAGGACGGTGGGCTGCTCACCCACTCAAACCCCAGAATGTTCATTCTGGTTCCTCTTGGTAAACAGAACAGCCCTCAGGAGCCAGTGTACTTGAGCATTTATTGGGATAGGCAGACTTTGGGGGACATCCTGTTCTCCTCACTCAGAGGATAAATCACCTTCTTGGCAAACATGGATCTGATCTCAAAATTCTCAGGAGATGCAGCCCTGAGAGGAAAGAAAAGGAAAGAGAGAAAGCCAGCTTGGCTGGAGAGTGAAGGGTTCCTAGGGGAAGGATCACCCACATGTAACAATCCTCTAACCTCCCATACCCACGGTGGTCCAGCTTCTCTGTGGAAGTGCCAGGGCAGGAGAGGGGGAGCAAAGCGGAGCAGAGGGAGGTGAAAGATACACTTAGACTGTGGCTTGACTCTTGCCCCTAGGAAGCTTTCTCCCAGAATGTTTTAAAAAACCAAAGCTCTTGCAGGAAAAACTAGAAACAATACTCCTCACTCTCTCAAAATGCCCCAAAGTCTAAAAATGTGGAACCTACTTTTCCAAGTAGCCTAAACAAGCAAACAGCAAACCTGGAAGTTTATCTTGGAAGTCAAGAAGGTTAAAATGGTGATTTTTAAGTTCTTCCTTCATCTGACTCTCTGGACTTACTTAACCTATTATTTTCCTAGGAGGAAGGAGTCTTCTTTATTCTTTGTGGGCAAAAGGAGATACGCAGAATTCCTCATGTCGATGCAGAAACACTGCACTGCATGCATGTAAAGGGCAGAGGGGACCCAGCACCACAGGTGACCACAGCAGTGAAGGGCAAAATTCATCGTGAGAGCTGGCAGCAGGAAAGAAATTATAGCATGAGGAGCAGGTCAGAGGTACTATCCTTGCAGAAGGTCTCCCTGTAGACATTCTTCGCATATATGTTGAGATTTGACAGACATTACTACACATCTATGTGTCTCCAGGTATCTCCCAAACTTGTCTAGACTAATGACTAATGTTCCCAAGCGGGGAGAAACCATTGTTTTAGATTAAGGTTTTATGACTCCAAGAGGCCTCACCTCAAACGTTAGTTTCCTATTGCTGCTGTAACAACTTACCACAAACTTAGTAGTTTAAACCAACACAAATTACAGTGCTGCTGTTTATCATTTTGCTTAGATCAAGTAGAATTTGCTTTATGAATCTGGGTGCACCTGAGTTAGGTGCATAAATATTTAGAATGGTTATGTCTTCTTGTTGAATTGTACTCTTCACCATTATATAGTGATCATCTTTGTCTTTCATTACTTTTGTTGATTTGAAGACCAAGTTATCTGAAATCAGGACTGCTACACCAGGTTTCTTTTGGCTGCCATTTGCATGGAATATTGTTTTCCATCCTTTCACCTTGAGTCTGAATGCATCCTTGTAGGTTAGATGTGTTTCCTGAAGACAGCAGATACCTGGCTTGTGTACATTTATCCATTTGACCAACCTATGTCTCTTTAGAGAACAGTTCAAGCCATTCACATTTATTGAAAGAATTGATAAGTGAGGCAGATTTCTGTTCATCCTGTTGAGTTGAACACTTAAGTGCACATACAGTAATAACATTCATCGGGTGTCGGGCAGGTGGGAGCAGGGAGGAGGGAATGGGTATATTCACACCTAATGGGTGCGGTGCGCGTCATCTGGGGGATGGACATGCTTAAAACTCTGAGTCAGGTGGGGCAAAGGCAATATATGTAACCTAACATTTGTACCCTTGTAATATGCTGAAATAAAAAAAAGAAATGAAATTTCATATCAAATTTCAAAAAAAAAAAAAAGGAAATGGAAGAGATAAAATATTGGACCTAATGATTAGAGTCAAATTTTAAATTTTGATTGAGTCAGTTAAAACATGACATCTGTAACTACATCCACTCTTGTCTATTTGTACAGTGGACACCCATGGAACCATCTGATCAGTGTCCCTTTTCCCCTTATCATGGAAATGTTCTGCCTCACCCAAGGACAGGACCACCTCAGGATAAGCCATTTTCCTACCTAACCCTATCCCCGGGCCACAGTTAATTGTTCCAAGCTTGACGTGGATCAATCACAGTTTTTCCTAAGGATTTTTCAAACAGGCACAGATGAAGAGTTGGCCCCTCCCCAGTGCTGGAATTTGTGAGATGTAAGTTTGGGACGTGCCATGTCTCCCACTGCGTGAAGGAAGCTGGTTTGCATGGAGAGTGCAGTTAACAGAAAAGGCAGGAGAGCCCTGGAGATGCCTGAGTCCTTGATTGTACCTGTGTCTAATGCCCAGCTGTATCCCTGCCCACCCCACATCCTTCTAATCAAGGGACCAGAATACAATGATCTATAGCTAAGATCTGCAAGTGTTTCTTCCTGCTTAAGACCAATAAGAATTTCCCTTTTATAGTGGCCAGAACATTATCCACTGGACATCCAGCAGGGATGATACCATCTAAGTCCCAAAATTTCTTGGTCCCTATTTTAATAACAGGTCATGTGAACTACCTTTCTCTCATGTGTCTCCTTATGAGAGAGTGAGGGCCAGGACATTCAATAGTGTGGGCATTATGGGGAAAGCAGTGTGGTGATATAACAGAACCAATAGTGAGAGGGGATTAAGGTTACTATAAGAGCTACTGTTGTAAGTTATTGTAAACTCAGATCTCCCCCTGAGATGGCACAGTGGTAAAATATTGTTCTGTTGCATGAGCAACTACAATAAATATGATTTGGACCATGCAATTATAAGCAAAGAGAGGAAATGAGTTCCCCGCACCAGCAGAGGACCCAAACACATGACCTGTATGATGCCTGGGCCCTGCCCAGTAGATAGCGACCTGGAAGTTCTCTGGGTTTCACACAGCCAGTGAGCACAGCATCCAACGCTGCCCAGATCCAACGGAAAAGGCCTGCATTCACCAAACCAGCCCACCTTACTTGAGAAATGATGTAGCTGGGGTCCAAAAAGATGAATTTCCACAATCGGGAAAAGCCAGAATTAGAAATCTGACTGGGCTTTTTTTCCCCAAGAGCTTAGAATGAGAGAATTTAGCTTTAATAACATTTAACTCTATATCATTTATATACAAGGAAGCTTTGTATAATAACCTTCTAAGAGTTTAAAGATGCTGAGATTCACTCTTCAAGCAGTGCAATAGGAAAGTATTTATATGCATAAGAGATGTAAATTTGATGAATAAATGATGTTAATTTTGAAACTATTAAAAAAATAAAAAATAAACCGACACAAATTTATCATCTCACAATTCTGTAGGTCAGGAGTCTGACAAGGATCTCCCTGGGTTAAAAATCCTTCATCCCTGTCCGGAGGCACTAAGGGAAAGAATCCACTTCCTTGCCTTCTCCAGCTTCTAGAAGCTGCCTATACCTCCTTGGTCATGGTCTGTTCCTCCACCTTCACAGCCAGCAAAGGCGAGTAGTCTTTCTCATGCCACATCACTCTTGTTCCCTCTTCTACCTCCCTCTTCTACTTTTAAGGACCCTTGTAATTAAGTTGGGCCTACCAAGATAACCCAGGATAATCTCCCTATCTTAATTATCAACCTAATCCCATCTGCAACCTTAATTTCCCTTTGCCATGTAAGGTAACATGCCCACAGGTTCCAGGTATTTGGTTGCACATGGACATCTTTGGGAGGCCATTATTTTGTCAACCACAGCCAGCATACAGATTTGTTACCTGGGACAGAGAATCACAAATTATAAAATAACTGTCACCCAGAAGAATGCATAAAGCTGAGCTCCTGACACTTAGCCCAGGTACATTTTGCTGAAAAGAAAAAAAAAAAAAATCAAAAAAAGATCATTCTGTTGAGTACTTAAAGGACTGGAAGTCCTAATGGGGACTGAATGTTTAGTGTGAGGACGTAAGAAAGAAAACAAGAGTAGGTCCATAATCCTATGTGCCTTGTTCTTCATTTTAGTTTTCAAGGATGAACAAAGATTTTTAATCTGGAGATATGTTAATGTTTTAACTACCCATTTCCAAGGCTCTCAGACCTTGTCAGCCTGATTTCCTTCTCTTACCATGGAATCTCTTTGTTTCCTAACCTCTGGGCAGATGAAGGAGAAAACAGATACACTTTGGACTGGAGCTGCCCTTGCACTCTGCTCTTGGCAGCAGCATGTTGACGGCCAGTGGGGCCCAGGCAATGTTTCTCAATGTGAGGCCCACCATTCGCCTGCATCAGGGTCCCCTGCCCCATTTTGTCAAATTCTGGGAGTGGGATCCAGGAATCTGCATTTTAAAGAGCTCCTTGGTGATGCTGATGCAAACTAAAGCGTGACAGCCTATATTTTAAAGTTCCCCAATCTGCAACCAGCCTCTCCCAGCTCTTAGCAGCTCCCATAAATAATTTGCCTAGTCAATGTTCTATCCCTATTGTGATTCTCAGCTATGTAATATTTTCAACAACATAAATTTGTTCTCCTGCCAGGAGAGAGAAGAAGAGACAGCATGATATTCCAGTGCAGTTCTATGATCTGAAACCGAGGATTCTCAATACATCTTAAATATTAACCAACAAGATGCAAACTGATGCATAATTCATTAGTGGAGGTAGTAGACCAAAGTGCCTTTCATAATTTAACAAACTGACACATAAACTATTAAAAATTGTAAAAGCAACAGTGTTGATCTATGCAGATTGATCTTGGCTGTGAAGAAATACAGTACAAAAGGAAAATAGTATTATGTCACTTCTGACTGACAAACAGCTAATCACATACAACTTACCTAGTGAATGGAAAATGCACTTCTTAGAAATTAAAAATCTGAAAAAGTTAAAAACAGTTTTAAAGGGGAAAATAAAGGAAAATTCTTAGAACAAATTTAAAATCAGGCAGTCATTTTTCATTGACAATTGAAATAAATAAATGTTGACAGCAACCTGAATTATTACCCAGAATTTTAAAAAACTAAATTTCAGTTTTAAGATAAGAATATTTTCACATATGACAATCCTTTACTTTTTTCACTTTTGACTTCATAGTTTGAATTATTTTTACAATCTTAACTCAACTCATTAGATGACCACCTCTTTGAAAGAAGTCAAGTAGGTTGCCTTAGTAGTTTTTAATTACATAATTATTCCTAAATAAATGCATTATATAAAAATAAAAATGATATTAACATTAAAGCTAAAGGCCCCTCTGACTATGTCCCCAGATAGTCCATTCCCTCCTCCTCTCCCCAGAGGTAAGCACTGATACCAGTTCGTAATATATTTTTTCAGATCCTGTTCTGAAAAACATGTATGTACCCATAAAAAACATGCAGAATTGTTTTGACCATTTTTTACCTAAATAGTGTCATACTGTACATAGTCTTCTACAGCTTAATTTTTTTCTTCCATTATGTCTTAGAGAGCTCTTCCCGTGTATAATAGTGGTAGCCATGTGCCAAACATTGTTCTCAATTCTGGCACATATTATCTAATTTAATCCTCATTAATTTCTAGGCAGCAATGCCTAGAAATAGGTACAATTATGATCATTTCCCAGATGGGGAAACTGAAGCCCAAGGAGAAATACAGAAACATGCTTCCAGAGTCACACGGCTTTTAGTCAACACGGAGTTAAAAATTATAAGCCCCACATGATTTCAATTACCCTTGATCTAAATTAAGTTGAGATAAGAAGTCATCAACTTCAATAGAAGAAGCTTTCATATGATAGAAGTGTTTTCCAAATGTAATGCAATGAATTAACAGTTAGCCTTTGTTTTGCTAGGTAAGGGAAAAAGGTAGTAAATATTTAAATTTCAGTTATCATAAAAGTCAAATAAATCTATAATTATTTTGCAACTCGATGGCATACATTTAAAATTCTTCATTTGTTATGAAAGGCAAAGAGCTTTAAGAAAGCCAAGGATTTGACTTATAACCTTGAGATCATGAATACTTGTTAGAAATGAAAATGCACATTTGTCAGAAATGTATTGTGGAAACTGTCACCCCTGACCTCACGGTGATTTACCGCTGACTCTGACTTCACTGATCTGGTTCTAATTAACCCGACAAGTGCAGATCCACACTTAGGAGCATAGCTAGAGGAACTCTTCCTTCTAAAAAGTTTTTTCACAAGTTAAATAAAATGACTGTAACATATTAAATTAAAATCAGAACTCAGATTCTCCATTTTCTTCAAAGTTACAGCGCAGTTTTCAAACATAGACAATCTGATTCTAGAGCTAACGTTCTCGCCCACTGCACAGCAACACAACCATAGCTACCTCACTCTTTTTACCTGCTGCATGATGTTCTCTCAAGGATTTACCTTCATCTAGGGCTCAACACCAAGAATCCTTCTTAGCAACTTGACGAGATATAAATATAAAATGGATACATAGTCCCTGACTTCAAGAGCTTATAAACTAATATGAAATTTTATTAGTTGGCTTTAGGAAACCTTCATTTCTCAACTTTTCCACCTACAAAATTGGAGTAAACATATTTACCTATCTTGGAGAGGTAATGTGAATAAAAATGAAATGAGATTGGTGAGTAAATACTTTTGCTTTTTTAAAATGCATCCTGATCATCACTTTTAAGAACCGGTCAAATCTAGTGGGAAGCCACGGAGTTGCCATCAGGGACAACGTGGTCAGATTCCAGGGTCTGCTGTCTGCTCAGATAGCCTGCGTGACAATTGTCTTCAGCTAAATGGGCCTAGGGGTGATTGGTGACCCCAACAGAGAGGTACAAATTAAAACTCATTCATAACAGGAAATTTTTTATAAAGCAATTATTTATAACAAGAAATATATCTCCCAAGACACTGGAGTGATCTGGCGAGCACTTTATCCTCCAATAGGTAAAATCTTCCATGCAAGCCAAATTATAATTAGAAAGAAGGCTGGCTGGTAAGTGTGGAATCAGACCTTGGGAGTCTATGACTCAGATGTTCAATAGCGTCAGGCTCTGCAGCATCCAACTCTACCCAGACGTAACAGGCTACATCCTTGGACCAGGGCAGCCTCTCTAGACAGCACTTGAATGGCACTGCCAAGGGCGCTCTCTGAGAATTTCCCTGTTCCTTGTCCTCATGCTGACCATCCTCCTTCTGGAGGACATTTTTTCCTGCATGTATGTTAATAGCTTAAATCCAGTTCCAGTCAGGCTTTGTTGATCTGGGACCAATTCCATCCCCTTAGAGATGACTTTGCTTGTCTTTGAAGGTGTTGATTGATGGTTCACGCTCAGGTTAATGAGTTGCCAAATTAATGGGTTGTTTCACTGTTAGCTCCATCTTTCAACTACAAAAATACAAAAATTAACCACTCAAAAAGTGTTGCCAACCCAGGCCTTGCCAGCCTTGACACTTCTCTAAGGGATAGGGCATTTGAAATGAGCAAAATCATCATTAGAATGTATATAGATTCTTCTGGCTGGGTGAGGTGCCCTACACCTGTAGTCCTAGCACTCTGGGAGGCTGAGGCTGGTGGATTGTTTAAGATCAGGAGTTTCAGACCAGCCTGAGCACAAGCAAAACCCCATCTCTACAAAAATAGAAAAAATTGGCTGGGCATGGTGGCGTGTGTCTATAGTCCCAGCTACTCTGGAGGATCACCTGAGCCCAGGAGTTCAGGTTGCAGTGAGCTGTGATGATGCCACTGCACTCTAGCCAGGGCGACAGAGCAAGACTCTGTCCCCACCCCCTCACCCCCTCCCTGCAAAAAAAGAATGCATATAGATTCTTCTAAAAAATGCCAAAACAGTCGATTCTCTTTAATTATATAAACTGTACTCCTGCAATCTTGTTTAAACTATAAATTTACTTGGCAAATCTTTTTTTTTTTTTCTTATTTCATGTTATTGTTATGAGGGATACAGAATTGCAGGTTACATACGTTGCTCATGTACCGTACTTGGCAAATCTTTTCTTCCAAGTTTGTAAGTAAAGTTTAGCTCAACTCATTCTGCTAAATTTTAAAAGATCCTGGATTAAATGGATCCAAATTTACAAACTTTTAGCACATTATTCCATAAACTGAAAACAGAAGCAAGAATTGTCATGTAAAAAGGTGAATTCTGCCCCTTTGGCATAAACACACCACTCTATCATAACTCCACCCAAGTGCTTGATGATCAGGTTTTCAGCTTTTCGTTTTTACTTTTCAGCACTTGCTAGTAACCTTAGTTTTCTAACTAAAATGTCACCATGCACAAGAATGTAACCCAAGCTGATTTCAGCTACTTAGCTGTTTTTTTCTTTCAGAATTATTCTGCCATTTGCAACAATATGGAAGAACCTGAAGGACATTACACTAAGTAAACTAAGACAGACACAGAAAGACAAATACAGTCCTGTATGACTTCATTTATATGTGGAATCTAAAAAAGTCAAATTCACAGAAGCAGAGAGTAGAATGGTGGTTGCCAGGGCTGGGGGGTGAGGGAAAGAGGGAGATACTGTTCAGAGGGTACAAACTTCCAGTTATAAGATGAAAAAGTTGTGGGAGTCTAATGTAGGGTATGGGGACTACAGTTAATAATACATATTTATTGTATACTTGAAATTTGCCGAGAGAAACAAATTAAGGAAATGAAATAGTGATTAAGTGCTAAGAGGAAAACAAACAAGAAGCTGAGATGGAAAAACAATGAGAGAACCTATTTTAACTAGGCTGGTTAGGGAGGTCCTTGTTGAGAAGCTCATGTTTAACCTGAGAACTGAAGGTTATGAAGAGTCAACTCAGTGAAGGGTAGCAAGGAACATTCCAGGCAAAGGGAACAGCATGAAGTGGAAAAGAGTTTGATGTGTTCCAGAAACTGGCAGAAGGCCAGGGTGGCAGTATAGTGAAAGAGGGAGAAAGTGGCATCAGATGAAGAGATGCAGGCAGAAGCCAGACCATGTGGCACCTTTTAAATTATAGGAGGAGTTTTAATTCATTTTTTGAGGGGTGTTTGTTTGTTTGGGAGTCTTTCTTGAAAAAAGGTCTTGTTTTGTTGCCTGGGTTAGAGTGCAGTGACACCAGCCTAGCTCACAGCAACCTCAAACTCCTGGGCTCAAGCAATCCTCCTGCCTCAGCCTCCAGAGCAGCTGGGACTACAGGTACACACCACCACGCCCAGCTAGTTTTTCTATTTTTTGTAGAGATGGGATCTCGCTCTTGCTCAGGCTGGTCTCAAATTCCTGGCCTCAAGCAATCCTCCCACCTCAGCCTCCCAGAGTGCTAGGGTTATAGACGTGAGCCACTGTGTTCAGCCAAATTCATTTTAAATATAAAGACAAGATATTGAGGGTTTTAAGCTGGAGAGGGGCATTTTAAAGCAGATTGCTCTGAACAGGGTATGGAAAGAGTTTAGAGGGAAGCAGAAGCAGGGATCTCAGTCAGGAGGCTGCAGCAGTGGTCCAGGTGGAGATGCTGGTGGCCTGGACAAAGGTTGTGGCAGCAGAGATGGAGAGAAGTGAAGATTCAAGTTAAATTTTTGAGATAAACTACTGGAACATGCTGTAATTAAGTAATAAGTAGCATTAAGGGTAAGAAAAAGAAAGACAGGGCTGTCTCAAAGCATCATGCTGAAACAGGAAGGAGCCTTACTATCTCATTTTATGCAAAAGGAAAAGAGACCCAAAGCGTGGAGTGATTGGTTCTGAGATAGTGGGCTGACTCCTAGCAGGGCCAGGACCAAAACCCAGTCTTCCAGCCATCAGCCTAGTGGCCTCACTTCCCTTTCTTCTTCCAGGGCAGCCAAACCG
Source organism: Eulemur rufifrons (assembly GCF_041146395.1). NCBI lineage: Eukaryota > Metazoa > Chordata > Mammalia > Primates > Lemuridae > Eulemur > Eulemur rufifrons. The sequence continues at coordinate 87,673,613 of NC_090984.1, forward strand.
CCCTCGTGGCCCCAAGCAGGGGAGTAAGAGCAGGGTGTTTGCAGAAGGTCACACGCACAGCATTTGTCAGCCCCTCCACTCTCATACCTTCTGGATGCTCTAGCCATGTGGGAGCCTAACTTCCCTGCCCACCGCTGTAGACTAAATCCTATCCCTCAGCCATTGACATGGACATGAAATACAATGATGATGGTGCTGTCTAACTTTTAGTTCCTTTGCTAGGTGCCAGATATGGATCTCAATGCTTCGCACATCCAGTAATAGGTTATTCAATCTTCACCACAACCCTACAAGGTGGCTATTATTATTAAACTCATTCTACAGATCAGTAAAATCAGGCACAAAGAACATGAATCAGCTGTCCCCTGAGCCCCATGCAAACAGTGCACTGTCCTTCAACTGTCCAGCCCCCACACCCGTCCCTGAGCCAGGGAGAGCTCAGGCTCCTTGTTGCTCCCACAGCTTCTGCTCGGCCCTATTCTCATTACCTGTTGTATGGTGGTGATATTTTCTTTTCCAGCTACATGCAGGGCAGTTCTTTTTGTGAGTGATTATATGGGAATAATTACTCTTTATGTAAGCACTGCCTTGCAGGATATGAAAGACATAACTTTCAGGCAGCCAGAGAGCCCAGGAGGCTGCTTGTAATCACTCACTACGTTTCGTTGTCTCCAGAATTAATTATGGATTTCAACCACAAATCACCACTTCAATTGAGTCTACACCCCTTACCTTCTTTCCAAAATTATAATAGCAGTTTTCTAGGGAAAGATTAAGAAAGAGGGGCAGACACGCGGTGGTTCTGTTTCCCTGCTGGAGGTTTATCGTCAGGAGCGGGAAGCAGACGCTGTTACCTGAGGGATAAGTGCTGTGGCCTAGTCGCAGCCCTCGGAGTCACAGGACAGGACTGGGAGAGACCTTACCGAGTCCTAATCAGGCTCTTCTGGCGGCACATCACAGGAGCCCACTTCAAATCACCTCAGCCAGGAGACAAGGACGGGAGTATCTCATGGCCCCGGAGAGGAAGTGCAAGCCTCAAGTAGGACCCGTGCCCGGTGCTGGAAGCTATCAGCACAGTCTTCTCGCTTGCCATAAGCTCCATGGTGAGCGCAGTTACCAGCGTAACAGACAATCCCCCGGGTATGGTACTTATGTACTCCCTGAAGCCCACACTGGCCCACCACGTCCTCTACCCTCATCACCCCGCTACCATCACCACCACTCTTCAAAACGGAGAGTGCTCTAGTTGCCTATTGCTGTGCAATAACTACCTCAAAAGCATCACCACTTTAGTAAGTTTCATGATGCTGTGGGTGAGAATCGAGGCAGGACTCAGATGGGATGGGTGGTACTTCTGTTTTGTGTGGTTTCCACGGAGGTCACATGGTGGCTCAACTGGTGATGGGCTCACAGAGGGGCCCAAGACAGCTTCATCCACATGTTCACACATCGGGCGCCCTGCTGGGGTTGGCTGGAAGACTGGGCTCAGCCGGGACTGTCAGCTCCCTAGCCCGGTAGTCTCAGGGTAGTCAAATTTCTTATGTGGTAGCTCAGGACTCCCCAGAAACCCAGGGGGAAGCTGCAAGCCTTCTTTTGATTAAGCCTCGGAAGTCTCTGAACAACACTTTTACCACATTGTAGTAGTGAAGCAAATGACTAAAGCCAGCTCAGATTCAAAAGGAGGGGAATTAAACTCCATCCCTCGATAGAAGGAGTATCAGTTAATTTGTGGCCCTCTTTAATCTGCCACAGACAGGTTGCTGGACAAGCATCCACAGCACTTAAATATTTACTGCTTGCCTTGATCCAAGGGAAAGATAAATGAGAAATGGAAACAAACATCCGATCACATGGCTTATTGTATCAGAGGACATAGCTTCAGACTGGGCTGTTATGGGACTTCCCTGGGTGGTTCAGGTGGGGGACCTGGCCCCCAGTATTCTGCTCACTTGACTGGTGGGATGATAGCTTCAAGAAGTGTTGAAAAAGGATTGTGAAGGAAAATCTGTAAAATCTATTAAAGGAGGATAGGAATAGTATACCTTCTTAATAGGGCTGTGAGGATGAAATAGATTTTATATATGTAAAGTGCTTAGAACAGTGCCTGGCACATAGTAAGTGCCTTATAAGAATTCATCATCATCATCATCATCATCATCATTATGTTAATGGACCACATGAAAACACTGAACCTTAGCTAGGCACCAAAATTTAACTCCTCAGAGGCTGATATTTCAAGACTGCAAAAGGAGGGAGAAATGTGGTTTACAACCACTTGACTCCACTTGTGTGCTAATTACTAACAGTAATTCACTCAGGATTCTCCAAGTAAATAACTCTCAGCTCAGTGTGCTATCTAATAAAAACAATAATGCCATTTTTAAGCTTTCGGGTTATTATCTACATAAGTCACAAGAATGATCATAATACGTACAGAGAAGATGATCAACGTGACCATTTTGTGACACTGACCACTTTTCTTGCAATTCCAAGAGTCCCAGGGAGACTTGCTACCAACCTATGTAGCAGGAACAAGTGACTCCCTGTCCACCGATCACCAGCTGCCGGGACTGGCCTGATGTCAAACCTTATGTCATTTAGTAAGCTGGAAGACATTTCTGCTTCTTGGGAAGTGAACTTTCTGGGTTCCATCATTAGGTTTTCAGGGACCCACAAATTCCCAGATGCCTTAGCATCATTTTTCACTTCTATGAAAAAAAATTAAAAAAAAAACCACTGGTGGGAAAAGCTCACACAATACCTTTACATGACTCTGGGTGCACTATTCTGGCAGGACACCTGGAGCTGGTTCTAATACACTGTTGGGATTATTCCCTGAAGCTTGGCACAGTAATGACCTCCAGTAAATGGGGTGGAGATGTTGGAACTGCCTTGGCAGAGTGTTGAAGACAGAACTGAAAGGTTGAGAAAAGTGGGAATGGCAAACTGAACATATTGCGTGAGACCTGAAACCTACCAAATGAATATAATCCAGGAGGGCCCAGAAAACAGTCTCTTCATGAAGGCAATGAAGAAGGCATTGCAGAGAGAGGGACCTAAAATACTTGCGAAGCTTAGGTTAGATGTCTTCTGAAGGGTGGTGTTGAAAATAGGAGAATCTGCCATTGAGCTGGTTTCCATAACATAAGTGGGACCAAGAGGCTCTGGAATGGCAGATGGTAGTGTTTAATTGTCAAAGGCAAGATGGATGTAATTAGCATGCCAGCTGGTAAGGCATGGAGTGGCAACAGGGTGCCTTAGACACCAGAGGTCTGTAGGGATCATAGTTACAAGGAGGGAAAACAGACGCAGAGCAGACCAGAGTATTATTTGACTTTTATAGCCACAAAATAAAAGGCTGGAGTGTAGAAGCCTGCATGCTTTGCAATAATGGAAAATCATCATCCCTCATCTCATTTCCAAATCTAAATCAGCACAGAGACCTAGAACACATTAAGGGAAGGTTGAGTCTGCTTAAAGAAGGAGCTTACAGTTACATCATATATTTCATAAATATTCCTGCTAAACCTTCCCCAAAGTTACATATGTCCATTTGCTAAGGTAACTATATATGAGGGAAAAAGGAATAGCTAGGGCTGTGCTACCTGAAATGCTAGTACATTCCTCGCATCCCTTGGATAGATTGGGGAGAGGGGTGTATGGAGGCCAGATGATAAATGTAATTCTCCTTGGCCGGGCGCGGTGGCTCACGCCTGTAATCCTAGCACTCTGGGAGGCCGAGGTGGGCGGATCGTTTGAGCTCAGGAGTTCGAGACCAGCCTGAGCAAGAGCGAGACCCCACCTCTACTAAAAATAGAAAGAAATTATATGGACAGCTAAAAATATATATAGAAAAAATTAGCCGGGCATGGTGGCACATGCCTGTAGTCCCAGCTACTCGGGAGGCTGAGACAGGAGGATCGCTTGAGCTCAGGAGTTTGAGGTTGCTGTGAGCTAGGCTGACGCCACGGCACTCACTCTAGCCTGGGCAACAGAGTGAGACTCTGTCTCAAAAAAAAAAAAAAAAATGTAATTCTCCTTATAAATGTATATTCAGAATAGGTATTCTTAATAACTTCACTTTTCTTCCCTGACTTGTGAAGTAGAGCCATTGTAACAAAAAAAAATGTAAATGGATGCCCACACCTAGCCAAGATAATGAATCAGAAACAATGTCACAGCCCAGGTGGATTTGCAGAACTTAGCACCATCATCAAAGACTGAATGCCTGGAGGGGTGGCAATCCCCATCAAGTTACCTGCCCATCCCCTGCCAAAACCAGATGGATCATGGCAGAGGACAGTGGACTACCATGCACTTAACTAAGTGATGACCCAAATTTTAACAGCTGTGCTAGTTATAGTGTCTCCACTAGATAGAACAGAGCAATACAGCCTCTGGCACTTGGTATATAGTCATTGATCTAGCAAGTACATCCTCAATCTTTATCAGTAAAGAAGATCAAAAGAGGTTCGCTTTTTTATGGGAAGGAGAGCATGTCTTGTCTGAGGGCTCTCTTTCACAATACAGTCACCAGAGAGTTTAATTGTCTTAACATTCTGCAGACATCACATCTGTCCACTGCCTGATTAATATCAATGCCAGTTACACCTAGGGAGCAAGACATAAACTACTTTAGATGCCCTAGTAAGAAATATACGTGCTAAGAGGTAGAAGAAAAACCCCACAAAGATTAAGGAGCCTGCCACATGAGTAAATTTCTTAGCAGTACAAAGATCTGAGGTATACTGGCTAAAGCCTACGTCAGGGGAAGGATAAGTTGTAGTACCTTGTGACTGCTACCACTAAGAAAAATATATAGTGCTTAGTGGACTTCTTTGGATTTTAGAGGTCACAAATATGGCACTTGGGAATAGTGCTCCAACTCATACAAGTGATTAAAAAAGCTGCCAGTTTTGAGTAAAGCCCAAAGAAGAAGAGGACCCTGCAGCAGATCCAGAGTGTGGTACAGGCTGCCCTGCCACTTGGGCCACAGGAGCCAATGGACGTAGTGGGCTAGAGATACCCATAGAAGATAAGGATGGTGTCTAGAGTCTGACAAGATGCAACAGGACCATCTGGGGTTCTAGAGCAGTGCTGACCTTCTGTGGCAGAGGCATATTTGCCTTTGGAAGAAAAAAAAATTGGAGAGCTACTGGGTACTGGTAGAAAGTGAGTGAGCCTGTGAGCAGAGTTGCCCACCATGCTCCATCGAATCATGTGGGCAGCTGGTGGCAGCGATAACCCACTGCTGTAGAATCTGTCCATTCAGCATCAGTCTTAAGCAGGCTAACTAGGCAGAAATAAATCATATGAACAGTTGATCCAGTCTCTCATGGCACTTAACCTTTGTCTCACTGACATCTCTCCCTTAACTCACACCAATGGAAGGGGAAGATTCTCAGGCCCTGTTCACAGATGGGTCTTCCCAGTATATGGGTGCCAGCTATAAATAGGCTCCTTCTGCCCTAGAGCCTTACAAAAAAAAAGTTACAATGGTGAAAGGAAATCTTCTTAATGGGCAGAACTGGAAATACAACTCTCAGTGGCTCACTGTGTATGGAGGAAGAAGTGGTCTGAGATATGGATATATCTATACTTCTGGCCAGGGGCAAATGGCTTGGCTGGTTGGTCAGAAATCAGGAAGGAGAAAGAATGAAAGAGTATAGATGAGAAAGTCTGGAGAAAAGGCATGTGAATACACCTGTGAAAGTCTCACATCAATGCCCATCAGGGAGCAGAGGAGACATGCTCCATGCCGGCAGGGATGAGAGTTCTCTGTGGACCCATAGAGATGGCTTCCCTCACCAAGTCTGATCTAGCCATTTCACTATTAAAAGTGACCTGCTAGCAAAAATAAATAAATAAATAAATAAATAAAAGGCCTGACACAGAGTCCTTCATAGAGCACTATCGCTGTCAGAGATGGGTCAGCCACTTGATTGCATGGGACCACTTCTACTCTGAACAGGACTGTGAGTTGTCCCCAGTGGAACTGACGTGTATTCTGAACGTGAGTTTGCCTTCCTACCCTCAGTGCGTCTGCCAGCCCTGCCATCCCAAGGCTTAGAAAATGTCTGATCTATGTGCCTGGTATCATGCACAACATTGCCTCGGACCAAGGAACCCAATTTGTGGTGAAGAAGTTGGGCAAGTGTATGCATGACCACGTGATCTTCTGGTCTTAACACCATCTGACAGAATGGTATAAATGGCTTGTTAAAGGCCCAGCTAAGGCACCAGCTCAGGCACACTATCCCATGAGGTTGAAGCACTGCCCTCCAAAATAGTGTTCATGTGCCAAACCCAAGGTTGACATAATAGCTAGAAACACTAGTAAAGGAATTAAGAGGTAGAAGTAGTTGGGCCTCTATTACCGTACTATGGTGACCCATTTATAGAATTTAGGTTTCCTCACCCTGCAAACCTAGGCTCTCTCAAAATATGCACCCTGATTCCCTAAATTGGAAATCAGGGGACATGGTATACGTCCCAGTGAATTTGAAGCTGAGACTACCTCTTGGTCTTCTTGTTCTCCTCTTGCCTACAAACGAATGGACAAAGAGAGAAGGTACTGTACTGAGAGGGTAAATAACACTGATCACCAGAGGGAGCAAGGGCGGCTACCATACAACGGGAGCGTGGAGGAGTATGTCTGTGATCCAGGGGATTCATGTGGCATCTCTTGCTTCTATTATTGGTGATATTGCACACAAACAATTGGAACAACCATGACTGGACAAAAGTAAGTCAGATAAGGGATCAACCTCTCAGAGATGAACATCTGGGTCACCCTACCAGGAAAGCAACCTACACCAATTGAAGGCTGGCTAAGAGTGAGGGAAATGTAATATGGGTCACAGCAGTGGGAAGTGATGGCTGTCCATGATGACCTCTGACACACCACAGCAGCAGAGGCCACCGCTCGTTCTACTAACCCCTCATATTAAGTCTCTGCAGATATTGTAGCTGGCTGACATTTGAAGGATACTCTGATAGATGGAGCTTAATGTTGGAGGGAAAGGGAAGAAGACAAGTCAGTATGAGTAATGCAAGAGATGGACTGTACTGAACATGTTATTTTCTCTCAGCCCAAATTCTTACTCCAGCTGCTGTCACAGGGACTGGTTCCACATTGGCTTCAACCAATATCATGCAGGAACAACATGGAAGCTACTCTGAAGCTACTGGCCATGCAAAGAAATCTACTCAGCATTCATACATGTACACCCCAGAAGTACAGGGAAGTTAATGCCCACGTGGTTTACCCTTGACCAATGTGGGAGCGAAATTGATAGATAAAGGCTTCTTCCTTTTGCCCCAAGAAGCCAGCTCTAAGATGCATTTCCCAAGGTTCCTCAGAAGTGTCTTCAGGACTGAGTGGCAATCACCAATAGCAGCAGCCAACTCTTTAATACCTCTGGCTTTCCCAATGATGTGCTGGAGCCAGCTTATACTGACTCATGAGAGCCAATTGTGCACATTTTCCCAGCTCCACATTCGGTGATGTCCCATGGAAACTGGCCATGGTAGGAGCATTTGTACCATGAGGAATGGTAAATGTCACAAATCAAAGTGATCGCCTTTTTTCCAGAAAGCTGGCTGATAAGCATTTACCAACATGCCACTGCTTTCTTTCCTTCATCCCTCACTCTGTTCCTGATGCCTGCTTTCTCCAATTCCATTACCAAATAAACTACCTGCACATAAGCCTTTTTGTCAGACTCTGCTTTCACAAGAGTCTAGGCTGAGACAAATATGTCCCTCAGAATGTTGTTATGAGTTTTAAATGGGATTGTATTGTAACAATACTACTATGGCCAAGACTAAACAGCCTAGATCTAGAAAAATACACTCACCTTAGATGGTTTTATTTTTCTTGTTGTCTCCTAAGGACAGTGAGATCAAGATACTTGGAATTTCAACTGCCAGGTATCCCCAGGCAGGAAACAAGGTGGGTGTTAGGATGGAGGCCACAGGGACTTCCTCCAGTGTTGGTGCCTAAACAGGGGGACTCAGAAAGGCAGAGAGAGAAATGTTCCAGTGGTTTCCTGGGCCTGCAGCATCTCTGAGCTGTTAGCCTGTTCCATCCTTCCAGCTTCTCTGTCAGCTATTATTCCAGCCGCAGCAAGGAGTAGCACAAGGAACCTGAGCTGATTTCCATTGGTCTTGGTAGAGGGCTGATTTCAAGAATAGCAAGTAGCTGACTTTGAAACCCCTTCTGACCTTCCCACCTGGTTTTGTGGGCGTATGTCTGAAGAAAATGTCTAGCTGTGTATTTGTATATGTATGTGGTTTAGGTTAAGAAAGCTATATCCCTAAAGCTGCACTGTCCAAAATGTACCTACTAGCCACGCATGATTAGTATTTAAATTAATTAAAATGAAATCAAATTTTAAATTCTGTTCCAAAGTCAACTAGCCACACGTCAAGTACTAAATAGCCACATGTGGCTAGTGGCTGCCATATTGGACCACATAGATAAAAACCACATTTCCATCATCACAGAAAATTCTTTTGGACAGTGCTTTGTAGCACTTGGATGCCAGGCCTAGAGTAGCGTGGAACAACCATAGCTGAATGTATCAATGGGAATACATTCCCTACACACCTCTGAGATCTCTTCTCAGACTGAAGCCCAGAATAGCCCTGGTGCTTGAGACCACCAGCGACACCTTGTGGCAGCAAAAGTAATAACAGTTAAAAGATCCCTTCTCAGGAGACTTGAGCTGGTTTCCTGTTCTCTGAGCGTGTGTAACCAGAACACCCCATTGTGCTCGAGAAGAATTATAACATTTATTGATCATTTCCCATGCAGCAGGGACTGTGATGGGTTTTTCACATGTAATTTCTCATCTAATCATAACAACTTTATGAAAGCAGTGCTATTGATACTATTCCCATTTTAGAGATGAAGTAACTGAGGCTCAGGGAGACTAGTTTGAGCTCATTAGTGTGAGGCTGGGAAAAGGGCTGTTCCTGTGCACGTAGAAGGGATTTCATAGCCGTGAAACTTGAATATTAAAAGAAATATGGAAGTTCGTGACCAGTCTGGCAATATAGTGAGACCTCCATCTCTACAAAAAATTTAAAAATTAGCCAGCTGTGGTGGTGTGCATCTGTAGTCCCTGCTACTCAGGAGACTGAGACAGGAGGATTGCTTGCGCCCAGGAGTTCAAGGTTACAGTGAGCTATGATCTCACCACTGCAATCCACCTGGGCTATGGAGTGAGACCCTGTCTCTAAAAAAAAAATAAAATAAATTTTTAAAAAAGGAATATGACCTCATTCTTACCCCAAAATAGTGAAGTAGGATATAGTAGGTACAAATACAGAGCACACGAAGAATGTTGTGACTGTTAATTTTCTTTGTCTATCTTTTTAGGGAGCTATCTTCCCGTCAAAATTTTATTATCCACAGCGGTAAACCAGACTTCCTTTTTTTTTTTTTTTTTTTTTTTTTTTTTTTTTTTTTTTTTTTGAGACAGAGTCTCACTCTGTTGCCCGGGCTAGAGTGAGTGCCGTGGCGTCAGCCTAGCTCACAGCAACCTCAAACTCCTGGGCTTAAGCGATCCTACTGCCTCAGCCTCCCGAGTAGCTGGGACTACAGGCATGCGCCACCATGCCCGGCTAATTTTTTGTATATATATATTTTAGTTGTCCATATAATTTCTTTCTATTTTTAGTAGAGACGGGGTCTCCCTCTTGCTCAGGCTGGTCTCAAACTCCTGACCTCGAGCGATCCACCCGCCTCGGCCTCCCAGAGTGCTAGGATTACAGGCGTGAGCCACCGCGCCCAGCCCAGACTTCCTTGTTCGTAGATTCCTAACCCCAAATGAATACATTCAAAGACGGTACTTCAGCAAGATTGTATAGTATTGAAAAATAAATTCCATAGAATTTGAAGTAATAAACTTGCTACAGGTTATATTATACACCATTTAAAAGAGTCAAAGCATGTCAATTCTGAGTTCATTTGGCAGCCATTTCAGAGCTTGTTTATAAATGTTTAGCTAAGGAACAAAATTAGAGTATTACCTGCAAAAGTTTTTCAAGGTCTTTTTTTTTTTTTTTGCAACTCAGACACTGGCTGCTGCTGCATGTCAAGTGCACTTCCTCGTGCTTCCACCACCTGTCAATCATTCTGAGTCCTTAATTAGGACTCTTCCAAGGAGACTCTGACATCCCAGAGAGTGATGCTTCCACACGGCTCCTCGCCCTCTTTCCCAGATCAAAATCCATGTCAGCAGACACGGTCAAAAGAGGCGCTTCCTACTTTTGGGGGAGACATTTTAGAGGGCAGATTTTTAAAGTGTGGGTGGGGAGATGGAGTGTGCTTTGGAAATGCTGAGTCGTGGGAAGCAACAGAAACTTGCTGTGCCTGACAAAATGGCTTCTGCACCCCCTGCAGCCAGCACACTGAATGTTCAGGTGATGTTATATGGCCAAAAAGTTATACCGCCCCCTGAAAAGTATATACTCATCAAAAACAGAGCTGGACCCTGCTGAAAGGGCTTCCAGGCACCAGCTGTGTCCACAGCTGTTCAGCTTCCCGACTTCCCTGATGAGCCAGCATTCTTGTCCTGGGCAAGAATTGCCCTACATTGCATCTGATTCAGAAAAGCCAACAGGAGCCAAGGGGAGGGGTACGAACAAAAGAAAGGGCAGTGGGGCTAGCCAGAGAGAAGAGGAGCCAGATAATAGTTTGGAGTGGGAAAAACATCGTGCTAGGGCTCAGAGGACAGGTGCTATGGTCCTGGTGGGGTCGCCAACCCCCTAGCCTGCTTTCTTAATTGAATGACAGCCTTGCTTCTGGAGGACACATTGGCTACTGGGAAAGTCAGAGCACTACTGGGTGCCACCCCAAAGTTGTATGATCCTCACCTCCATCAAGTATTTTTGGAATCCTAACTCAGCCGGCCCCTTCCCCCTCTCCTTTGTTCCAGAGAATCTCTCTCTAGAGGCGCATTTCCTGCTTTCTCAGGAAGTAGCTGTCTAGTGGGTGCTACTGCTACAGCCACTGTCCCACCTGCAGGGTGGCCCTGGCGTCTCTTCTCAGTGGGAGAGGCAGGCTAGGAGATCCGCTGCAGAACCATGTGTTTCCGGGACAGTGTGAAGCTTGGCAGAGACAACAGGTTCTGATACTCAGATTGGAAGCGTCTGGATGCCTATTTCTGGGAAAGACAAAGAACAAGAAGACTGGGGGGAAGTCCCCAAACTCCACGGCTTGTCTCCAGCTCCTAGCGCAGGAGAAGGACCCAGAGCAGAACTGCCCAGGCCCTCGCCGGATGCCTGTCCACGTGCTCTCCAAATCAAGGCTGACCTCGCCAAACTGAGATGGAGGGCTTACACATTTTTAACATGGAAAATAAAAAGTCAACAAGTGTTGTTTCCAAAGCTTAATAAAGTAAAAATTCAAAATGGAATTTCTGTGATGGTTTCGACTATATAAAAATCATGCAGTCATCTGTGCAAGAACCAGAAGGAAACAAGGAAAAAAATGAAATATTCACATTATAGGAGTAGTAGAGTGGTAAAGACGGCTTTCTCTTATTTCTTCTTTTCCTATTATAGCAGCTGTAACATTAAGAATAATTCAACTAAGTGAAGCACTCTTTAACACTGGGCACCGCAGAAGAGCGTTCCATTTATGCCGTGGGGAGAGGCCTCACAGCAGACCCTCGGGGCTCCCCCTGGGCCTAGGACAGGCCACAAGAGCAGCATCTTTCCCCTCCTAGCAAGAGCCACAGGGGAAGATTGGGCCTCGGGTGACATCTGGTCAGTGTGATGACAACACGACCACAGCATCCCCAGCATGTGACCGGATGCAGACCCCAGCTGGCTCCTGCCCCCCAGAGCTGTCGCTCTCAAGGCCACCCCACCAGAGGGAAGGACTGAGCTCTCGTCAACCTGTTTCCTCCTAAGACGCCAGCAGAGAAATTACTTCCTCCTACTTTGGGAAACGTTTAATTAGTCAAAACCTTCTCTGGCTGAATCCTACTGACTGTGACAAATATATTTCTTGATTCATGCTACATTTTGAGCCAAACGGTAGTCACTTTCTGAACACTGGCCTTGACTCTATTTTGGGGTGAGAAGAGCAGCTGAAACCTCTGTGGCCTTCTCCTCACGAACCTCATGGGCTAGGAGAGTCTTTGTGCACTTCCACAGACATCCATGGATTTTAGGCTCTTGATCTCTTAAGTACTATTCATACACAGCCTCCCATGAAACAAAAGTATTGTGGTTGATATTTGGGGGGTTTAAACTAAGGGTTTCTTTTTCTGTTGTTTATTTTAATTCCCAGATATTCTAAATCTGGAGTGGACCAAGAATCACTTTGTACACATTCTTTCTATAAAGAGGAAACTGTCATCTCTGGGTCCTTATTCAATCTCAGATCCAAGAGGATTGCGAGTGGTCAGGCCAAGTTATGGGCCCAGCCTGGAGATTCCCTTCCCAAAAGGAAGGAAACGTGAGAAAAACTGTTCTGGGCAGCCCAAAGCCATCATTGTCTGAATCTGTGGTTTTGGCCAGTCCCAGACTCTCCATGAACATGCTAATTTGTCATTTCCTGGGGCAGGAAAGGGATGCCCATCACCACCACCACCACCACCACCACCAGGGTACTGCTCACCCCAGAGCACTGAGTCTATAAATAAAGCTGGTCATCTCCCTCAGATGGGCTAAGCTTTCATCTATCTTGACATACTGAGTATCAGTGAGAATAAAAACAAGAGTAAGGAAGAAGAGAGAATGCCACTGCCACCTCCTCTGACTCAGTATATTTATTACTCACCAGTTGTGATTAGGAGTTGACACGTATGACCAGACACAGCCTAACTGCATTACTCTGCAACAATGAACTTTCTCGACCTAGGGGGCAGAGCAATGCTCTGCCTATAGACTTCTTAGAATCAGTATGATGGTCTGCAAAAGAAGTGTTCCTTCCTGCACCCCAAGTGGTCACCTTTGATGTAGTAATAGCTGACCACAGTGGAGCGTGGAGCACGGACCAGACACTGTGCTCAGAGCCTTATATGCACCACCTCATTTACTGTTTACAACAATCCTGCTAGGCAAATGCCATTACTATTAGCATTCCCATTTTACAGATGGGAACACTAAGGCTTATTGAAGCTGCACTAGTAACCTGAATTTGACTCTCCATATCCATTCTGCTCCCTTCTCAGTATGCTTTGTGCCCCTGGGAGACTGGCCTTCGTGCCTGCACCAACAGGGCCTTTTTGCCCTGTGGTTCCAGTTGAGCTGGGCCAAGGGGAGGCACTGGTTTGAACGGGGAAGTCAGGAGAAGAGAGGTGTGGGCATTTATCCCCCTCCTCCCTCCCCGTCTGGCCAGTTGTGCCAGTGGCTGCATTCCTCCTGTTGGGCCACCTCTCACACTAGAGCTCTCCCTGGGTTCAGAAAACTCTGTTCCTGCCCTTGTCTCTTCAGGCAAAAAGGCTTCCCCTGCTGTTAGTCCATAGAGACTCACCATCTCTCACTGGTTACCTTAACCTTCCCACACCTCTGAAAATTGTCCCTTTGTTAAACTCTCTGCAGTTAAGTTCTTTGACAATATCACCTCTTTCCTGCCAGGACCCTTAGCTGTGGCAGAAACTGAATTTCTTGCTCCAGTTAGCACAGCTAAATATGGTAAAGCTGGGATTAGGAATCTTGGCAGCCTGACTCCAGAACTCACATTTAAATCACTATCTACATTGCACCAAATAAGGCCACCAATGATAGAGGGAAAGGAGTCTAGCTCCTAATTTCAAATCCTCTGTCCTTTCTCAGATGCAGCCAACTAGGCAAATATGGTTCACATCAGGGCTATGTCCTGGGCCTCAGTTTCCCCTTAGACTATCAAGGTCACCCCCATGTCCCCCAGAATGGTCAGGGCCATTGTGAGAATGACCTGTCTAGAGGCCTAGGAGCGCAGCAGGGCCAGGCACATTCTCTCACTTGCTACCCAGAAGTTAACTGAATGCAATCATCCCTACAACGGGATCTAGACAGTGGCCTATGCCACCTAACCCAGACCAACGTAAGCAGAGCCTCTGGGGGCAGGGCCTGGGTGGGTTAGTTCTAAAAGCTCCTCAGGTAAGTCCAATGTGTGTGCAGGTTTGAAACTATCATGCTAAACTTCAGGCAGCCGTGCAAATGTGAGTTATTTTCATCATGACGTTTTCCTCCCAAGCCTGTGGTGAAACGAGCAGTGCCCTTTCCTTCTCATCAGGAAAGGGAGTGGGGAGAGGAGGGGGTTGTCATGTTTAAAAGTGGTGGAATATTTTATAGTGTCTGAAACTGATCCATGAATACTTCTAAGGCACGTTGCCTCAGGCACGAAGCAGCAGACTAGCTGGCATATTCTACAGGTTTTTAAAATGTGGAGAGGTCTCAAGTCATCCGAGTCATGCATGCTCTGATTAATAAATCCTTTGAAATGGGCCATCTTAAAACACACACATATCCTTATATATCACGCAGCAATGAGCTTCTACTTGCCTGCCATTGGAGCCCCATCAAAAATTCCTCGATGTTCAGCTTCCATTTGTCCCCTCCCAGTGAAGGCAAGCTAGACATGAGCTTGAGAACGATCTCAGACTTCCCATTGTCTTGCCGCCTTCTCTCTTCCCATTCCTGCCTTTTCTGTCTCTTCAACTGACTGGCTGTGGGACTCAGGCTAGTGAGGTCATCTTTGTGAGCTTTCATTTCTTCATCTGCCGAGTCCGTGGTTCTCCAGGTGTGGTCCCCAGACCAGCAGCACCACCATCACCTGAAAGCGCGTTGGAAACGCAAATTCTCCAGCCCCACCCAGACCTGCTGAGTGAGAAACTCTGTGGGTGACTCAGCAGTCTTAAGCAGCCCTCCAAGTGATTCTAATGCACGCTAAATTTAAAAACTGTTGTTCTCAAATATTGTTAGGAAGCTGCTCTCTCGCTAACCTCCTTGTATAGTGTCTTTGGATGTCCAGTTTCCTCCCCCAGATATGCAAAGCCCTCACTCTGTCTACTCCCCTGCCCCTTTTCCTAAGACTTTTGCACCTGCTGTTCTTTCTGCCTTGCATGCTCTTCCCAATGGCTTCTTCACATCTTTCAGGTGACCACACTGTATAATGTAGGTATCTCCTAATATTCTTTACCCCAGCACACTGTGTACTTTCTTTATAAGACTAATTACCATCTATTATCATCTTATTTATTTGCATATTTTCATCTCTATCTCCCCCTCACATAAATGTAGGCTCATGAAGTAGGGACAGTATCTGTTTATTTGCTGCATCCCAGAACTTAATAGTATGTCCAGCGTGGCCAGTTCTTTCTCTGTGATGATAGAAATGTTCTATATCCACTTTGTCCAATTTGCTAACTGCTAGCCACATGTGGTGACTATCTGGGCACTTGAAATGATGCTAGTATGACTAAGAAACTAAATTTACAATTTTAATTTAATTTTAATTAATTCGAATTTCAGTAGCCATGTGTGGCTACTTCCAACTATACTGAACAGTGCAGCTGTAGACACTCAACAAAATAAGTGTATTGAACAAATGACTAAATCTCTTATTAAAAGCACAAAGAATATGATTTTAAAAAATTGACATGGTCGGCCTATAATACTTTCATTGACTCCGATTAGTATAACCACCTTGTCTGCTAAAAATTTGCTTTTTACTCTACTTTACGTAGGAACTGTCTTCTTTTTTTCAATGAAATTGTTTTCGAGTTGCAACCAGCATTGTGGCAGAAATTTTTAGCTGGGAGGTGAGAAGGAAAATGTAAAAATCAGGCTCGTTAAATTGGCCTTGAAGGTAAAATTGAGTTATTCCTTTTATAGGAGGTTTGGGATGGAAGGACCAGAAGGAATGATCCATGATCTCTTCCTGCTTTTAATGGACTCTGCTTCTAGGCCTGGCAAGGATGCCTAGAAACTCTGGAACTGCAGAGGATGGGGGAACTGGTTTTCCTCTTCAGCAGAGGAAATATGGTGAGGTGGAAGGGAAATAACACAATCAAAAGCACTTGGATTACAAGTCATCTTGGAAAGTTACTTAGCCTCTCTGAGCCTCAACTTCCTGATCTATAAAATGGAGATAATACCTTCCATCTCACATGGCTAAATATGCCAAATGCTTGGCATGCAGAACGTGTTAGTTCCCTTCTTTCACAGCCAAAAACTTTACAAGTCCCAGGAGAAATCTATCTCATGGAAAAGTTTTTTTCCTCTCTCTAAAATATCCCCACTCCCTGTACTTTTTGAACACAGTCAACTTTCACTTCGCTTAACCTTATCCTAACCCTATTTTGCCTATTCCTCTGTCTTTAAGACTCCTAGATATATAATTTTACACTTTGGGGAATAGTCATCATTATTTTGGTTAATGCTGGATGATTTGACATACTGTAATCCCTTTTATCAGAAGTACTGGAATATATTCATAGCCCACACTTACTTTTCTTTAAAATAAAAGATAGGCTAAAAATGAGATCCAAGGATCCTTCCAGCTCTAAAATTGCTATATCCTCTGGTTACAGAGTTTCTAACAAGGAAGCATGTGGCCTAAATGTGTCATCTTCATTATTAGAAATATCATAGTACTAAATTGGGCTCTGATGTCCCAAAATATTCCTGCAGTTTAATACCAGCTTACAGTTTCTTCTCTTGCTTTGTACCCCAACTTGTCTGCTGTCTCTCTCTGCCTTAGTCTAGGTCTCCCAAAAAACAGAACCTGAGGCAGAAGCTTAAACACAGTAGTTTGTTTTGAAATGTGATCTCAGGGACCCAAAGTATAGGCTGGAGGCATGAACAGTGAAAAAGGGAAAGAATTTGCAAGGATGCATTATCAAGTTTGCCACTGTTACAGGTGACTGGTCCTGCAGGATTTCTGGGGAGACTTATAAATTGCAACTCAAAACTGTTTGCCTGGGAGAAGAAAAAGAAATGCAGTTATTCATCAGTCCTCATCTCTACTGGTCAAGCGTGGCCTCGGCCTCACAGATATCAACTTCCTCACACTTCTGAGTTGTGCATGGCTGCGTGTTGATCTGGTTCCCCTAGTGTGGTGTCAGGACATTCCAGCATCAGAGAAGAGAGCCACAGGGCAAGGCTAGTCTCTGTCAGGCTGCACCTGTGCAAAGCTGACTGCTACCTGCACAGACCTGGTAACCACAGAAATGACATGAGCAAGAGGATCTGGAGTGGTACAGAAGGAGGTACAATCTATTTCTTGTGCTTATTTTTTGTGCCTTTCTTTAAGTTCACTCTATCACAGAATCCTCTTCAAGCAGCCATAATCTCTGCAAAGAATTAATTTCAGATGGTTAATGAAAGAAGTTCCACTTGCTGCTGTTTCTGCTGATCCCAAGACCATAATATTCTTCATCTCCCTCTTCTACCACCCATTTTAGACTTCTCTCACCCTTTACCAGTATCTTGCCTGGTCGAAGTTGCTTGAAGGGTGACTTGGAGTATTAGAGTTTCAGCACAATCCACTGACACACTTCAATATAAACCCTCTGACTTTCACATTCTTTGTGTTGATAATTGACTGACTTCAGCCTGTCATTTTCTTCATTTTATTTTTTCAAAGACTTCAAAGCAGTCTAAACACACCAGCCAAATCGATCCTTATGATTACCATTGCTCCCCTACTATTTTAGGGACCACAGTTATCACACAACCCAATGCTTTGCATTCTGCCTGCACCTCGTCTCAATCCACCGCAGGTCAGAGTCTCAGCAATTAAGACGCTGCTGGCCAGGTGTCACCACTCTACCGACCTCCAACAATAGAGGGAAAAAAATACAGACTTATTTTTCTTGTTATTATTCCCTAAACAACACAGTATAACTATTTATGTAGTATTTACATTGTGTTAGGTATTATAAGTAACCTAGAGATGATTTTAAGTATAAGGGAGGATGGCATAGGTTATATGCAAATGCTGCAATGGAGTCCTTATCACCTCTGACCAGTGAGTGATCTCCCTCCAAAGTTCCAGTCCCAAATATTGCAGCCTGGGTTCCATTGAAAGCATAGCCTGAGACAAAGTCTTGCATACAGGAAGCAGTGAAACCGGGAAGGCGAGAAAGCCAATACAAGGTTGAATTTTCAAGGTGGCAATGCAATAAACAATCCTAAGGAATATTCTGAGGGGCCTCATAAAATGCATCTGAGAGCCAGCCACATGAGCAACAAAGGGTGGGAGCATTTATCTATCAGCTTCCATCCTCCTTGGTGAAGGCCCACCAGGTTAGCTCCCCTGCACCTCCAGGTTATACATGTGTGAGTGTCAAGTGAAGCCCACAGTAACCTACCCCATGGCAAACTAACAGAAGCCTGCACCAAACTGATTGCCACTTCAGTGGCTGGAATAAAAGATAGAATTTGGAGTGGTAAAACAGGTGTTTGGTACACTCCCTCTGGGACGTCATTAAGTTCCAGTTTTCCTAGGATCATTCCAGTGTATGCCTGTTGTCCCAATATAATTATTAATATTAATAATTAATCCCCTTTCACTCTCAATTTTATCCCAGTTTAGTTAGACCATAAGGATATAATCACTTAGTGTATTCTCTCTCTCTCTTTTTCTCTCTCTTTCTTGCACACATACACACACAAACTTTGAGAAGCATGAACAAAATTCCCAATAGAATTGGTTTTTTCATGGTTGTTTTTCTTCTTCGTTGTTGTTTTTCCTACTTTTTTACTGCCCTCTGCAGGAATATCTCTGGATAGAATAGACTTTGTCTTCCTTGAGGCAAACAAAGAATGCACCCAAAGAAACCACCTTCTTTTAGGCAAAGGAACAGATCCTGTGCCACACAGATTTTATTTTAATATACTTAATTTAATGAAGCACTGCATTCCACAAGTACAGTCTGAACAATAATTCTCCTTTAGGATAGAAAAATTACATTAAGCAATGTGAGTACCATGAACTGTATATGGAAGCTTTGCGGATCTAGAAACCAACAGTATATAAACATCAGACATTTTCAACTTTTAAAATGTGGCCATTGTAATAGGACAGGCTCTCTCATGATGTTATATATGTAACATATCACCAGCATTCTTTTTGTTTTTATTTCAAACCAAATAAAAGCGGTGTAACCTGCAAAATTATTTTAGATCACTGTGACAAGTCTGAATTAACTACAAAGTTCAGTCAGCCCTTCTTATCCGTGGGTTACACATCCATGGATTCAACCAACTTCGGATGGAAAATATTCAGAAAAAAATGGAGAATTGTGTCTGCACTGAGTAGACTTTATTCCTTGTCATTATTATATTGTCAGTATAACTATTTACACAGCATTTACATTGTATTAGGATTATAAATTATGGAGAGATGATTTAAAGTATGCAGGAGGATGTGCATAGGTTATATTAAGATACCACATCATTTTATATAAGGGACTTGAGCATCTTGGATTTGGTATCAGTGAGGAGTTCTCGAACCCATCCCCCATGGATACCCAGAGACAACTGTAATTGCAAACTACTTCTTCAATGAATGACAGCAACTACAAACTTAATTCTGAATAACCTGACTGTCTGTTGCACCCTACCTACTGAAGCAGAGCGTTTACTTACAGGGCCACACGCAGGTATTCATTCACCAATTTCAGGATGTGACTCAGTAGGCAGTATTCTTCTCTGTAGCTCCTCAACCTGGAACCACTAGGGAGATGGATTATCTGCCCAAAACCTAATGTTCAGTGTGAGCTAATATAATAAAAATTACCTACTTTTAAAATTGAATCAAAATCATGGCTAAAGGCCAATGGTATGTAGTTTCTACAAGATGGAAAAACAGTCAACAAATCATTTATTACAGGTCTTGTTTCATGTTTCTCTTGTCAAGGATAATTATTTCTTACAAGTGGGGTTTCTGCCATCAGTAGAGTCACTGGTAACCTAGAGTGCTTACCTCGTTGGATTTTGATACTCAGTTACGTGAGCTTCTCCATGTTAAGCATTGAACACAGCATTTGGCCCTCAGCAAGAGCTCAATAAGCCTTTGTGATTTTATTATTACTAAACAAAAGTAAATTTGAATTTCACGAAGATTTGTGAAATTCACATTTTATTTACTTAGCATAAAACTAGCCTATTCAACAATTTCCCATAACTAAACTTTAAAAAGATCTTTATCATTTATAATAGAAAATCATTAAGACCCTAATTCATTTATTTGCATTTTTTCCCAGCTGTCTTTCATTGACTTCTGACCTTAAACACGAACAGAAATGTGTCCTTAAGAGCATGGTCTTCCCGGTGAAGATCCAATCAGTTTGCCAAGTGCTGACTCCATCCTGCCTTAATCTAACAGCACTTTCTGAATAAGAACTTACCTCCACACCCAAAGACAATATTTTTAGAATAAAGTTCATTGTGCTTTCCCATGTGTTTAATTTAATGTCATATCCTACCATGTGCAAGAAATTGGAGCAGTGCGCACTAATGGAGATGCTTACAAAGGTCTTGGTCAAAAGTACCACAGGGTTTCATTAACTTTTTAAAAGATACTTATAATTTTTCTGAAAATACATGTAATTAAGACAATAAAACATTATTTAGTAAGACATGAATCCTATTGAATCAGCTTTTACCGACTTTCATTTGCAGACCCTTCAGAGCTAAAATGGATGGGGAGAGGTTGGATCAGAAGGGTCTAGTGGAGGCTGGGCGCGGTGGCTCACGCCTGTAATCCTAGCACTCTGGGAGGCCAAGGCGGGTGGATCGCTCAAGGTCAGGAGTTCGAGACCAGCCTGAGCAAGAGTGAGACCCCCGTCTCTACTAAAAAAAATAGAAAGAAAATTATCTGGCCAACTAAAAATATATATAGAAAAAAATTAGCCGGGCATGGCAGCGCATGCCTGTAGTCCCAGCTACTCGGGAGGCTGAGGCAGGAGGATCGCTTAAGCCCAGGAGTTTGAGGTTGCTGTGAGCTAGGCTGACGCCATGGCACTCACTCTAGCCCAGGCAACAGAGTGAGACTCTGTCTCAAAAAAAAAAAAAAAAGAAGAGTCTAGTGGAGAAGATACAAGATACAAAGAAGGTATGAAAAGCTGTGATTCCTCTTTTTAACAATAACACAGAGAAGGAAACAACGTACATAACAGTGAACATTTGCTCATTTGCCTTTAGCCAAGTGAAATCAAATGTAGAAAATATGTGTGCCCTATAATAATAAATGACACAAAAATACTATTAATATTTAGATTCAAGAGAATTGAACTAAGTCTTTAGTCAATTTAGGTCACTACAGTAAGTGTCCTTTTTCACAATATTTCTCACAATACTACATATTATTTACCCTATGGTTATTCAGTCTTACTGTCTAATTATATGGGCTTATAATCTTTGCCTTTGGGGCAAAGGCAAAAAGAGGAAAATGTTCTCTAGTCCCTCAGGGCACAAGAATATGACATTTGCCAATGGGTGTTACATTTATGGAGACTTCTTCCAACCACATTTTCATTTCTATCACATGGAAGCATCTTGAGGTAACCGGGCAGTTGTGGATCATCAAATGCCAAATAAAGGTTGTTAATGAGGAAACAGCTTATTCATTCAAATACAACTTCGAGATTTTCACAAGCTGTTTTCCTTTTCTTTCTTCCTTTTAAAACAACCAGGGGAAATTGTAGCTACAGGGAGGTAACAAAATAGTATGTAAATTATAGTCCTGACTTTGTGTAAAAATGAAAGTGTGTATCTACAGCATATCATAAATAAATAGAAAAAAAAGATTAGGAAAATACAGACCAAAATGTTAACAATGGTTATCTCTGGGGGTGGGACTGAAGTGATGATTATTTCTTCTCATACTTTTCTGCTTTTCCTCAATTCTGCGTTGTTGACACTGAGGCCTTCTAGAATCTGGCCTTGCGTTGATATGGCAACTGTGGAAAACTTGCTTTATTTTTCATATGCTAAGGAACATAAGCTACTTGATGACCGGCCATGACAACTGTCAAAAGGCCACAGAAACCACACAGCACTGGGACACGAAGCCTGCATTTCTCATGATTCTCCAGGTCACACATGCAAATCCTGACATCATCCTCAGATGGACCAGCCTTTAGAGAGAAGCGTCTCGGATTTGTTTTCAAGAAAAACAGGATACTGAGCTTTTGTTCTCATCTCAAAGAATAAGAAACTCTCATATTAATCTTTACAAATCAAGACAGTTGATCAGATCCTAGAGAGAAACTCATATCTTGGGCTCAACCAAAGGAATGTAATCACTTAAAGGTATTAGGAGAGTTTTTCAAGATGTTTAAGTTTTATTAAATTTAAAATTACTTCTTTGGCATCTACTATTAAAGTCAGAGAATGACCATACACTTACACACACTTTGTAGAAAGTTAAATCTGCCTGTAAGTCTTCGGCAGACTTGAAGGTCATTTTTCTCAGGCCTGGGTATGCTGGGCTAACACAGGGTCAGTCCTTCTGGAAGGCAGGTCACTGGACTCCAGGATCTCTGTAGGGCCTCAGAAGTCCCATGACCCTGGTCAACTTTAACCATTGTCTTTCCTCTCCTCTCTATACCTAACCGATCCCCAAGTCCTACTGCTTACCCCTCCTGAATACCTCCAGAACACATTCTCCCCTTCCACATTCATGCCTGAAACCTTGGTCCAGGCCACAGTCATCTCTCACCTGCATTGTTGCACAGGCCTTGACCTTGACTGGTATCCCCCACTCCAGACTTTAACCTTCCCAATCCAGTCTTTCTACGAACTCAGGTCTGATCACATCACTTTTTGGCATATATTTGCATGACTTCTAATTGCCCTCAAAATAAAGCCCTAATTCCTAAAGACCCTTCAGAATCAGATTTCACATGGCATGCTCCCCCCAACCCCAACCCCCAGGCCCCCGGCACGCCCAGCATGCCAGCCATGCTAGCTACGTGATCTCACACCCCTGGCTTTTGCACACGTGGCTCCCCTGCCTAGGACACACATCATGTTCTCCCCTTTACCTGAATAACCCCTACTCATTCTTCTGGCCTCAGGTTTGGTGTTACCCGCTCTGGAGCAATGTCCCCAATCTTCTTGGCAGGGCTAGATGCTCCTGTTCTAGACCCCACAGTATCCCTGAGATGAAATTGTCCACTCCCTCTCTCCCCTGCTAGTCCATAAGTTCTTTCTGGTCATGGACTATGTCATGCTCCCCTTGCTCCCCCGACACTTAACACACTGCCCAGCACATAAAAGGCATTCAGTAAATACTGATTCAGTAAGAAGCAATAATATCAAGTGCTCTCGGCTTACCAAAGATCTCTACCCATCCTCATCCCCCCGACCCAGACCTTTTGGGATTTAAATGGTTCAATTACAAAACCATTTCAGATTTTTCTTTTCCTTTATCTCTTACATAAAGAAGGAAATAAGGAAAATGATCAGGAGGTTGGAGGTTTTGTGTCGAAATTCCTTTTTGAAAGACTGTACTTATACTTTCCTAGGGCTATATTTTATTCTACCTGGTCATGAAGTCTGAAGTACACAAATGCTGCAGCTGTGTCACAAGATATAAAATTGGAGAAACGTTTCAGATGTATTGGTCCCTTCCTTTAGTTCACTGCTAACTAGGAAGAAAATATTGAAATGGACATGAACTGGCTAATAAAAACCTCAGTTTTCTGAACTGATACCATGTTTATTCTTTTAAGACTAGAGCAGATGATCTCCCCAACTTACAGGTAATAAAATAATCAAAGTGGGCACCCACTTTGCCTGCCATTTTTCTTACACTCTGTTTCTGTACCTGCAAACGCTGAGAAGAAAGAGAAGAGGGTTCCCCCCGCCCCCGACAGATAGTTCCTGTTTCTAATCCTTCTCAATTTCTCCATCCTTATCCCACAAAAGGTTACACCTCTCAGTAACATCAGTCTTGAACTTCAGATTCGAGACTGCAGTCTTAGGATAAGAATTTATGCTCTTTGTTACAAATTATTAATGGCTATCACTGCATTACTGCTCTTGCTGCTTTGTAAGAAGAGAAAGTATTAATAGAATCCTTGCTTTACTAGGTGGAATATTTAATAGTTTTTTTACCCCAATACTTTTTGTGCTTTTATGCAAACTAAAACATGGGAGCAGATGATTTGTTTCTTTGTGCTTTTGCTATTTCCTGAGAGAAATTCTTTCCAACTTTTCCTTCCTTCTTTCCTTTCTTTCTTTCTCTCTTTTCCTTCCTTCTTTCCTTTCTTTCCCTCTTTATCCTATCTGCACAGAATAGCAATTTGGGTTAATCAATAGGGAGTTAGATATACCTATTGCCTCAAATAGGATACTCCCAATGCATTTATATAACAGCACCTTGCAAAATAAATGCTTATTTTTCTGCATGTAGAAATTAAGCAACAAGATTATGTTTCCAGCTATGTTAAGTGCCAAAGTCTATAATTATCAAAGAAACATAATTGGATGTCTCTCTTCATCGGTCCTCAGCTTACCAGTTTAATAGCTACCCCCAAAAGGAGTGTGTGTCTTACAGGGGGTGCTAAATGTGCAAATATGGCACTTTTATTAAGTCAGTACTACTATTTTGCTTTCAAATTATTTCCTACTCCTCAAAGTTTATATTCAGTCACCTGAAGTCTGTATAATTAAAGAAGATATTTACTGAACTTAAGTGCATTTAAAGTAATGAAGCACCTTTCATCTCCTCATCCATTTTGGACTTCAATTCCCTCCCAAGAACATTTATTCTACCTAATGTAGGATAATTTTCTTTGATGGAGAGGATGGAGGCAAAATAGATTCCTGTGGCTTTATGGTTCCTTCTCTTGCTAATGATCTACCTCATTTGCATTCTTCTCCTTGATTTTCGTTATCATTTTTCCAAGCATCAGTCCATTCAGAACTTTGGCTTCCTCTAGCACTTGTGCCATGTTTATATCTGCCTTGTATCATGATTTTCCTTCCATCTTCTTCTACCATATTTCCGTCCTTGGAACCATACCTTCCATACCCTAAAAAGAAGATATTTTTTTTTTCCAGTTGTCATCCTGCCTCTTCAGATTTCTCTGTGGTCATAACAAAGCCTGTCTTGCCAAAAGGCCACATAGCTATAACCTTGTGACAAATAATATATCTTGTCTCCAAATGCTGTTTTCTGGCAGCTGGAAAGAACATTGATTATTCATATCTACAGAAATCACAATGCTTGCAGATGATTTGATTCTTCCCTTCCCAGCTGCAGCTCTAGTCCAAGTCCAGTGTTTCTTCTGGACTTCCACAGGAGGAAGCCAGCTGGAGGCACAGAGCGGGAGGCACTGGGCATTCAGAATGCTCCACACTGCCCTGTGTCATTTTTCTGATATCTCCAGTTTTGATTTTTAACTCTTAGCCTCTGGGGGAAAAAATAATAAAATGAAGAACTAGCTTTAATGGACTGTGCTAAAATTACTTTAAATGTGTTCTAAAACTTGGCTTTAAAAATTTCTCCACAACAGTTTTGACCTATGTCAAGAGACACAGGTACGTTAAGAAAGTGTTTCTGGAAAACTACATTTGAGGCAGTTTATGAGCTGAAGCCAAGGCTGAGGCATTGCTAAGGGAATCTGTTGCCCTGGGATACTAATTAACTCCATATATTGCATATAAATTAAGCCAGCAGCTACTGAAAGCAGCAGCTTATGGGAAAGAAAAAAACTAAAGAAGTTTAAAAGAAAGGTACTGTCTTCTGATTAGAGAAAATGACAAAGACATCAGGGCCATGGGAGGAGCGCTTTTCTCTCCATCTCAGCCTTCTTTTTTTTTTTTTTTTTCCTAGTAGCTTCTGTTCTTTTCTCTTTCCTTTCGTTTGCCTTTCTCCTTTCTCCATGGCAGGTGTGATTTACTGGATAGCATGACCACAGAAAGGGTCTCTTCCCACGGGGGTCTGCTCTCTTTGTCTCTTTTTTTATTAGTAAGAACACTAACATGAAATCTACTCTCTTAACAAATGTTTAAGTGAACAATACAGTATAGTTAACTATAGGTGCTGTGTTGTACAGCAGCTCTCCAGAACTTACTCATCTTGCATAAGTGAAACGTAATTGACCAACATCTCCCCACTTTTCCCTCCTCCCAGCCGCTGGCAATCACCATTCTACCTCTGTTTCTATGAGCAGGACTATTTCAGATACTTCATATAAGTAGAATCATGAGTATTTGTCCTTCTGCGACTGGCTCGGTTCACTTAGCAAAATGTCCTCCAAGTTTATCCATATTGTCACAATGACAGGATTCCCTTCCTCTTAAAGGCTGAATAATATTCTACTGTATGTACATACCATACTTTCTTTATTCATCTTTTGGTAGGCTTTGAATATTTCTATATCTTGGCTATTGTG
The DNA here is from genome assembly GCF_041146395.1 of Eulemur rufifrons. Classification (NCBI taxonomy): domain Eukaryota; kingdom Metazoa; phylum Chordata; class Mammalia; order Primates; family Lemuridae; genus Eulemur; species Eulemur rufifrons. The sequence continues at coordinate 87,699,973 of NC_090984.1, forward strand.
AATAATGCTGCAATGAATATGGGAGTATGGCGATCTCTTCGAGATCCTGATTGCAATTTTTTTTAATATATGCCCAAAAGTGGGATTGTTGGATCATATAGTAGCTCCATTTTTAATTTTTTTGAGTAACCTCCATACCGTTTTCCATTTTTCATTCCCACAACAGACTGTACAAGGGTTCCAATTTCTCCACATCTTCACCGACACTTGTTATCTTTTGTTTGATTTGATAATAGCCATCCTCATAGGTGTAAGGTGATGTCTCACTGTGGTTTTAATTTGCCTTGTCTCTTTAATAAGGAAGCTGTTCACTAGATAGATGCTCCCCTAGCTGTGTTCTCAAACTTGCCAGGGCATGAGAACCCCAAGCTCCCTCCCTAGAGATTCAGATCCAGTAGGTCTGGACCAAGGGCTTGGAATCCGTATGTTTAACCAGTGTCCCAGGAGATTCTTATGAGCTGGTGAGTTTGGGAAACACTGCCTCTCCCTCTGAGAGTCCTGTCCCTGCAATGGGACGCCAGCAGTTGTGGCTGAGTAAATCTGGTCCAGTGGGGAAGGTGTTCACGACTGAAGCTGCAGTAACCAGCCCTCCTTTCCAGCCAGTCTTATTTGTTCCTCTGTGAAATGTTTCAAGCTTAGTTATTAGAATCAAGAGTTGACTTTCTATTTTTAATGCGCCAGTATTATAGGTAAACCCACCCGTGCCTGACTATTACTGTTCACGTGGACTACAGTGTAACCGTTGGCCAGCACTTCCATCTGGTGGCAGCACTCTTAATCCGAGTCCCAGGTTTTATTTGGAACATGACAAGCTTTTCTGATCCTCTTAATAATCTAAACCAACCACTGGAAATCATCATTCCACAGCCACAAGCAACAAGGAAAATGACCAAAATAAACATACCAGTTGTGCCATCCACTGACCTTCCACTCAATCTAGACATTTAAATGGCTTTGTATAGAAACCTACTGTGATCTAAGTAACATCTTTTCCTTTAAACAGTCACATGTCCCAAAAAAGGCTGCAGAGACATTTCTGCTTAAGCCTAAATTCATATATTATACATTTCATCCCCACAACCCTCTGGAAAATGAAAATGTAGGTCTGTTATTTGTGAATTTATTATACTATAGTTTGAAGATTCAACCTATTAGCCAAGTCTGGTTAAGACTACAGATTTAGTAGCCTGAGGCATTAGTGGCCATTAATATCACTCATGTGTTGCTGAATTAAGCAGCCTATTGTGTATTCTCTATAAACAGAGTGTCAAAAATACAAAGACTGTAATACTACACCGTGCTCACTTACTCCTAACACTTCCAGAAAGGAGCTGCTCTTAGAAAAGGAAAACGTCCTTATGCAATATCAGGATGTTTCTACTCATGAAATTACAAACTACTTATGAATGTCATGGATCTGAATTCTATTTTAAAGTCTGATCTTGAGCTTATTTGACAATTTTTAACTTCTATTTGCCTGTTGAGAGATGTTTATTTCTCTTGATCAATTTCACACATTTGCTTATATCTCCTGGCAAAAAGAATTAAAATTATTTGATGAAAACATTCTTGAGAGCCAACCATCATTCAAGAATGGATTCTGGGAAGGTTTCTCTATTAGTTCCCCAGAGATGAGACCTCAGTTTATGTGATTGTAAAGGAAACAACTGAGATGGGGAGGGGAAGAACTTGTGTGAGTAAAAGAGAAATTAGAAAGGCATCATTCATTTAACAAAGACAGAAACTCATATCAAATGTTCCTTGACCAAGAAGCTATTTCTTTAGAACCTTTGTTTTAAAGAATCACTCTGAAATGTCACTACTTCCTCCAAAGTGTATGAAAAGGACACTGAATTTAAGATAGGGATACATGGTTTTGAGTCCAAGTAGATTCTCATGCTAATTCTCCCTGGGTATAACTTTGGATAATTATTTCACGTCTTTGCTTCAGTTCCATCTTCAGTCAAATGGGAGAATAGAAACATGTCTCACCTCCCACAGTAGCTATGAAGACTAACTGTGCAACTTGCCTTTAACATAGTAGAATAGGCTCTAACAAATGCAATACAAGTGATTGTATTATTAGTAATCTTTATGCTTTCATGGAAATGAGTCAAATCTCTACCCCAAAACTCAACTAACTGCAAGTCCCAAGTGCCCAGATTCACGTAGGGCATTTAAATATCCTACTAGGTACAGGGCAGGGAATTACATTCCAAAGGAAATGAAAAATGATTGAAAATAGCCCAACATCCCAACAATGAGATACCTGAGAGAAGCTAGTTTTCCACAGGCTCTGTTGTGCATGAGAGCTCTAGCCACTAGCCCTCTTCTACCACAGAATGTCTATTTTCCTACCAAAGCCAAATAAGGGCCAATGATGGCTTACTCTTTCCATGGCTGGGACCACAGCCATGGAAAATCAATGCTCTGAATTAGTCACAGCAGTGGCCAGGCAAGCACAGAACCAAATGGCAGAGATAAATGCTCTCGGAGCTCACCTACTCTCATTTTCTTCTTGATTTCTTCTTTGCAAAGTCAAATAGTATACAAAAAGAATATCTCTTAAGGATAAACATGTAAGACTCTGTTGATAGGCCTGTTGGACTCAACCACACTCTTCAAGAAAGCAAGCATATATTAAGATTAAAAGTCAATTTAATGTATTATTTCTAGCACATTTTTTCCTTGCCAAAAATAAAAATAAAACACAAGGTGAAAAATAACAAAACTAGGAGACTGAAGTACATAATGCAAGATCTACATACAAATCTACATATAATCCTAACACACTGAAAGATCTTCTTGATGACAAAGATTTCATTCTGAGTTGCTATTAGTTTTAATGCAAATGCAGTATCTACCATTACCAACAAGCCTATGGGTTCAAGTAAGTAGAGTGCAATCATGAGAAGTTATTCTTTGTTAAGATTTCTATTTCAAAGTCAAGCATGACTTGGCAGCAACAATCATTACCCTTAATGTAGATAATACAAACCAAGGAAAAGACACTGCAGAAAAATCCAAAATGTTTACTCTACCTAACCTAACAACTCCTACTGAACAACATATATGCTGCACATTTATGAGTTGTAGCCCACAGTTGTGGAAAATTCACTACAGAATAAAACCAAACACTGCATGTTACATTTAGTATACAGCATGACTTTTCTGCTCAGTACAAGAAAAATCTACTACCCACCAGATACTAGGACTGATGGCCTGATAGCAGCAGTGTGTCAGGATGTTGTTCTTTTTTGTTTTTTTGCCCCAAAAGAAAAAATAAAGTAATAGCATTGTTGAATATCCCAATTAAACCTCCATCCAATTCAAAATTCATCTTCAGAGCTGTCGGCTAAGAGCATTACTCGATCTTGCATGCTGTTGAATTCTCTCTGCTAGAGAAAGAAAACAGAAAAGCATTAAACTCTTTCTGCAGCAGAGCAAAGCTGAGAAACAGGCCCACTTTAAAGATATACTAACAAATGAAGCCTAAGCAGCAGCTGCTACGGCTAATCCAAACCACTGGGCATGTCAATACTGTTCATGCATCATTAAGCCCCGTGTACTTTATTAAGCAAATTAGGTTAGCAAAGAATGTTCTGAAACTGATTAGGTTTTGCTATTGTTGGTTCCATACCTTTCTTTTATGCCTTTTGAAGCCATTTCTCCTTCGGCGATTCATAACCTTAATGCTGTAGAGCGCTCCCAAGATGAACAAGGCACCAGCTATCCCAACCCCTACAGGCACCAGCATCCCAGACATATAACCAGCCTGCGCAGAAAAAGACACACGCATGAGGATGCTAAACAGACCACTGCCCTGGGTTCCTCATTTCTGCTGGATGGCAGCAGGTTTTTAGACACTTTGAATCTTCATGTTTGCTTTGTTATAACATAAAATAGAACCTAGAATAAAGTTACTTTTTAGGGAGAAGGCAACAGAGAGAGAGAGGTATGTCTATTTTGGGATATTTCAAATACTTAGAAGTAAGTACTGAAATAAATCAGCCAGACTTAGTGGCACCTCCAGCCACTTGCTTATGCACATTTGTCAATAGCAGTTTTGGGTGACAGAAATATAATTTGTGTTAAAGATGGATGAAGTAAGCTTCTGAGAATGCCAGGACTATTAAAATGCTACAAATTGGAAATATCAGCCAGGGCCAAGCTCCAAGGGGGTTGAAGTGTCCTCTGGAACAGTGTTTCTTGGAGGGTAAAAGGAGGATCTTGACAGTAGTGGTTCTCTCTCTCTCTCTCTCTCTCTCTCTCTCTGTCTTGGCTGCATTATAGTAAGAAAGGAAAGACAAAAGTGCTTGTGAGTGAGTAAAAGGTGAGGGCTTCTGGAAGCCACAGGGAAGAGGAGGGCCAGCAAAATCAAGAGGAAGGATGTTAGATGTTGGAGTAGAAGAAGAAAAGACAAAAACAAGGAGAGAGTACACACACAAAATGGATTAATTTCTATGCATGGAATAATCTCCCCAGCTTATTCCAAACAAGACCAAAGTTGGAGATAGGGAGGCAATTCTGAGTGTCTCCAGCCCCGAAGAAAGGAAGTGGCAGAGAAGGGCACAGAGATCACTGCCGACAACCTTGGTGCCTCCAAAAGAACCTGGAGGAATCAAACCCATGGGTGTTTCCAACATCCCTGAAGTGTCGCTACGGATACCTCGGTCCTAAGACAGCAGCATGATCCCCATATACTCCCCGGCTTCCGTAAGCAACTCAGGGCAAGCCCGTGGTACTAAGGCTGATTCCCGCACTTTAGCCAATAAGCCTCTTATGGACTAGAGGGGTGTGTACTAACCTAGAGCCCTGTCATGGGGTAACACAGATACTGGTTTGTCTCCCAAGAACCCCCTCCTAGGAGACAGGCAAAGTACATAAACAATTAAAGTTTTAAAAGCGGTAATAAGGACTTTAGATAGGCAGGGGCGGGAGGGGGGGGGCGTGTAGCATGAATCTGTTCATTTATTTGCCTATGTCTAAAATTTCTAATATAGCACAAACTCTTTTTAGTATCTTTCAGAATGAGCCAAAAACAGAGAGGGACAGAGAATAAAAGTCTTCCCAAAAGTGCTGAAGTTTGCAGGCTGAGCAGCTTTCCCAACATTTCTCATAGTAAATCCAAGGAACCAATGAGACCTTACAAAACTGCAGCACCCTCCTCTCTTGCTCAGTGGCCTCTCAATACTTCTGCCTCCCAGAGTCTTAAGTTAGGGCAAAACATGAAAATTTTTACATTAATTTGAGAAGAGCACTTTTCATCAGCATACTAAGTATTTTTCCCCAAGAAACAAAGCCCAGTCATTTTTCAATAAATTAATATGCTTTGCAGAAGCCAACAGTTTCTAAAGTTCTTCCAGATTTACTTAAAGTTTATAATAAAAACTCTGTAATTTTCCATGTGGAAAAACATTGGACAATAGCAAAGTTTTGGTGCTCTCACCAGAACCGTATTTTCTTTTAAATCACCATTGCCAGTGCATGGAAACATACATACACGTTGAAACATAATCAACTTTACGCCCAGTCAAGCAGGCTTTGCAGAGATATATGTTCAGAGGATGATCTTTTTGAGCTTTTAGAAGGTCAACTCAATCGGCCTCTGTGTGGGCCACCTCGTGCTAAGTAACTTAACTCCATACCAATAATATGAATATTCTACGATACGTCACTATTTCTATATTTCTTACTGACCCGCTTAATCTTCTTATTTCTAGAACTTAAGTTTTTCAAATTTATTTTTAACTGACATATAAGATTGTATGTATTTATTTAATATCATATACAACATCATGTTTTGAAGTATACATACATTGTAGAATGGTTAAATCTAGCTCTAGAGCTTTAAATCAGTTAGATGTCACAAAAATTCAATTTTATCTCTCTCTTTTTATCCCTCTTTTTTTCTTCTTCTTTTTTTTTTTTTTGGTGGCATCTGCCTGCTTTGAAATTGCAAATAAATTACAAGATGGAAGCAAAGCAACCTGTCATCTTCAAATATAATCTGACCATTCATCTTTCAAAACTGACAAAAGGAAAATAAGCTCTTCTTTTACAATTAATTGTTCATGACTTGATTTCTTCAGAAATGAAAATAAATAAGATGGCATGCACACGTTTTGAAGTTATAAATTCTGCCTAGTACCTTTTCTCTGTTCAAACTTATTGCACACATGTGCCCCCAGATGTTACACCCTGAGAAGAACACAATTGTTCCAATGTATTATTCCAAACAAGAATGCATAACCCAAACCTAATCATGAGGAAACATCAAACAAACCTAACATAAAGAATATTCTATTAATATTTTTTTAAGGGACCACATTCTTTAAAAATGTCAGTGTCATATAAGACAAAAGATGGCTATAAAAATGTTCCAGGTTAAAGGAAATCAAAGAAACATGACAACTAAATGTGTCACACAATCCTGGATGGGATCCTGTCAAGAGAAGAAAAAATACTTTTATTAATGTAAAGGAGATTCGGGGTCTGTTGAAAACACTGAAATATGGATGCCAGATTCCATAAAAGTATTATATGGATGTTAAACATACTCAAGCTAATAACTATACTAAGATTTGCTAATGAAATATTCCTACTCTTAGGAAATACACACTGAAGTATTTAGAGGTAAACAAGCCATGGTGTGTGTGACTTGTCCTCAAATGGTTCAGGTAAAAAAGAGGAGAGTGTGCCAGCAAATGAGCAAGCCAACGGGGTAAAAATGTTAACCATAGGTGCAGCCGGGTAAAGGGGTAGGAATGTTCTTTGTGCTACTCTTATTCTTATATCTTATCTGTAAGTTTTAAATTATTTCCAAATAAAGTTTCAAAATTTTTAAGTGGATTATAAGTCAAAATAGTACTAGATATTCTTGTTTTTGTTTGTTTGGCTTTGGAGGTTTTTTGTTTCTTTGTTTGCTTGAAGTGTATGAGAAAGGTATCCTTTCTTTTTAGGATAGTGTATTTGTTCAGAAACATCTGTTGTCAAGAAGCTATAAGATAACCAAATGATACACTGTACTACCTAAAGTCTGCTGAATTGAGACAGTGTCATTATGATTTCTATGCAATGGTGGTTCTCAAACTGGAGCATGCATCAGAGTAGACAACAACAACAAAAGGAATAATTCAGAACTTGTGAAAACACCACCCTTTCTATATCCAGCTAACTAATAGACACCTAATATTAGAACAATAAAATGAAGCTAACCTGAGAGAGTATCCTGGCTTGGCTGAAGAGCCCACTTAAATGTGTAGTTTAGTTTTCAGTTCTAAGGGATTCTGTGACTTTCATCAAGGAGACAGCAGTTTTGTTCTCAAATGGTTCCTGAAGATAATGACTAACAAGGCTTTTATAGATGATAAATATTATAGGTGGATAGGTGGATGGATGGATAGAAAGATAGATTAAAAGAGAGTAAGATATCAATACATATGTGTGTGACTGGTTCAAATCAAGTGAGCATGTAATATTTCAAGCACGGAGGAAGGGTGAGATGGAGAAGGTTTAACTGAGTCCCTCCAGGAGTCAAAAGATGAAAACATAGGCATTAAATAAGACAAGCACTGTTGGAGTCTCAACTTTTCTTCTTCCAATTTTTTTTTAAATTAAAACATACTGAAAACAATGCTGCAGAAGAAGGTGAAGAAAAAGCTGAAAAAACTTCAAAATAAGCCAGAAAAACAGGGGCCACACATAAAATTATTTGTCTTGGTGAAAAAGAACAAGAAGGTCGTATCAAGATTCTGAGATAAGAATGAAGGGTTCATAGGAATAGAAAATAAAGCCTTTCTGTAAAACTGCACAGATTTTTAAAGGGAGTGGTGAAGGTATATCTACATGCAGGTAAGAAATTTTGCAATATCAAACTTCAAAACAGGCTACATTCCAAAAGTTATTTTAAGTATATTTTTGGTTCTTTTTTTTTAACTCTGAAGGATATTTTCTGTAGAAGCAATGACATATGGATTCCTAGATTAACATACCAAAGCCTATTTAATTTTAATTGTTATATTTTCTCATGAAAAATAATAAGAAGCACTACCAACGTAAATATATCCAGTTCTAAACTTTTGAGCTTTCTTCCCCCAGGTCTTTCCTCAGTCCATCTGATCATCTGTCCTTTGCACAACTGGACCCATTACAAACACCAAAACAGCCTTCCCTGACCTCAACAGCCTTAAAATTTTTCAATGTTACTTTTAATATATATGAACACAAAATAGTCTCATTCTCAAAAACTGTACATGTTAAATTTTACTGAGAAGCAAAAAAAATAATAATTGTGAGGAGAATTAATATAATTATGTAATTTAATTGTGATTGAATGTTTTCTTTTGTTCTTTAATATTAAGGTATAGCAAAATAAATATGGATAATTCAAATATGGAAAAAAATGATGCCAAATAATAAGAAAGATATATAATACCATCAACAGAAATATATTGAGGCTGGTGAGTTGGAGGAACTCAATATCTGACTATCAGAAAGACTTCCATTTAACTGAAACCCCAGTTAAATGAGAGCTGGGCTGTAATAACGGCGTCTGACACGGGCTACAGTGAGGAATTCAGGGGCCCATCAATATGTTTGTGAGTAATTCCAGTTTAAAATTATAAAGTAACCAAAAGTGAAAACTTGCAGAGGGTTGAAAATCAAAAGAAAATGAACAATATAAACCCAGAAAGAAGTTAATACTGTCAATCACCACGTAGATGACAGCAAATGCAAAAGAGGAAAAATATTTTTCTAGAGTTGGCCATTCCAACATGTCAGCTCATTAATGCTTAGTAAGTAGCAACATTATAATAAGCCACATGCCTTGAGAGCCTCACATTGGCACAATGCCAGATAAAATGGGATTACATTCTCGAGATTCCCTAGAAAAAACTCCACCTTGATATGTACAGGATATTATTCAGCTGAGCATACCAACCAAAGTACATTCTTACACTTTTATAAGAATGAATGGTGCTCTGAAGAATAAGGTGTTCCCTGTGTTCTACAAGAAGGAATTTAAAGAAAAGACCTTCTTGTGGAGCACCTGGAAGTGGATAGATTAGGAGAATCAGTAATAAACTAAAGCTCTGCTATACTGGAGATCTTCTGTTTGACAAAGCTATATGCCTGTCAAGATAAGTTCAAAGGAAGAAAATACTTTTCTTACCTTGTCTTTTAATTTTTCCATCCAGCTTCTCACTAGGAAAAATGAGAGAATAAAATGTAAGTAGCCATATTTTGCTTATATTTCATGGTATTAAGCTAATCTGATACATTGAAGTTTTTTTGTATTAAATACAGTAAAAGGGTCAACAATATCAACATAATGACAGTAATGGTCTTATTTTTATTTCTACTTATTTAAAAATGCAACAGAGCACAACCACCTGTCATATCATTATTAGATGATAAACACAGAATATTTTTGTTTGTTAAATGTTATTATAAATGAATGCTTTGTCGGGGGAGGTCTGGGGAAGAAGAAAGGAAATCACATTTAAAACACCAAGTTCATTAATTCTCTGACATTTTTTCTTTAGCTTTATTCCTTATCTTTCCCAGTTTTTACGCTCAGTGGGAATGCTGCACTAGAATCAATGTCAGAGAGCAGAGATTAAGGCAGGAAAGGGCATGGGCAAGCCTGGGCTGCCCAGCACTGGCTCCAAAAAGGAGCATATGCAATCATATTTGAAGAAGAAAGAATTTAACAAAAGGCAAGAACAAGAAGTATTTCTGAAATATATTTATATATATATATATATATATATATGTATCTTGTGAACTGTGTCATTCTATCACGACATAACCACTATGAAAAATAAAAGCAATAAGCAAGTAATACTTATGGAAGCTAACTGGAAAGGACTACATAAACTATGAAATTCTATGTAGATGGTGACTACAACCAATTGGGAATAGATAAGCCAAAAGCAGAAGGAAGCATCAATGAAGATGAAAACATGTTAGAATAGCCATGTTAAGGGTAGAGTTGTTGGTGGGTGGTTTTTTTTTTTTTTTTTACCCTTAATTACCTTTTAAAATTATAATAATGTTTCAATACCAAATTCAAATTAATTTTTAAAGACATAAGAAATGAGAAAAAAGATAAATATATTCTCATTTTACCTCTGTTATCAAACAAAAGAAATGTTACTTAAAAAAGAAAAAAACACCTTTAGGATTTCCTTAAATTTTCTTTCCTCTCTGGAAGCTTCAACAGGTAGGAAGGAAAGCAACAGAGTGGCAAACTTTTCTTATAAAGAGCCAGAGAGTAAATACCTTACATTTTGTGGGGCATACAGTCTCTGTTACAGCTACTCAGTTCTGCTATTGTAGCACAAAAGTAGCCATAGACAATACATAAAGAAATGAGTTCAGTTATGGTCCAATACACTTTATTTCTGGTTACTGAAATTTGAATTTCTTGCAATTTTTCAATGTCAAAAATATTTTTCTTTCGATTTTTTTTCAACCATATTACAATGTAAAAACCATTCCTTGCTCATGGGCCATAAACAAAACAAGCAGCAGGCCAGATATGGGCCTTAGGCCACAATTTGCTGTCCCCTGACATAGACATACTTTAACCAAGAAATTGATACCACCATTTACAGCCTGACTCTAGTAGTGATATACCTGACGATACTGACGATGGCTAGCACACACAGACAGCTTTATCCCTCACAAAGCACCACGCATGCATTGCATCATCTGATCAGCAAATTGATCACAAACATGAGAGTCAGTTAAGATTATGCTCAGGGAAATGACAAGGAAACTGAAGCTCAGAAAAGCTAAGAGCCTTGCCCATGGTTAGCCAGCAAATAGTCACCGGAACGCAAACCTGATTGAACGACCCAGGAATAAGACTTCCCAACTGCCCATTTCTTTTGGTGATACCACCATTCTTCTGCTCCTTCAGGTTGAAAACGTGGAGACATCTCTGGCTCTTTCATCTCCTTCAGTTCCTGGCTTTCATTTCTCATTAAAGACCCTGTCAGGACCTCCCAGGTTTATCCTTCCCACATAGCTCCCTCTGTCCCAAGCAGGATTCAGGCCAAGATGGTGGTGATCAGTCAGGATGAGATCAGGGTCATGGGTCAGAACAAAGTCTAGGTATCTCAGGAAACGGCCAGGGGCCAGTGATTCTAGGAGCAGTTCCATGGGGAAGTGAGGTCCAACACCGATCCACTAACTTTGGAGAAACTAGTGAACCTCTGGACTCTCAGCTTCCTCATATAGAAAATGGAGACAGCAACATCTGTCTTGCAAGATTCTTGTGAAGATTAGAAATAAAATGTGCAAAGTGTTTAGACAGTACCTGATGTCAAGAGACTGGAAAACAAAAATAAGAAATCTAGGGCAGGAGGGGAAGAAGAAAGGTGAGTGAAATATGAGTATTGTGTTAGTATGTCTCAATTAAGTCCAAGATATAGATTTAAATTCAAGAAAGAGAATGTTCCCAATTCATTTATTCATTCAACAAATATTTATTATGCAATGTGCTTGATCAGGGATTGTGCTTTATGCTGGATCAGAAGTTATAGGATCTAGTTCCAGTGAGAACGGGGTTAGGCTAGCACATTTGTGATGAGAAGTGGATGACAAGCAGGAATGTAGGGACAAGCAGAGAGTGAGGAACAGCGCTGGAAAGCCAGTTGCTGGGAAAGGCAGAACTTCAACCTTTGAAGCAAGATGCTCGGAATCAGGGAATAGGCTGGGCATTAGATAGAGAGCAGAGCAAAAGAGGTGGGGGGCAGGAATGCCAACGTAAGCACCTCAGGAAGGAGCAAGCCAGGCAGGATAAGGGTAGCTTGGGGAAGAGAAACGGGAGGCAAAGACCAGGCCAGGGTCTGAGGCACCTGAAACACCGATAGGCTTGAGTACTGTAGGAAACTCACCGAGAAACATTCTAACTTTGGCCTTACCCAGCCAGGCCTCACTGGTAAACTGTCCGCATTTAAGGTTCTTAGAGTGAATTTCACAGAGACTTTTAGATGATTGTCTAACAAAGTAACTCTCCACTGAAGGCAGGAAGGCATATCAGAACAGGATGGTCACACGTGTACAGGTCATCTGAAAGAGCATGTTCAACAGACCTAGTTCAATAACTTATAATACAGAGAAGAAAGCTGGGCAAAATCTTGGCTAGTGAGGGGCTGATACACAGAGGATAGTGAACAAGTATTTGGGTCTAGAAAGATTGAGAAAATGCCACTCTTAGAGTATGTGAGCTTGATTACGTTTCCCCTTAAGAACAGGAGAGCCCAGAGGGCCACGCCTGGTGCTTCTCAGGTATCCACCAGGGTCCTTAGCATGGTACTGGACATTCAGGTGCTTAAAAAATATTTTTCCTTCTTTTAACAAATATTTATTGCTTTTAACAGAGTTCACAATCATTCAGTAAGCATGATTCTCTTTCATGAGAATTCTGCAAAGTGTTTTCAGCAAAACATTCAAGGCAGAATAAAAATAAATTTAACACGAGGATCATTTTAAAACTTAAGGAACAGAAATTATAAGGGAATTCAAAAACAAGAGAGAAAATCATAAGGAAATATTTTTCATTAAAAAATATGATTATTTATAAAGAGGAGAATCAACAACTGCAATTTTTTTAAAAGTAGAGAAAGCATTGTCTGGGGGATGGGCACATTTGTACCCCTGACGGGGGGGGGGGGTGCAAAGGCAATTTATGTAACCAAAGCTTTTGTACCGCTGTAATACTCTGAAATTAAAAAAAAAAAAAGAGTAGATAAAGATCTCATGAATGAAAGGGGTATGAATTGATATAGCTTTTTGGAGGTGTGGGGATGGAAGGGGAGATGTGCAATCAATATCAAAAGCTTTTAAAAAGTTTAAAATATTTTATCCAAAGCTCCAGTTATTGAAGAAATGTATCTTAATTAACCATGGGCGCACACAAAATTTTGTTTAAATCATGTTCACTGCAACATATTTATAATAGAAAGGAGCATGTAAACAATATCAATATCCAACAATAGAGGATTGGTTTAAACACTCCAGAGGAAACAAAACCTTAGGCTATGTCTACAGAGTAGAATATTATAAGAAAACAAAATTACACAAAGAAAAATGCTTAATGGCAAGGTGTTCAAATTACACACTGCAAATGAAAAAATACAGTATGTGAGCCCAAGTTTGTATGTAGATAAAAATATTAGGTATATAATTTGAACAATGCACCTCAAAATGTTAACTTAATTAATCAATGAGTGATGGAATTATGGGTGATTTTGCTTTTATTTCCTATATTTTTAGGATTTGTCAAGTTATAATTTCTTACTACTTTTAAATTAAGAAAAAAATTTCATAACAAACCCCCCCAAATTCTGTAAACCTTTGTAAATTAAAGTTAATGGTAGATTGCTAATAATAGGCAACACAAGAAGTTGAAGCCTTTCCACTTGGCTAATTCCTCAGCCCACAGCTACAGATTCACTCTAATTTCACTGATTCTGGTTTGTTTTCCTTTTCCTTCTTGAAATTGTATTTAAAGCAAATCTCAGAGCACAGCAAAATGTTAATAATAAGGCCTCTGCACTCCTAGTAGGAAGAGAGGTACACAAAAAGTAGGCATGAATAAAGGTCATATATGGCAGGCCCACAGCTAATACTCAATGGTGAAAAGTTGAAGGCTTTTCCTCTAAGATCAGGAACAAGACAAGAATGCCCATTCTCACCACTTCTATTCAACACAGTACTGGAAATCCTAGCCATCCAAATTATAAAGAAAGAAGTTAAATTGTCTCTGTTTGCATACAACATGATCTTATTTATATAAAACCCTAAAGACACCACCAAGAAATGGTTAGAATTTATAAAAGAATTCAGTAAAATTGCAATATACAAAATCAACATACCAAATCAATAGCATTTCCATACACCAACAACAAACTATCCAAAAAAGAAATCAAGAAAATAATCCCATTTATAGTAGTTACCAAAAAAACACTTAGGTATCAATTTAACCAAGGATGTGAAAGACTTGTACACTGAAAACTATAAAATATTGATGAAAGAAATTTAAGACACAAATATAAAGATATCCAGAGTCTGTGGATTAGAAAAATTAATACTGTTTAAATGTTGATACAACCCAAAGCATTCTACAGATTCAATGCAATCCCTATCAAAATCCCAATGACATTTTTCACAGAAATAGAGACAATAATTTTAAAATTTGTATGGAGCCACAAAAGACCACAAAGTAGCCAAAGCAATCTTGAGCATAAAGAACAAAGCTGGAGGCATCACACTACCTGACTTCAAAATCTACTATAAAGCTATAGTGATCAAAACACCATGATATTGTCATAAAAACAAACTCATAGACCATTGAACAGAGAGTTAAGAAATAAATCCACATTTATGTGGTCAATTTTCAACAAAGGTGCCAAGAACACATAATGGGGAAAGGACAGTCTCTTTAATAAACGGTGTTGGGAAAACTATAATCACATGCAAAAAAATGAACTTAGACCCTCATCTCACACCATATAGAAAAATCAATTCAAAATGGAGTAAGACTTAAACATAAGATCTGACATTGTAAATCTACTAGAAGAAAATATAGGAGAAAAGCTTTATGACATTGGTCTGGGCAATGACTTTTTAGATATGACTCTAAAAACTTAGGCAACAAAAACAAAAATAGACAAATGGTATTTCATCAAGCTAAGAAGCTTCTGCATAGCCAAGGAAAAAACCAACAGAGTGAAAATACAACCTACAGAATGGGAGAAAATATTTGTAAACTATACAACTGATAAGGGGTTACTATCCAAAATATATAAGGAATTCAAACAACTCAATAACAAGAAAACAAATAACCAGATTTAAAAATGGGCAAAGAACGTAAATAGACATTTCTCAAAAAAAAAAAAAAAAAAAAAGACATACAAATGGCCCTCCCTTTTTTCTTTCTCTCACATGTTGATATTGATATTTTGGTATCCTCCCATAAATCATGAATTTTCTGAATGGCATCTAGAATGATGAATCTTTTCCAGAAGAGTTTCAATTTTACTCTGCCCAGATCAATCAGGAATCACCATCTCTGGTAGCTAAAGCCTTATAAAATGTATTAATATTTCTTAAATAAGTCTTGAAAGTCAATTTACTCCCTCATCTATGGGCTTCAGAATGGATGTTGTGTTAGCAGTCATGAAAACAAAATTCATCTCCTTGCAGATCTCCATCAGAACTCATGGGTGACCAGGTACATTGTCAATGAGCAGTAATATTTTGAAAGAAATCTTTTTTTCTGAGCAATAGCCTTCATCAGTGGGTTTAAAATATTCAGTAAACCATGCTGTAAACAGATGTACTGTCATCTGGGCTTTGTTGTTCCATTTATAGAGCATAGGCAGAGTAGGTTTAGCATAATTCTTCATGGCCCTAGGATTTGGGGAATGGTCAATGAGTATTGGCTTCAACTTAAAGTCACCAGCTGCATTACCCCCAAACAAGAGACTTAGCCTGTCCCTTGAAGCTTTGAAACCAGGCATTGACATCTCCTCTCTTACTATAAAAGTCCTAGATGACATCTTCTTCCAATATAAAGAAGTAGATTTCATCTACAATGAAAATCTGTTTAGTGTAGCCGCCTTCATCTGTGATCTTAGCTAGATCTTCTGGATAACTTTCTGTAGCTTCCACATCAGCACTTATTGCTTCACCTTGCACTTTTATGTTATAGAGATGGCTTCTTTCCTTAAACCTCATGAAACGACCTCTGCTAGCTTCTAACTTTTCTTCTGAAGCTTCCTCACCTCTCTCAGCATTCTCAGAAATGAAGAGAGTTAGGGCCTTGCTCTGGATTAGTCTTAGGCATGAGGAAATATTGTGGCTGGTTTGATCTTCTGCCCAGACCACTGAAACTTTCTCCATATCAACAATAAGGTTGTTTCACTCATCATTTGTGTGTTCACCAGAGCAGCATTTTTAATTTCCTTCAAGAACTTTTCCTTTGCATTCACAACTTGGCTGTTTAGCTCAAGAGGCCTAGCTTTGGACCTATCTCAGCTTTCCACATGCCTTCCTCACTAAGCTTAATCATTTCTAGCTTTTGATTTAAAGTAAGAGATGTGGGACTCTTCTTTTCACCTAAACATTTACAGACCTTTGTAGGTATATTATTATAATTGGCCTAATTTCAATATTGTTGTGTCTCAGAGAATAGGGAGGCCCAAGGAGAGGGAGAGAGACAAGGGAATGGCCAGTCAGTGGAGCAGTCAGAACACACACAATATTTATCCATTAAGTTCACAGTCTTATGTGGGTGTAGTTCATAGTGCCCCAAAATAATTACAATAGGAACATTAAAGATCACTGATCACAGATCACCACAGCAAACATAATGATAATGAAAAAGTCTGAAATATTGTGAGAATTTCCAAAATGTGACACAGAGACAAAAAGTGAGCACACGCTATTGGAAAATGGTGCCAATATGCTTGCTCAACACAGCATTGCCACAAACCCTCAATTTGTAAAAAGTGCTGCAAAGTGCAATAAAGCAAAGCACAATAAAGCAAGGTGTGTTTGTATTAAAATGAACAGAAGAAGGGAGATAGGGAAGTCAGGCAAGCTTGCCAAGTTCAAGGTAGAGGCCATCTCCATTTATCTAAATTAATTATAACTGAAGAATTTCAGGCTACCTGGATTTATAAAATATAAGCTTCCCATATAGCATTGTATAAGACATATTATACTTCATAACTAGGCTCATTTGGTTCACATTCAATTTTGAAAGAGTTATAATCTCTTTAATAGTCAAATTTTCAACATCACATCTTTCAATACTGTGGGAAACTTGATTTTTATCTTAATGAAAACAGAAATGTATGTTCCACCTAAATAAAAAATGAAATATCACAACATGGTCCTTTGTTCAAAGCATGTGTAGTATCCAAATTTCATTTACAGTATTTTTACAGTGTCAAGAAATAAATGGAGAACAGCTCTTTTTCCTCCCTGTTATTTAATCATAAGTGCTTTTTCTAGCCCAAAAAACAGACAAAGCTTTTTTCCAACTTATATAACACACTTAAGAATAAAAAAACTTACCAAGTTTTAAGTATTATCTGCATGTTTTTTAAAGAACCTTGAGTTTTTCTAGCTACAGATTATTGTCTAATGATGCTAAATTTACCTGCTTTAAAACCACACAGAAACTCTATCTATAATCATTTACTCTTCACATAATTACAGAACAGCAAGATTCCAATGAATAGAATGACCCACTTCTTTGCACAGGGCTAAATGAGCAGTAATCGTGTATCTAAGAAGCAATTAATTCTGAAAGCTCTGCACTGCTATTTTCAAAGAAAGGTATAAAGAGCCCAGATACCCTAATCTCTACTTTCAAGTAATATTAAGAACGTCTTGGCCAAGTGCGGTGGCTCATGCCTGTAATCCTAGCACTCTGGGAGACCAACGCGGGAAGATTGATTGAGCTCAGGAGTTCAAGACCAGCCTGAGCAAGAGCAAGACCCCATCTCTACTAAAAATAGAAAAATTAGCCAGGCATTGTGGCATGCGCCTGTAGTCCCAGCTACTCTTGAGGCTGAGGCAGGATGACCACTTCAGCCCATGACTATGAGGTTGTAGTGAGCTATCATGATGGCACTGCACTCTACCCTGGGTGACAGAGCAAAACTCTGTCCCAAAAAGAAAAAAAAAGGATGTCTTTAGTTAACTGCAAACTTAGGAATGATACTAAATACCTACTGGGGAGATGCAAAAAGAATATCTTGCAGTCAACTACACATTCTAGGGTCATTTATTAGTACTAATGATACTAACAAACTGTAAACTTTATTGTCACAACTCTTGTGATGAGAAGGCTGTCATGAACTTCCAACATATGGAAATATATGATGCATAAATGAGGAAAAAAGTATCCTTCAGTGTGTCTTTCTCTCTCTTCCTCAAAAGAGAAGCATAATATATAACATTTCATGCCATCATTCAGCAAGGGAGAAAATAATTTGTCTATGTCCCTCTCCACCCCTTGTTAGGGGAAAAATTCACTGCTCTCTGCCTGAGGTGCCCTTGAATGTTCTATGATTTCACGACTCAGCAGCATCAAGTCCACGCTCAGGGGCCCTGAAATTCTCATTCTCATGAGGTTTCTTTTCACATTTGCACTACCTGATCTTCAATCCATTGGCGAAAAAGAAAACGGTTTAACAATGGTGATCTAGCACCTCTTGTATTATCCTGGATAGAGCTGGAGCCCATTCTCTAAGTGAAGTATCGCAAGAATGGAAAGACAAGCACCACATGTACTCACCATCAAATTGGTATTAACTGATCAACACTTATGCGCACATATAGTAGTAACATTCATCAGGTGTCGGGCAGGTGGGGGGGGGAAGGAGATGGGTATATTCATACCTAATGGGTGCGGTGCACACTGTCTGGGGGATGGACATGCTTGAAGCTCTGACTCAGGTGGGGCAAAGGCAATATATGTAACCTAAACATTTGTACCCGTAATATGCTGAAATTAAAAAAAGAAAAAAAAAAGAAAATGGTTTGGTCTTCATACTTTATTTTTAATAGAAAGTTTACTGCTTTCTGAAGTTCAGTATCATTGAGCTCCCAGTACAAAATCAAATTTGTGTGAATTCTTTTACCGGATCTACTGAATCTAAAATCTGCCATCTGGAGATATAGCTGAGGCTTTAGCAACCATCAGCCCTACCCACAATCCCTCCTCATTCTCACTGTTATTCAAGGTGATTAACCACTGTAGTTTCAAAACAAGGCCCCCAACCACCCTTCTCCTTTATTCAATTTTGGGGCTTCCACTGATAAAAGCTATGGCTTGACCATAGGCTGAGGTAAAGAGACGATCGCCTAGTACCAGGTGACTGAAAAATCACGTTTGC
The DNA here is from genome assembly GCF_041146395.1 of Eulemur rufifrons. Classification (NCBI taxonomy): domain Eukaryota; kingdom Metazoa; phylum Chordata; class Mammalia; order Primates; family Lemuridae; genus Eulemur; species Eulemur rufifrons. Next base: position 87,718,902 of record NC_090984.1, read on the forward strand.
AGCTGACCTTTATCCAGAGTTTCTGACATGATTCTACTTGATCAACATGAAGCTCCCACTTCCCTAGCACCTTGACTCAGCCAGCAGATGAAATCAATTAGAAGTGGAGAGCTCAATGAGTACTAAAGTGGTTTTCAAGGCAGCTTCAGGGTTTGTTTTCTAAAAGTTCCATTTATCAGTTCATAATGCTTCACTCCTCACAATGATGGGCAAACACCAAGTTGCACTCTCAAGAGAAATTAAGGCTAATCTTTGGTTAAGAACACCTGAACATTGCTGTTTAAAGGGTAGAAAGTTTCAGTTACGTAAGGTAAATTCTGGAGATCTAACATACAGCATAGTGCCTGTAGCTGATAATACTGTATTGTATACTTCAAATTTGCTAAAAAGGGCAGATCTTTGTTTTAAGCTGTACAACTTAAGGTATATACGCTGTGAAATGGTCACCACAATAAAACTAATTAACATATCTACATAGTTACATATGTGTGTGTACATGTGTATAGATTTTTCTGTCCACTAAGAGAGTAGATCTTATGTTGTATTCCTAACACAATAATAATAACACTAATAAAGGAGATGAAAGGAAACTCTAGGAGGTGATGGGTATGTTTATGGCCTTGGAGGTGATGGTTTCAAGGGCGTATACTTGTCCCCAAAGTCATCAAGTTGTATACATTAAATATGTACAGCTTTTTGTATGTCAAAAAAAGAACACCTGAACATTATAGTTAATATATTCAAAAGCAAAACTTTTCTGCCATCTAAATGGATTAATTGAAAGTTTCCCTGAACTCTTGATCCTTAAGAAAAGTCTAAAGGTTTTGACAGACCACTACAGCATGGCAGGTAATTAACCCAGACTCTATCTTTCCCCCTTTGGAATCCCTTGAGCAAACAGGGAACCACTGTTCAGCATATAGGGGAGTACAGCCAATCTCAATTTCCTTATTCCTTAGTCATTTCAAAGATCATGCGACTTTGCCACGTTCTTGAGATGCCACGCCTCCTGTTATGTTTACTTTCTTTCCTTCGTGCTGGAACATTTATTTCCTTGTGTGATCTGTAATTTTTCACGTGAACTTATTTTTTAGTGGGGAGGTTGTTTTTCCCATAGGAATCTCGTACACCCTGAATTGCAGAAGTGCCGCTACAAACGAGCAGTTTCTTATGTGCTTGTGCTGAGCACACCAGGAATGTCACCCATCTGGAACAGAGCCGTGCCTTCATCTCTGAGTTGGGGATTCTTGCATCATGAAGGCAAGCCTGGGGCTTCAGTGCCTTTTGTTTTCTCTCACTCAGAGCCCCAGGAAGAGAGGCGCTTCTCTGATGTTTCCCTGGATTGCAAAGGAGGACTTTCCTAGACCCCCTTTCACTGAGGGGGCAGCTGTTCCAGAATGCCTTCTTTGTGCGGGCATTTCAGTCCCTGCTCCCTGCCCTACACCAGCCAAGGCCATGTCCCTTAATCCCACATTGGTTTTAAACATCCAGCACTCATAATTGGTCCAGTGGCCCCCTTAAGACGCTACCAGAATTTCCTCCCTTTTAAGGCTAAATAATATTCCCCTTTATGTACACCACATTTTGCTTATCCATTCATCCATGGATGGACACTTGGGTTGCTTCCACATTTTAGCTACTGTGAATAATGCTGCTGTGAACATGGGTGTACAAATGTCTCTTCATGCCCCTCCTTTTAATTCGTTGGGGTATATAGACACAAGTAGAATTAGGTTTATTATTTGACATATTTTCACTCAATCAGAAGATGACTTCAACAATGTAACCAACATTTATTGAGTATCTAATAGGTACTACCAGGTACTGTGCCAGAAAATATCTATAAAACCTTATATATTTATGAATTAAACCTAACAGCAGTTAGGTCTAAAAGGTACGAAGAGAAATTAAATTGTATTTTTTCAGCAGACATAATTAAATCCCGAAGCACCGAGCACCGATTAGACATTAGAAGTAAAATCTGATTATCCCAGAGACTCACTTCCATACAAACACTTTTATGAGTTGCCTAACTGCTCATGGCCCTGAATTAGCCATCAACCAAAATGGATTTGTTTTTACCCAGTAACAAACAAACCTTGGACCTACTTATGAGTTTCTTACGAAGAAGCAGCCAGAGTTTTTGTTTAATTGGCAATATAACCATGTACATTATTAATGATAAGTTTATTTTCTTCTTACTAAAGGCCATTAACTGCCGCAGCAAGTTACAAATGTATACCAAGAGAACCTAACCAAATAACAGCTACTTTCTTCGTGGTCCAATACTATAGAGAAATATTTTTCCAGGATTTGTGTGAGGTTTTATGTTTGCACAGAGGCATCTGCAGTAGACTTCAGCGAGAACTACAGTTACTATGAATGTCTCTAGTCCAAGACAGATGCTTTAAAATTTTAATGCAATTTATGATAGACTGACTAATTGAAATTCAAGACCCAGTCATTCACACAGAGCCAAAAAGAATCCCCAACAGAAATCAGACAAGAATGACTTGAAAAGTTCTCCTTGACATTGTTTTCTCCCACGATACGCTTCCAAACCAGGCCACCTTCATTTTTCACCTTAGTACCTCAAGGGTGTCTCTTGTTTCTTTCCAAGCAATAATTTTGAAAAGCAATCTGATCACACCACTCCCTGCTTTAAAACCCCTTCAAAGCCTCCTATTGCCCTTAGGGTAAAAGTCTAAACTTCTTCACTCAGCTTACAAGGCCCTGCATGATATCAGTTCTCACAATGAGCTGAGTGGGCCTCATCTCCAAACCTTCACACTTATTCCACCTTCTGCCTCCACCTCCACCTCTCCCCACTCACTCCTACTCATTCCTCAGACCCTGCTTCAAGGACTCTTCCCCTGGGAGATTGGTTCTCCCCTACAATAGATCACTAGACTGGGGTACACATTGCACCCTGTTGTTCCCATATCATTAATGCCATGTGCCACACTGTAATAGGAACATAAGTGTCTTAACAGCTGCCTTTGCTGTTTGTGGATTAAACTCTGAGGCAGGAACTTGTCTGTTTTGCTGATTGCTGCAGCTCCTGCACCAGACAGGGCCTGACATGTGGGAGACACTATTTGTTGAATTAATTAACCCTTTTCCATGATAATATATTCTCACGAGGACTAGGGCTATTGCCTTCATGAATTTGGAACCAGATAAAGGATAAATCTATTGGGCTAATATATATATTGTGATCCTACTGAATACTATCTACAGGAGGCATTCTTAATCATTTCTGTGCCATGGACCCCTCTGTCTGTCAAATGAATACTATGGACCCCTTCTTGGAATGCTATTTATAAATGCATAAAATAAAATACATACAACTCTAAAGAAACAAGTATACTTAATTCCATTATCAAGTTATTTTTTAAAATTTGGTATACAATAGTAAATATGTCTTTTTACTATCTCATTAACTAAGATCTACTGACAGGTCTAAAAATTTCAAAGTAATTTCAAAGTAATGATGAGCATGAATGACATTTTATCTGTGACAACTACAGTGTGATATGAAGTTATCTGCAATATTTGTTGGTGACAAAGACACATTTACTGCTAATACTACTATTGCTACTGTCTACTCTTATAATTAGACAAAACACTAAAATTCAGTTAGAAGTCAGTGAAAATAAGGATGTAATTTTTACCATCCAAGTTCATGGACCTCCGGAGAGAGCCCTAAGAAAACCATGGAAATGCACCGCTTAGCTCTTCTGCTGTCGGGGAGCACAGGTGACTGACAGCCACAGTCACCCCCAACCCCCAACCTGTGGATCCACCTGTACATTCGTTCAGTGTGCATATTTCCCCTGGAATGCTCCCAGGCAATGACTGAGCCCCGCAGGGTACCCATTCCCGTGGGACACAGGAGTCCTCTAGTGGGCAACTTGGCTCAAAACCTCACAATCAGCCTCCCAAAACACTCTTGGCACTGAACTATCATCTGTGGCTTTTCCCACCCGAGTCCTCCTTCCTTCCGCCTCTCCTTTCACAGAAGTCAGACTGGCCTTGCAGCCTGAAAGCTCTCCCAGCCTACTCCTAGTCTCTTCTCTTTACCGTTTGCAGGTGTTCCTTTCTATAAATCTCTTGCACAAGTAATCCCATCCTGCTTCTGCTTCTGCTTCTCACAGGACCTGAACTAAAACAATCCCTTTTAATTAAGGAAAAGAGAAAAACCTATTTTCCTGAGTTCATTCAGACCTGATTATCCTGAAGATATTTGGACACATTGCATTTATAACATTTTACCCATTAAAATATACCACCTGATTTCAGAAAAAGGCTTTGCAGAGAATTTTTTTTTAAAGAAAATCTTTCCCATTAACTCTTTGTCCTCTAAAGGAAGGGCCACAGAGGGTTAAATCCAAGGATTATCCTCCCTGAATAGGTAACAATGGCTCATTAAGGAGCGTGAAACAAAAAGGGAAGGGCTAAAACCTACAGCCAGCACAAAAACCGTTTAAACAATATGATCTGAAGGATACACAAAGTCAATCCATCAGAATATTGTGCTTCTCATTCTTGAGAGCCCCTCTGACTCAGTACTGTGGATTATAAAGTGAATGCATCAGCACTCCTCATACACAATAGAGAAAGTAAGATACTGGCTGGTAAGTATAATGTAGAACTAACTGCGGGGGTGATGCTGAGAAAGTGTGGATTATGACAAGTAAATTTTAATGGGGAAGAGGGACAAAGACTGTTTATAACCCAGAGCATTTCCCTTCCCCATTCTCTACTCCTTCCACAAGGGATTTCAGGTACAATAACAACATAAAAAGTAATGCTAGAACCAAAATAGGGAATGAAAACAGAAAAAGAAAATGTAAGTAAGCAAGAACAATCAAGAAAGAAATAAGCACAAGTATGAAGTTTCTAAGGTCCAGCTGAGTTAGTAGAATTGATATGGAAAAATTTGTTTTTAGCATCCTAAGTTGAAACATGGAATACATTTTCCCACCGAGACTTCGTCTGGTGCATTTGTTAGATTCTACAAGACCCTTAGAAGAAATTCTACTTCTAGTACATTGTGATCTAAGTCAGTCCTTACGGGTTGCCCCAGCAACCTCACCAGGACATGGAACATGGTTTCTAAGGGGTAACGCCCTCTGAGATTCAAATCAATTTTAGGTAAAGAATTCATTAAGAAATATAAAATACCCTGTGTTTCCCTAGGTAAAAAGAAACATGATGTTATGAGTTAAATTGTGTCCTCCAAAAAGGTAAGTTGATGTCCTAGCCCCCAGTACCTCAGAATGTGACCCAATCGGAATTAGGGTGGTTGCAGATATAATTAGTTAAATTAAAATGAGGTCACACTGGAGTAGTGTGGGCCCTTAATCCAATGTGACTGATGTCCTTACAAGAAGAAGAAGAAAGACACACAGAGAAGAATACCATGTGAAAACACAGAGGCACACAAGGACAAGACAGCCATGTGACAATGAAGGCATAGACTAGAGCGAACAATCTATGTGTCAAGGAACCTGAGGACTGCCAGTAACAGCCAGAAGTTATTAATAGGAAAGCAGCATGGAACAGACTCTCCCTCAAGCCCTCAAGAAGGACCAACCTTGATGACACCTTGATTTTGACTTCTAGCCACTAGAACTGTGAGAAAATAAATTTCTCTTATTTTAAGCCACCCAGTTTGTGGTACTTTCTTATGGCAGCCCAAGGAAAGTAATACAGTAGGCACAAGACTGCTCCCCACAGGGCTCCTTGTCCAGCCTCCCTGCCTGTGTTAACACCAAGCCGCTGCTTTATAAATCCCACGGTAATGTACCAGGTTTCACAGGGCTTGATTCCATGCTGGAGATGGACCAATGCTTTTGGAAACTGGATCCCTGGTAGCAAAAATCAACCTGCTGATGCACTGTAATGACCTGCGTCGTCTCTTTGCTCCTATGGAACAATTTGCATGCTGAGATGATCTAGTTCAATTCTGGCCTCAATATATTACATTTAAATTGTACTTTTCTTCCAAAAACACTTACGAAAATTGCCTCATTAATGCTCATTACTCCCTTGTGCAGTAAGAAAGGAACAAGTACCATTATCTCGATTTTGAAGATGAAGCCACTGAATCCTAAAATCCCAGGAATATGAAGAACATCAAGAGATCCTCAACTCCAAAGAGGCCCACACTTGGTGTTTAGCAAAATTACCTGAGCAACTCAGCAAAACTACAGATTCACGGGCACAGCTCAGCTCCAGGATAAGCCCAAGTGTCTGTGCTTTTAACAAATTCCCCAAGGAATTTTTTTTTTTAAATAACCTCCATAGCACAATTCATGAACTGGCATTAGGGAACCACAACATGGTCTCACCTTTCTCAAGTTTGAGAAATACATGGACAGAACCCCTTTATAAGCTAAAAATTCTATGGGCCTCCAGTGCTAACAAATTATTTTTATTATCATGTTACTTAAATAAATACAACCCTAAGCCCAGATGAAAACCCCTAATCCTAATGGCTCTTTTATATGACTATAAAACCAAAACAAATTCATAAATTAAATGAAATCCCAATAAAACCCAAATTTATTTTACTGCACCAGTCCCTACATGGCTACTGTACTGACTGCTACAGAGCTGGTCCCTGCAGGGTGGCAGGCTCAGACCACATGTGGCAGAGGAGACCCATTCCCCTCTGCTCTTCTCTCCAAGAATCCTGGCTAGGCCTGCCTCGTGCAGCCCACATCAATGTCATGGTCTTCACTGCACGAGAATGTGACCACTAACACAATGCAAATGCAGGCTTTCAAATAACATGGTGTTCTCAGCTATAAGGTGTCATCCAGATAATCCAAAATATTCTCATCCTGATGTTTTTACATCTTCATCCAAATGCAAGCACAAGATTTAAAATGTCATAGTAAACTTGTGGATCTTCCTTTGATAAATATTGATCTAACCCAACTGCCTTATTTCTGGCAGTCAGAATTCAGTGGGTGTGGGTTTTAACACATTGACTGCCACACTAGAAAAAAAATTTTTTTCCCTTTGGGGCCATGGTGTTTTATTACAAAAATAGAAAAAAAACTTCAAAAACAAAAAGATCCTTTCTAACTTAATAAAAAATTGATAATTTTTTATTGTTTTCTGTGTGTGAGTTATATGCAATTAAATTGTCAATGTTAATTGTAACAATAAGAACATCAACAAGTAAAACTTTCACCAACCAACTGCAGGGTTTTGCCCAGGGGACCACCCATCACGTAACATGTGTGCTACAGCATGACAGTGTGAGTTGCCTGCGTACCATGCAGCTCCCAAGGTAAAGAGACGTGTGAGTTACATACGCTTTGCAAGGCCCTGGGCTCAAAACCAGTGTGAGTTAAATACAACTCACAAGGCAGTTAATGTGCTAAATTCTTACCAAGAGTTAACACACTTAGTGCTTACTATGTAGCAGACACTATTCTAAACCCTTTACATAGACTAACTTGTTTACTCTTCATATCAACCCTGTAAGGTAGGTAGAACCATCACCTCTATTGTTCAGATAAGAGAACTGTGGCAAGGGAGGTTAAGCAATCTGCTTGTAAGTGGCAGACCTGGGATTTGAACCCAGAGAGACTGTGCTCTCCATCCCTAACTACATAGACTTTTCAGGTGAGGTATTCGAAATCCACGATTAATGGTAGAGTCCAACTTCCCTCTGCTCCCAAGTGGGAACCTGAGGCAGTAGCTCCAGGGTGGCATAAGTTGCAGTAATTAAGGAGCCTGGGTGAAGGGTGGGAGGTTGCACTACATAGAAATACGAACAAAAGAGCCCTAGAAACTCGCCAAGTCCCCAAGTCAAAAAGCCAGGCAAACCACCAAACAGGCATCCATCCAGAAAAGCTAGGTAAAGCAGAAGAATCTAGGTAGACAGCACAGAAGAGAAACCAAGGAAATCAGATGAATGAGCAGGTCTGAAACACAGTGAGACAGAGCTTAGAAATATTGTCTAAGCAAAAGAGGAAAAAGCCTGCACCCTTGGACAGGACAGGGAGGAAATTGTTAAAGTTATCAATTTAGCTCCAGTAGAATCCTTCAAAAAAGGAACTGGAGTTGTCTGAGTATGAACTTATGCATGTTTCCCAAAGGAGCCCCTCACAAAAGAGATAAAGGTGACACTAGAATCTCTGGAGAGTTAGTCACAGAAGCTCATAATAGGAAAAACCCAAGGCTCCCTTCCCAAAGACAACTGCATCTTTTATCTTGTCATCTGCCAGGCATACAAGTGAAACTTTGCTAACTTATACTCACTTCTTCCATTCTAAAAATAGAAAGGCATCAGGCTACGTCAGGTTGCTGTGGACCCAATCACAGATGAAGCAAGATTAAATGGTTGTGCTACTTTGATGAATGGCACGCTTTTCAAAACCTTATTTGGACATAATTAGTAGCAGGCTGCCTAAAAGGAAAACTGGGTTTGTGTGGTGATGATAAGAGATATCCCAACCAGTCTGGCTTTCTCCTGCCCTTCAAATTGCTGAACGCTCACCTTGGCAGTCAGCACTTTAAGCCTGTCTGCTTCTGGAGAGAACTTGGCACTTTTTCTAACACAAGGGCAATTTGCTTTGAAGGGAACAACAACCAAAAAAAAACAAAAAACAAAGCACAAGGAAAATGTTGAAAATAGGAAGAAAAAAACAAAGAATGTGACGATATAAGCAATTGGAGAAACTTGAGTGAGAAAAATTATGTAGAAAAACCAGGGAAGGGATAGCAGAGGAAAATAATCTTTTTAAGTGACTGGCTGACATTAAGAAGAGAGAGAGTTATTCAAAAGCAACTTGGAAATGCTTTGTGCTCATAATTAAAGCTTTTATTTCATAAATAAGAAAATCAACACATTGGATTTTTTTAGCAAAATAGCATTAAGCCTCACAGATGAGAGGGAAAAAAACTTAAGCAAAACAAAAGAAAAACTGTGCCCCAGAGAATAGATGATCTTTCATTGCTGCAAGATAGACTTGTTTCCGAACTATTAAAAAAAGTCATAATCATAGATACTCAATTTCACATTTTTTTTCCCAAAGAGCCTCGCTCCTTGTCTGTGTATATGATAGTTTTGGCACCAAAAGTGGCATGTATTTTAGGTTACAAAAGCAAAGAGGTAGACCCAAAAGAATCAACTGTTTTGAACCTGATCAGCCTACATTAGTTCTCTGCAGTGATGTAATTCAACCATTGATTAGGTTCTTGCTGGAGGATGGGCACAGAGAAGAGATCCAGTCCCTGCCTTCAAGGAGCTTATAATCTCACAGGGATGCCCTTGTGAGAATCAAGACAACTGGTTAAGTGACCACAATGGCAAAGGTGGCTGTCACACACTAAAAATGAATGCAGTCATTAATGACCGAGGACTTCTACTACTACCGAATCTTGGGGAGACAACTCACTTCACTCCTAGGATTATCAAAGCTAATGACTTAGTGACATGAGAGTGCCACACAGAAAGTTGATCCCTCTCACAGCACGGGCCCCTTCACTACGCCTCAGTAAAAGAGCAACACTTCTCTTAATTAAGTCTCAGCTACGGAGTCCTGATCCTGAATCCCAGTTTGTTCCCCTTATGATTCGACGTCCCTACGGCTTACAGCGTGAATGATCTACCCAGAAGCATTTCTGGAAAAGGCTTTTTTCTTAACCTAGGTTCTCACATACAGAATCGAAACAACTGAATCAAACCTGGATTTCACAGTAATTTGTCTACAGTGCACATCTCGGGTCCCACGGCGTGACATTTGCCTTCTAACTGTTGGCGTCAAATGGAGCATTTTCCAGATGGCTTTCCCCTCTGCGCTTTGATCTTCCAACTGGCAAGGCAAGTGCTGTTGGTATAACACCCTGTCTAACCCTGCAGTTGTGGTGCTATGCAAGGGGGAGGTGACAAACAGACCCTCCTTACAGGCCTCCAGACGCTGTAGTAGAACTTTTTTTTTTTTTTTTTGAGACAGAGTCTCACTCTGTTGCCCGGGCTAGAGTGCCGTGGCATCAGCCTAGCTCACTGCAACCTCAAACTCCTGGGCTCAAGAGATCCTTCTGCCTCAGCCTCCCGAGTAGCTGGGACTACAGGCATGCGCCACCATGCCCGGCCAATTTTTTTTTTCTATATATTTTTAGTTGTCCGGTTAATTTCTTTCTATTTTTTAGTAGAGACGGGATCAGCTCAGGCTGGTCTCGAACTCCTGACCTCAAGCGATCCTCCCACCTCGACCTCCCAGAGTGCTAGGATTACAGGCGTGAGCCACCATGCCCGGCCTGTAGTAGAACTTTTGGGTGCTTTACTCACACTCAGCTCAGTCTAAGCAAGTCCAAGGAGGACCATATTCCTCAAAGCCCTCTGTTTACTCAAACTCAGGCCTTCCACTCTCTCTACCCATTGGACCTGGTCATAGCCAGCGGCAAACAAATCACCCATGTGTCTACACTCTCACACAGGACCAATCGATCAAGGGAGACCACGAGGAGACCAGGCGCAGACACAGAGACCTGCAGCTGCTCCCAGAGCAGTAGGCTGGGGTGAGGGACGAGCTGTCCAGCTGAGTCACCAGTGAATGGAGAGCTGAGCTCTTTACTCAGTCTCGCCTTGTGTTGAAATTTGTTTCATTCTCTTGTTTTGTTTTATTGTTCTTTTTTCTTTTTCAATTGTGATGAAAAAAATAAATATATAACATTTACATAAAATTTACCAGCTTCACCTTTTTAAGTGTCCAGTTCAACGGTGTTAAGTATGTTCCCATTACTGTGCAGGAACCTATCTCCAGAACTTCTTCCTCTTGCGAAATTGAAACTTTATACCCTTTAAACAGCAACTTCCGATCCCCCCTCCCCTCTGCCCCTGGTGACCACTTGTTCTTGTTTGCCAAGCAGGGTAGAATGGCCGGCATTAAGCACCTCACATCCTAAAGATATCAACATTATGTGACATGATGTCACAAATAGGAATGAAACAGGATGAAAGACATTAATTGAAGATAATTTTATAATTAAAGGAAAGATTCCTTATTCATTGTTCTTCCTATCCTGTCAAGTAAGGTAGCATCTGTTTTGTGAATGCAACTACGGCTGATCAGACACCCACTCAGGATCCAAGGATCTATTTCAGGGAGGGAGTTATCAAATCTGATATTTATTCCTATACTCCAGTGATCATCGGTGATGCAAAGTCTGTGGCAACTCAGCAGGTGAAAATGGCTGGAAGAGCAGTGCACAGGATGGTGGTGAAACTAACCACCTCAATCTTTAAGGCCAGTTGATGACTTCAGAAAACACCATATTAGCCCAGCAACCCCTCCACAGTCCCTCCACACGAACTCATCTAGTCCCAGCAGTTTCAGCCTCCCTGGGATGGGCCAGGCCAGAAAGTCTGACGGATGCTGCAAACCTAAGAGAGTGCACGGGAGAGCTGCGCTCACCCTAATGTCTACACTGTAGCACACCACTGGTCCAGGCCAAGACTATTAAATGTTCAGTTGATGCAAATTTCAGCCCAGCTAAAATTACAAAAGTCATAGTTCTTTGAATACAAGTACCTCTGCTTGAATAATCAGTATATTCACATAGAGAACCTTTATGTGGTAGAGACAACTCTTTTGTCTCTCTCTCTCCTTAACTTTTAATAAAATAAGTCATCATCTGTTACACCAAACCATCCTTGTCCTTTTCAGTCCAGAGTATCATCATTCTGGATTTAATTCTATTTCTTTGAATTCAAAAGGCCTATATGAACTCCCTCCTTGGCCTCTGGAACTCCCTCCAGGCCCACACTTAGTCTCCAGCCTTCACTATACATCAGGGTGACACTGGCCTGCTGCTTGCCCTGACGGAGTTTCATACAGCACTCTTTAAAACACATTCTAGGCTTGATTATCTAGATAACAACTCCAAATTAAACACACGAAAAGAAAGAGAAAACCCTAGCATATTCTAAGTCTGAATGTTGGGAACAATTTTCAACCTCTCTGTTGTGTTCCAGTCACTGCCAAAGTCCTAATACATCACCCAAATGTCCTCTGTCCTACCTCTCGCCCACCCCAACTGCTCTGACCTTACTGCAGGCCCTGGTCATCTCTCACTCAGATTAGTCCCACGATTTGCAACCCCCGCTGGCCCAGCATCCAAGGCTTGCCTTCCTCTGGACCCACCTGAACCTTTCCACCTTCCAAGAAACAAAACCTGAGCTCCAGCAAGACCAGGGACTGTGCCCTCTGCACCCCCAGCTCCCATCCTCATATTCTCATTTTCTCCACCACACCATCGCTCGCTATTATACTACCTACCACTTGCTGGACACCAGTAGGCAGGCGTCAGCTCTGTGCTAAGTATTTTACACACATCTCATGCGGTTGTCAAAACAACGCCTCCTGCTATCCTTGTTTTACAATGGAAGAAGCTGAAGAAGCTCTGGGTTCTTGGGGCATTCTACAAACACTTGATTTGAACCCTCTCTTGACTTTGGAGCTTTCATCAAAGCACTTTCAGACCTGTTTTTGTGTGTATTTGCCTCTCGGGTGCATTCCCTCAGTCAACCACGCCCTCCATCTTGAAACAGTCCTTTCCGTTGGCTTCTGTGACACCAGGCTTCCCCTCACCTTCCTGGCTATTCCTCCTCAGCATCTTGGGAGGTCTGATCTACTCTACTTCACCTCTGAAGTATGGAAGTTCCTCAGGGTCCAGGTCCAGGCCATTATCCTTCTTGCTCTAAGCTCACACCTTTACATTATCTATTCCCATGGCCTCGGTCCCATCCAGTGCTGCCCGCAAAGCTCACGCCTTCAGTTCTGCCTCTCCTCCAAGCCAGATGCATCTCTCCTTCAGTGTCTCTCATGCACCTCAACAAATTCAAAATATGAACTCAGGAGCTCTCCCTCTCCCCACCCCTACCCCACCCTAACTCAGGTCCTAACCTGGTCATCCCCATCTCAGTAAGGACATCACGACTCATCACCTGCCTCAGCCAGAAATCTAGGAGTCACCTTGAATACTCCCTTTCTTCCCTCTCAACGTCCAATCAGCCAGCAAAACCTTTGATTCTACCTCTTAAATGACTCTTGAATCCATCCACTCTTCTCCCTGTCCCAGTAAAAGCCATCTTTCCTGTTGCCCAGTCTATTGTGACAAACTGCTCTCTCGCTTCTATTCTTGTTCCTTCCTCACTCCATTTCCACTCTTTATATAGCATTCCTTACAAGACATCCTGCAGCCAGAGCGATGCCTTTAAAATTCAAACAGCACGTTAGAACACTGCTATCTTATCCTATTCCATGTGCTATCCTATGGCATCCCACTGCTGACAGCATAAAATCCCAAACTCTTAACCCACTCAGCAAGGTCCTGCAGGGTTTGGTCCTTGTTGATTCACCAACCTTCCCTGCACTTCCTGTTGGCTCTAGGCACACTGGCCTTCTTTCAAGTCCTCAAATAGTTCTTCCTGCCTCCAGCCTTCACAAACCTATTCCCTCTGCCTGAAATGCTCCTTTCTCAGCCCTGCTTCCCCTTCTCTGTGTATCTCAGTTCACAAACACATTCCCCAGGGAAGCCTTCTCTGGTCTCCATCAGGCCAAGACCCACGCTAAAAGATCTCTGACCACCTAATCATCTCCTTTACAATGTTTGTCAGAATTGTAATTTAAAGACTGGTGTGATTGCTTGATTAATTTATGTCCCCTTCCCCCCACTAAAATTTGGGCACCGTGAGGGCAGTCCCTGTGTCTGGGAGCATGTTGTGCTGTCCCTAGCACTGCAAGATTCTCACCTACATTTCCATAATTTTTTTTCCTTTTTTTAAAAAATGTTAATAGATTTAGGCGGTACAAGTTGAATTCCATTACACGTATATATTTTGTAGTGGTGATGTCTGGGCGTTTGGTGTACCCATCACCTGAGCAGCGTACATTGTACCCCACGGCCATAACGTTTCTTAGTAGAGAATGTTCACATGTGCTCAGGTCACATCAGTCACATCACCATCCTGTTGTGACAAATCTTTAGGTCATGTTTTTCATTTTTTTATGCCATACAGTGTTTATATTAATAGATATGTCATTATATGCCAGATTTTAAGCTCTAGAGAGGAAAGAGAAGATTTATCTTTTTTTTTTTTTTTTTTTTAGACAAGGTCTCACTGCGTCACCCAAGCCAGTTTTGTGGTCTGGAACTCCTGGCCCCAAGCAATCCTTCCAAAGCAAGATTTAGCTTCTTAGAGTTAGGATGTTGAGAAACTAATACTTAGACTTAGTGGCCTTAGTACCTCTCAAAGACCCTACACAGAGTGTTTATTCCACTATGCTATGGTATGAATGATCACATAAACCCCACTTCACTCCTCTATGGAGACTGTTAGCACGTAGATTATTTGGCATTACCAAGGCCACTTTCCACTCCTCTCAGTTTCTATGTAGGCCAACTGCATGATGAAAAAGCCTTTGAAACCATGTTGAAATATGCAGAGAAGATTTAGCTACCTACAAGGTTATACCTATATGGCTTCCTGACTATATAACACCCAAGGACATTCTTTCTTCTTCCTAAAGCAATTACGTGGGAATGTCACTTGCCAGTAAAACTACCAAGGCTGGCAGTATTACATAGAATTTGTATGTGATGGTTTGAGCACAAAATACTGTATTGCATTGAAAATTTAGAAATAAAAAATAATTTTCCGTGCCTCACCGTTTAAGATCTTTAGTTTCATTTAGGTTTGGTCCAGGGCAAGCAAATATGCCCAGTATTTCCCAGCTGTCCTGTATCAGACGATGCAGTCATCCTGTCTATTACACCTGGATTTCAAGAAAGGCACAGACTATGCTGCCACCGCTATATATAGAAAGTCACATAACCCTCATGACTTCACTGCAAATGGCTGCAGTGACGGCCCGGAGTCCTGAGGACTGTTCAAGCCATGTGCTAATGTGTATATCAATAGTCGTCACTATAGAGAGGAAAATAAAGCACTAAGAAAAAATATCTCCAATGCAATCCTCTATGGGTCCACACTTCCTCTCATATATTAATTCTGACAGAGAAAGTCACAAATATGTACTAAGCCAAACAGATGTATGTATGCTCTTCTGACTACTTAGAGCAAAACAAGCATTCATTTTGTTAGACTTTTCAATCATTCAACAAATAGTTTTAGGAAGGACAAATTGAAGCTATTTGTTAAATATATTGAAGCACATGAAAGTGTGCTAAATTCATACAAGTAGGTTAGGCAAAATAAACAGAGCTCTTTTCTGGCTTTTAGGATCTTATAGTCATACAAGGATCCCATGTACAAATCACTTTAATATGAGATAACATAATTACCTCATATTTAGTTATCTAGTAGCAAAGGATCTTTAACGTGCCATGTTCATAAGAAATAATCCTTACATCTTTGCTCGAAGCTTGGTCCACGGACCAGCAGCATCAGAGCATCATCTGAGAGCTTGTTAAAATACAAAATTCACCACCCCCAATCTCCTGAGTCAGAATCTGCATTTTAATCAGATGCTCAGATAATTCAAAGGTTCAATAAGGTTTGGGGAAGCACTGCTGTGCATTATTTGGTACTCAGCCACTGCCCACCAGTAATGAACTTGATGGAAGCCAACCTCAAAACAGGACCTCAGATTTTTACAGAATAAATGCTTAACATACTGTTTTCAAAGTGAATCTCTGAGGGACTTGTTTTAGGATTTAAATGTATACAATATGATTCAAAAGCTCAGCAAACTACATGGTCCTGCATTTTAATATCCTGTAAGCACTCAGACCCTTGCCTGAAATGCTAAAGGATTTAAAAATAAAGCTCTATTCATAGAGGTGAAAATATTTTCTTTTAAAGCTTAGTATGTATTAAGTTGACCTTGCAGAAGCCACTGGAGAAGATGGAAACTTTTATCCACCAGTTCAACTCGATGTCAAAAAAAAAATTTTAGAGAGAATGCCACCAATGGGAACTAAGATAAGATTTTTCCCAACTTAAGGAGAGCTGTTGAGTCATAGAATTATAAAATGTGAGCTCAGAAAAGATCTTATAGGTTATGTTCTAAGTTCTCCTTCATTCACAAAATCATTCTATGGTACTTCATATCTATAGTATCTTTTTCAAATGAGCTCCAAATTATTCATCTTTATCATCCATCCAACCAATCAACCAACCCATAAATGTTTAATCTTCTAATATCTGAAAAATGCTGTGAGATACTTGTTCCTTTGCAAAGCTTATGGTTTAATGAAATGAAATAAAAGCTCATAGCAAATAAAGTTGTATTATTAATAGTTATGTCCCACGAAATTGACAATGCAGCGATGCTTGAGGAGGAGAAAGAGAATCCTTGAGATAAAGTAGTCAGAGAAGGCTTCATGTTGCCAGAAGGAATCTTGGAAATCAGCATTCCTGGGTCTTCCTTCGTACTAAGGAAACTGACTTGCAAGGAGTGCTTTGGCCAAGGTCGTAACACAAGTCTCTGGCTGAACTACAGTCAGAAACCAGACTTGTGACTAATTCCCTCTACCAGGCCACACAGCCCCTCTTCAGTGTTGGCTCTCTGAGCTTCGGCCCTAAGGCGAAGCCTACTAGTTGTCCATTAAAACCCATTCTCGCTTCTTCTATAACAACAAATCTGGTCACATGTTGCCCAGCCATACTGGTTTTCTAGTATTTTCAGTTAGATGTGGCCCTGTGACTAAGTTGTTGTCAAGAAAATGCTGGTGGAAGTAACGTGTGACCTCAGGATCTGCACCTCAAGAGAGGAGGCGTGTCTCCCTCACACTCTCCTTCCACTTCCCACCTACTGCACCCCAGACATCAACGATGTCCTAGGGGGTGGCAGAGCACAACTTAAGAAAGAACCTGGATCCCTGAATGATCTGTGGAGCAGAGCCACTTAACAAACTTGGAATGTTTGCCTCAGACTCTTACATGAGAAAGAAATAAACTTCTCTCTTCTTTAAGGATCTCAAACGAATATGATACATAACCTAATATAACCAAAGTGAGGTTAGATGAAATTGTATGAGAGACATAATAAGAACTGTGATGCTTTCCTACTTTAATAAGAAATACCGCTTTGCATTAACTCCTTGACCTAGCTCAGTGCTTTGCACATATGAGCAGAGATAGAGGTTTCATTGTGCACTTAGGTACCAGGTAATTTGTTAAGCAATTTACATATGCCTTAGATTATTTAATCTTTACAACAACTTTATGAACTATTATCTATAATTTACAGATAAGAAAAAAAGAGGCTTAGATGGATGAATTAATTAAGTCATATAACTACTTAGTGTTGGGTAGAATTCAAACCTAGGTATGACTGACAGAAAAGCTGGCACTCTTTGTCTAAAATGCTATATTCCAGGCTGTGTGTGTCCATGTGAGTTTATTTTGATGGACAGGCATCAACTGAATGAAATTAGTGTGTCAGGTAGGTGTAGTGACCAGAACACTGGATTGAGAGACAAAAGACCTGAGATTCTCACAGGCTATAACTCTGGGCAAGCTATTTAGCTTCTCAGGGGCTAAATGTCTTCTAGAGTAAAGTGTGTTACCTGAACCAGGTGATCTTTAAAGACACAGCTCTAATAGTCTGTAGCAAATGTATAAAGACCCAGCCACCACTTATTACCACCTATTTTATTCTCGAATCAACCAAAGAGAAGACCTTGCTAGAGAAATCGGGTTGCTCTGCCCTGAAGGAACAGAGTAGTATAAAAGTTCAAACAAGCAACATAAAACCACCAAGTACACCCACAAACTCAAATGCATGGGGTTCCAGAGTGTCATAGGTTAATTACCCTTTTTCCCACTCAAATCCAGTGGACCTGCAGAATGCCAGTGGCCTGCTAGACCACTTTGCCAAACACTTTGTCCCACCCTAGACAGAGATACCACCATAGATAAAAGGGCAAGATTTCAGAAGAGCCCTGGCAAGGATGCTAAATTTGAAGAACACAGAGTGAGCTCTAATTTTAAACTCAACATTTTCAACCAGTATGCACTCCCAAGGCCTAGAGAATGTAGATTCAAAATGTCTCTTCAGCCACTGTCTGTGGATAGGGTTCCAAATGGACTATTGGAAATGGTTCAAATAACGCTTAACACTTATCATCTCCAAAGTACCCTGTAAATACCAATTCACACCACATCACTCACCAAAAATATGCCACTAAAAACCCTCTGAAGCCATAATTCTCTCTTCTCATGACATTTATGGGGAATTAATGACCATCTGGAGTCTACGGACTTTGACCAGAGCCAGCGGTTATTAATGCATAGGAAAAATTTTATCCTCTGGTTCATTTTTCCAAAGGTAGCATCCTTCAATGTGTGCAGAATATAAAACCCTAGATGCTGCATTATATGTGAGCTCCCTGGTTTTTTAAACAGACTGGTAGACTCTCTTGTGACTACAGCTCCAGATTTCAAGCAACTGCAAAGCTAAGTAACAGGATCTGTCAGGAGGATGTTTACAGTTTTAAGCCATGTTGTCAACATACAGGAAAAAAAGTGAGATTCAAACAAACTAAAACACAAAAATGTCCTAGAACCTGCAAAAAGGAAAAATGCTTTCAATGTCTTCATAGTAAGTCCATTGTATTATAGTCTATTTTACTCAACAGTGGATTCATTTTTTAATCTTATTAGTACGATCATAATTTCAGCTTTACATCCACTTTTCCTGAGCTATACTTTATTCCTCTTTCATTTGTCTTCCTACAAGGAAAAGACTGAGTAATTCATCTCTAGAGTCTCCTAAACAGAGTAGTAAAAGCAACATTAATGAGTCAGCTTTGCTGTTGTTCCTCATAACTCTTTGTTGCAAATGGGGAATAGCTTGTTCTTGACTTTGTACCCCCAGTGCACTAATTTGCATCTTTATTCTAACTTTATGAAACTGTAGAAAACAATCTGGTCCTAATTCTAACAGATAAGTTGACTATCATAAGCAAAGACTGGTTAAGGTCTGGGAGGCGTATAAAGACTTTGAAAATATCTTTATCCCTTAATAAAAACTGATGGTCCTCCAGAACCGTGGTTTGATCACTAGACACCACAGCATTTGTGAGTGTTAGATCCAGATAATGCTGAGAAGGAACAACTGGGCACTTGTAACATTGATCTTGGAGATTATCCCTATTAAACTGTGCCCACTTAATCTGTACTAAAAGTTGTAAAAATAAGACAACCAGAAGGAGCATGTCTAAGAGTATTATTTACAAAATACCTCTCTGGCTGAAAGAGGCTGCTGCTCTCCAGAAGCAATCAAAACCAGGGGAAAAAGGTATCTCTAGAGTGTCTGGGCTGGCACAGGGCTTTTTGCAGAGTATGTACAGCAAATGCACAAAGGGAAGATGTTTTTAGAGTTCCCACATTCCCAAACTGCCTCTGTGTGTTGTGTTTTCCAGTGGTCATGAGCAACAATGAACTAGGCATCTGTTAGCTGTATTTCCCCATCTCTCACCTCTCCAGGTCTTCCCGCCTGGGCCCACTGATGCAGCCTTGGCCTATTTCAACTCTCAAGTTAATGATGATGAGGCAGCCTGCACCAACAGCCCCTGCTTGAGCCCCTCAGCCCAACTTGGTGAGCTTTAGGATTAAGTAACATTCCAGATTCCATGTTGTGTTCCAGCTCCATAAGGTTCCTCCTTGAATAGCCAGGCCAGGGCATGCTTGGTGAAGAGTCTAACTATAATCAGCCCTTATACTCTAGCTCTGTGTGGCTCTGTCCAAATGATCAGAACATCCTCAATTTTGATCAGTTGCCCATTCTAGGACCAGCGACCTTCCCTGAACCCCAAGTCACTGGCCAGGTCCTGAAATCCTACCTATTTTATGCCAGTCCCTCCTCCAAGGCATGATCCTGGCAGCCTACCCACCAGAATCCAACCTCTTCGTCCTTCTCCTGCTGGTGATGACTATTCCCGGGTAAAGCCACACGTGGACCACTTTTGGATTTCCCACTGCCCTGCTCAGCCCGCCTCACTGGCTGCCTTAAAATCAATCCTTTCTAAAATCAGAACTGAAACTGATACTTTTCATCAGAAATTCCTTCTGGTTTTCCTGCTATCCCCTCTAAAGCCAGTCTGGTTAGTCATTTTCCTCAAGAGAGGATGTTTCTGAGAGCTGCAGGAGAAACCAAAGCAACGGGACCTGGTAACCACTGAATGGAGAGGCTAATGGGATAAAAATGCCAAATATGACTGAAGTTTCAATCTGGTGAGGCCTTCTGCAGTTCCTTATGAATACTCCACAGAGCCACCTCTGTACTAAAAGTTGTTGAGGGAAGACGGCAGCAGGGCCGCTGCACCACATTGTAACTCACGTAAATACCTCGCCGTGAGAGGTGCGGAGGATGCCACCTGCACAACCCGCCACTGGGGGAGTCGCAGGGCAAGCCCAGTGAACATCGGAATCCAGCTTGGGCTGGGCCCACTGCTTATGTTACCCACACGAGCCCAGTGAGGTCAGATTATACACATTTTATAGAAACAAACAAACAAAAAAAACCCCTGGGGCTCAGAAAGGTTAACTTGTTCAAAATCCCTCGCTTAGTAAGAACAAAGCTGGGAATTGAGCCCAGATCTACTAGATTCCAACACATGGGCTCTCTCCACTGGCTACAATGCCCTCCCAGGACAGGCTCAGTAGAAAGAGCAGCCAGAGGCAGGGAGGACGGCCAGACCGCAACCGATAGCAGAGGCCATGGAGAAGAACGAACGTGGCCTGTGAAGCTCAGTGCTGCAGAGAGGCAATGTAAGAACTGAAGAGGGATGACACATGTAGCAAGTGATGGTGACAGAAATAAGTACACATTAAGTGCCAACTACGTGCCAGGCACTATGCCACACGCTTTAGCTGTATTAACTGTTTTAATCCCTACAGCAGCCCCCAGAGATAGGCCCATTGTATTGATAAACACAAACCAAGGCACAGAGAGGTTAAATAATTAGCCTAAATTCATACAGCTAGTGGGGAGTACAGTCTGGGCTTGAACCCAGGCAATAAGGCCCCAGAATCTGCAGACTCAGTCCCTTCTGGAAGGTCACTGAAGACCTCAACAGAAACACTTTTAGGACAGTGATGCCACCTAGCCAATTTGCAGCATGGCTGTGAAGGGAAGAAGAGAAAGAAAGAACAGGCACTCAAGGGCGTGCATTAGTTCCCTAGGGCTATCATAACAAACCACCACAAACTGGGTGGCTTAAACAATGGAAATTTATTCTCTCAGTTCTGAAGACTCCAAGTCCACAATCAAGCTATTGGCAGGGCCATGATCCTCCCGGAGCTCTAGTAGAGGACCCTCCTTTGCCTCTTCCAGGCCCTGGCAGCTCCAGCTGATCCTTTTTAGCTTGTGGCACCATAACTCCAATTTCTACTTCACATGCCCTCCTCGCTCTGTGTGTGTGTGTCTCTTTGGCTCCTCTGAAGTTCTCCCTGTGTGTCTCCGTCTCCGTCCAAATTCCCGTCTTCTTATAGGGACACTAGTTTTATTGGATGAAGCCCCACCCTAATGATCTCATCTTAACTTGATTAAATATGTAAAGACCCTATTTCCAAACCAGGTCACATTCACAAGTACTGAGGGTTAGGACTTCAACATACCTTCTGGGCTGGGGGACAAAATTCGACCCACGACAGGAGCCATGGGTTCAAGGGGGAGAGTTGGGAAAGATGGGAAAGATGATTTATGTGCTCTTTTAAAATAACATTTTATTAAAGATCAGCAGGTAGGTCATGGTTCTTTCTAAATAAGCAGAAAACCTGATTATCTGCATCCCAAGAAAGGCTTGCCAGGCCTGGCATATCATTCTGCTTTGATTTAATGAGTTGGAGAAGGACACAGCCTCACAGCTTTTGCCAGGAACATTCTGATACTGTCATCTATCACAACCTCCCCAGCACACGTCTACCCTGATCAATAAGAAAGCAAAATCAATGCCCATGTCAAGCTGCATGGTTAGCTCTCAATCACACAGACTAACAGAGGCAAACAGTTGTGCAAGCACTAAAACTAACAAACAGAAACTTTCCACCTAGCTGGAATTTGGTCTGTTTTTTAATTGGTATTTTTCTTAGGCAATTAAACAAATTACTTTGTAATCTCCCCATTTATATCAAATGGAAATAGTGGTGAAAGGAAGTAGCCTGGAAATAGCCAGATTGGCAAAAGGAAGCCAACCTGGAAGTAAATGGCTGGTGTAGATAATGCACATACCTTGAATTAAGAATTAGCTATACTTACACTACCGATATGTTGATCCAACACCCAAAATATTGGCATTAAAATTTTGCCTTAAGAAATTGCAGCACAAGATTATTTATCATATAAAGAAATTACCACATATAACATTTATGCATTCATTAACTTTTCCCAAAGCATTTGTTTAAGTATCACCCACTCCTGACTAGTTTAGCATAGCATCCCCAGCATAGAAATTAGCAAAATTCTAATTAGGAACACCTATAAAGAATAAGCAGATGATATTTGTTAAAGTGTCTCTAATGCCATGAGACACCCAATGCTCACTATCTTCACTCTTTAAATTCACAATCACTGTATTCACTACAGCACTGGAAGCAAAAAATGATAATCCCCAGCTGAGGCAGAAGACAACATTTTCAAGGAGCAAGAATGCTCTTAAAAGAAACACACAACTGTTTATACAAATGGATAAAATGGACGTTGTTTTATTCCAACAAGCAAGTCAAAGACTACCATTAATTCCAACAAGGTTGGTATTACTCGAAACTTTGAAAACTCTTTTCCTACAATTACCACCAGAGTATTGTGACAAAAAATGTAAAACATTCATTAGAATTCATAAGAATTTACCAAATTCTTTGTTAGTGCCTGCCATATATGTGCCATTGTGCTAGGTACCATTGATTTTTGGAAAGAGTCAAGAGTAATTTGGAGAAAAATCATATAAACAATACTGTCGATGAAGCAGATTGATACCATTTGGGATCAAAAAATGTTTCACAAAAAGTACGCTGCCAGCCAGAGTACCATTCACTCTCTATGCATCAAATAGAGCCTCTCAATGGTTTCAGAATTTCCTCAGAGTAATTCTGGCTAACGCTGGACCTTGTGGGATGAATTCTTAGCAAACGATGCCATTGATTTAAGAGAATCTATGTGCAGGCATTGGCGTATTGTGTGATTGCAGCCTTTCCATTCCCCTGAGCCTCCAGGCTCAAATCGGACATGCAGGCCAAGCCCAGCAGGTGTCATCACCATTTATTATCTTCCTCAGAGACCATCACTTTTTTTTCCTAGTTTCCCTTGAAAAAATCAAAACAAATGGTGAGTCTTTGTGGTTTCTATGCATCACTGCAAGTATACAGCCTACTCTCCATAGAGCTTTTACATCACCCCTTAGAATAAGCCTGTCTCCTAACCTGTGGATGGATAGAAGTGACCGGATAGCCCCTTTATACACCAGTGTGGTTCCACATTATCCCCACCCCCCAATATTGTGTCCTTAGTAATCTCTTCCTCTTGAGTGTGGGCAGGACCTGTTACTTGCTTCTAACCAATAGAATATGGCAAAAATGATGAGATGTCATTTCTGTGACTATGTTACACAGGACTGTAATGTCTGTCTTGCCAGCAGACTTTCTCTCTTGTTGGCTTTGATGAAGCAAGCTGCTCTGCCATGAGCTGCCTGCCATATGGTGGGCCCCACATGGCCAGGAACTGAGGGCAGCATCCATCCAGCAACCAGCAAGAACCTGAAGCCCCCAGGCCTACACCTGGCAAGAAGCTGAATTCTGCTGACAACCACATAGAGCTCGGAGGCAGATCCTCTCCAGTCAGCTCTGGGATGAGCCTCAGCCAATACCCTGAAGCTGAGCTCCTAATGCAGGGAACCTAGCAAATCTATGCCTTCCTCTTAACATTATTCCATCTCCAGAGGATTTTCTTGCCATGTTAGTTGTCTTGATCGTTCATTTACTTTACATAAAATGAGCACTAATTTTTAAAAACTCCCAGGATAATTCTACAACTGCCAACAGTATGTTGTTTAGTGGTCAGTCCTGATAACAGTATCTCAACACATAAACATGTAAGCATGTCACAGCCATGCTATGTCTCCTCTGTTTCCACATGCCAGTTGAGAAAGCCAGTCCTGCTCTTCATAGTTACCTTCTAGAGTAAACAGGGAATCCAGAATAGGTAAATCTACAGAGACAGAAAGCAATCTAGTGGTTGCCAGGGCTAGGGCAGAGGAGAAAGGGGAGTGACTGCTTAATGGGTGTGGGGTTTCCTTTTTGGGTGATGAAAATGTCTTGGACCTGAATAGAGGTAATAATTGCAAAGCACTGTGAATGTATTAAATGCCACTGAATTATGCACTTTAAAATGCTTAATGGCTAATCTTATGTGAATTTTACCTTAAAAAAATTAATGTTAAGAAAGAGAATAAACAGGAAGAAGTAGGGACCATGAAGGCTTTGAAGGGTTCAGAGAAATATTTTTTGAGCTATAAAGGAAGGTCATTCTGATCACTTTTCCATGAGGAAAAATCAAAATCCACTGTATTACACACTACATCCAAATACTGTGTTTCATGTACTGTAAGAGGTCATTGATTATAAGATTTATCACTGAGGGATCGGGGCCAACATGGTGGACTAGAAGCAGCCCGCACACGCTGCTCTCTGGAGAGGATTGAAAACTGCAGGTAGACGCTCACCTATGCATAGACCCTTTTGGAAAGAGCATTTATAGATCATCAGAGAACCAATGGGGACACTCAGAGTGAAGGAGACAGGGATAGGGAAATCCACTCACCAAGATCGGAAGGTACCTGGGGGGGATGAAGGTACCTACATGTGGGGATGGGATAAAGGAGAGAGCCCCAGGCCCTACACTCCTGAGTGGACACTGCAACTTGAGCTGTGAGGGGCCCCCACTACTATCACAGGCCTCTGTGCTGACCAGGGAACCACTTGGAGAGCACATAGTGAAGATGCTTCAGAGATCAGGCTCAGCAGGGACCCACTGGCCTCTGTTCGTGGGTAATCTTAGCTGACGCCACTCTGAGCTCTCAGGTCTGGAGCACCTGGTCTACACAGAGATCGGCTTTGCTGCAGCTGCCCCAACATCACACCGTGCCAGGCTGGGGAGGGAGCAGGGAGAGTAGACACGCTCTCACACCTATGACTAGGAGCCAGGCACTCCTCCCAGCCAGGGAATTCAAATGGAGCTTGAGAGGTCCCACAATAGCAGCATCATCAGGACCTGTGTGAGGAGAGAGTCCCAGCCACCCAGCAACCCAGCACCCACAGCCCTGCATGCCAACCAGTGGAACGACTGCCCTCCAACCCCATGTGCCACCATGCCAAGGCCAACATGCCCATGGACCCAGGCACCCAGCAGAGGTCCATGTCCCTATAGACCTACGTGGCATCTAGCAGACCATATCCTCACAGTCCTGTGCACTGACCGAAGCCCTCTGGGCCCTCATGCCACACAAAGGTTCATGCCCCGGCAAACCTAAGCTCTGAGCAAGAGGCCACGCCCCTCGGCCCTGTTCACCAGCTAGCAGGCCACACCCACCAACCTGCATGCCACATGGCAGGTCAAGCCCCCACAGACGTGCATGCCATGCAGTGAGCCATGTCCCTTGGTTTTGTGCACAGGCTGGCAGGCCATGCGCCCGTGGCCCTGAACGCCAACCAGCAGAACAAGCCCCTGGCCCTGCATGCCAGCCAGTGGGCCACACCTCCACATCACCATGCGATGCCACACCTGTGGTCCAACTCTCTACCATGGACTGCTGGCTGCAAGCCAGTCCCTGCCATGTTCTGCCATTACACCTAGACCTTGATGGAACAAACGCCTGCAGCCCTAACACCTACAGCCACAGCTTAGAGAGCCTCAGCAAACAGCCACTGCCACCACCATGGGCAGACATGGACAGAGCAATCTCCCACAAAGTCCACCTCCATGGAGGGGGACTCACCCAGCCCCCTGCTCAAGCTTCCAACAGTGGCCTAGGGACAAACTCACCATTCCACAAGATTTTCCAGCACTGGCCCAGGTGCCATGACTTCCCAGGCACTGGCCAAGATCCTGTGACACACCCAGTTGCCTGACAAGAACCCATGACCTGAACCACCACTAGCTGCAGTCCTATGATGTGTCTAAGCTCCCCCAAGGTCATATGACCTGTCCAGGCACCAGCCAAGGTCCCATAACCCACCTCTGTGGAGAGGGACTTGTGCAGACCCCTGCCTGAGCATGCAACAGTGACCTGGGAAACAATTCAGCAATCCAAATGAATATCCTCCACCACTGGCTTGGACTATGACAACCACAGGGGATTAAGATGACACAGAACAGCTGTGTTACAGGCTCTCAGCACATCCACCCCTCTCCAGCTGGGTCAATCCTCCAGACTAGGACACAAAAGTGTTATCTAGGGACCAATCCTCCTTCTCACTAAGTAGAAGAGTTCCCAGAAAAGGAGAATAGGTGTGCTACAAAGCAAAAAATCAATAGATGCTAGTGTGGATGCAGAGAAAAAGAAATGCTTATACACTGTTAGTGGGACTGTAAATTAGTACAACCTCTGTGGAAAACAGTATGGAGGTTCCTCAAAGAAATATATGTAGACCTACCATTAGATCCAGCAATCCCACTACTGGGTATCTATCTAAAGGAAATGAGGTCATTTTATCAAAAAGACACCTGCACTCGAATGTTTATTGCAGCACGATTCACAATTGCAAAGATGTATAATCAACCTAAGTGCCCATCAATTCATGAGTGGGTAAAGAAAATGTGATATATATATATATATATATATATATATATATATATCATGGTATATTTGTGTGTGTGTGTGTGTATATATATATATATATATATATACCATGTAGTACTACTCAGCCATAAAAAGGAATGAAATAATGTCATTTCTAGCAACTTGGATGGAACTGGAGACCATTATCCTAAGTGAAGTATCTCAGGAATGGAAAACCAAACACCATATGTTCTCACTAACAAGTGGGAGCCAAATGATGGGTATAAACAGGCTCAGAGTGATATAAATGACATGGGAAACTAAGAAAAGGAGAGGTTGAGAGGGTGTGGGTGCAATGAACACTATTCTGGTGATGGGCACACCAAGAGCCCTGACTTAAGCATTATATAAGGTATCCATGTATCAAAAACACTTATATCCCCTTAATTAATATTTTGAAATAAAAACAAAAGGCAAAAAAAAGATTTATCATTGACATTGAAAATATACATTGTCTGCAAGACTTACCCCTGAGTTTAGAAACATCAAAATGTGAAAACTATTTGTATTAGAATCAAAGGAAAATACCATCACAAAAACATGAGACATAGTTACTAGTAATTTTAGCAGATACATTATACTTGACTAATCTACAATGTAACTTAGAATGCCTGATATAAATATAAATGCCTGATAAGATGGAAAGAATATAGTGTTACTGGGGAAAAATAAATAGGAAAAAGACTGGAAGATAATAGGTCATTCATTTCCTAAGAGTAGAGGGATTGTGGGTGAGTTTTCATCTTCTTCAAATACTTTTGCAATGTAGCAGAATGGGATTTCCTCTCCTTTCAACTGCTTTGTGCCTTCCCATCTTCCCCTGGTAGGAAGAGGATCTTCTAGCCTAAGGCATGAGAAGAGGATCCCTGGTAGAAAGAGGATCTTCTAGCCTAAGGCTATGAGAGGGGAACAGTATAGCAACAGAGAGGGTTGTTTGTCTAGGTAGATACTTCACTCTGAAAGCTTCATTTATTTAGTCAACAAAAACGTATTGATCTATTATATGGTAGGCATTGTTCTAGACCCCAAGGACATAACTTAATTAGCAAAGTCTCTGCCCTTGTTTAGCTTCCAATCTAGTGGGGGGGGGGGAAATGGGGCCAGCTCAACTAAGCAATGCAAAACAGGACTTACTGGCTGGTTCACAAAACCACAGGGTGAAGTTGGAGCCCCAGGAGAGACTTGTAAAAGAGAGAGTGGGTGGGAGGATGGGGGAAGACCAAGAAAGAGGAATTTCTGAGCACAGACGTAAGTATGGTCAGCTCAGCCTGAAAGGGAGATGGTAGCAAAACATTTGCACCATTCTCTGGCCTCTGAGTGATTTTGTGATCTGCTCTAAATAGGGTTCTTTCTGATGATGAGCAAAGCCAGAAACCTACCCAGCTGTTCCTGGGCACAATGCCAGGGTTATATATCTTATCCAATTTTTCTTGCTTTAGTATATATAGCTTCATAGCCAGAATTAACAAACAAATAAACAAAAATGAGGAAAATGGACTAATACTAACACCTGCCTTACTCTTTTTAGCCAACCAAGCAGGCATTTTTAGGAGGTGATAAGTCCCTATCTGCAAAATCATCACCTTATGAAAATACATAAAATAATAAATCCCAAGAGAATCTGAAAGTTCACTTCAAGTAAAGAAAAAGGAGAGAAAGAATAAGTGAAAGAATCACTTTTCTCTTGGAAAGTGCCGGCTTTTTCTGAATTCTAATGGATGGTATGTCATTGAAGCATCATTTAAGTGACTGGAATGATTTTTCTTTTCAGGATGATAATGGATCCAACATAGGTGGTAGGGGACTAAGGGGAAGCAAGAATAGAGGCAAGTAGATATAGAAAAGACAGGCTGTAAAAGCTTTTAGTTCTTTTCATTACTCACATTTCTGAAAATGGATATGTCTGCATATTTGACTACAAAAATCAACTTTCCACACTTGAATATGGTGGGTGGATTATCAATTAATTCCATTTCCCCACCCAAGAAAAAGCCTTAGTTGCTGATGCTTTTGCATTAAAGGAAGCATTAAAGTTCCCACCTTAAACTTCACATATTGATGACGACCCACTGACTAATTGCCTGCACTTGAGGTATGTTGCAGTCTTAAGAGATGTTCTTCTTCGCTTCTCAGAACACCGTATCACTGTGCTTGTCATGATTAAATAGCATCATATTTGCCTTGCTCAGCTGAAACTAAGACATTTCGCTAGCCTTACTAATGCTGGCTTGACAACCAATTCATTTGAGAACGAGCCTAATGATTTGTCATTTAGGGACACAGAAGTGGATTTCAGAGAACTAAGAAAAGAGACAGTGACAAGTTATGTTGAGCAAACTACCCTTGTTTCTCAGCCAGCAGACAAAAATGTGACAAGTGTTCCAACTCTTGATTTGAACTGACATAACCAAAATAAAGTTATCAACTTTTGCAGCTTAAAGAGGACTTTAAAGATCTAGTCCAAAGATTTACTGACCATCGGTTCGGAATCTATCCATAAATGCCAATTTTCTTCTTTCCACAATTACTGCCATTTCCATCGAGATGAAAAGCATTGCAACAACCACTTCCATCCACACATGTATGTGGCACACATTCACTCATTTACTTTCATCATCAACTACTTATCGAGCACTAAAAATGTGCTATATACTATAATAGGTTCTAGAGAATACAAGGATGAATAAGACATAAATTCCCTGCCTTCAAGTAGCTCACAATCTCATAAGGAAGACAGACATTAACAAATACAATATAACACTGTAAGCAAAGGGCTATAGAATTATGAACAAGGAAGTAATCACTTCATGAAAATTCTCTCAAATAAGATGACATTTGTATCAGGTATGGAAGAATGAGTAGGCCAAGGGAGAAGTGAAAACGGAATTCCAGACAGAGAGATCTGGAGCAAAACCTTAGAAACACGGAAGAACATGGCACATGCAGGTTGGGAAGAGTTCAGCGTGGCAGGGATATGAAATATGCAGATGGCAGGAGAAAACGTAGATGAAGGTACCATTATCGGAAGGGAGATTTGAGGCCAAACTGTGTACAGCTTCAAAGGCCATACAAAGGAAATTCATTTTATCCTAGGTAAATGAGGTATCCAACATAAAGTTTTCATTTAAATGGGATCATGCTGTCTTCTTCAAATTGATCATCTCTCAGAACCAGGCATAACACCCTTTGACAGTATAAATATTCGTTCAGTGGAGATGCTGATGCTCAATGAATATAATCAGATTTGTATTTTAGAAAGATATCTCAGAAGACAATGAGGAGAGGGGACTAGAAGAGACTGCAAGAAAGAAGATCAGTGAAGGGATCCCTGCAAAAGTCTGTGCAAGACACGATGCTGGCCAAACGGATGGCAAAGAAGGGAGAGTCCAACAGTCACTTAGGGAGAGAAGGAGTGGGACTTTGCTACTGACTGGATGTGGGAGCCGAGAAAAACAGAAGAATTAGAGATGATGCCAGATTTCTAACATAGACAACGAGAGTTTCCAAATGGCTCAGTACCCTGATCAGCTCAAAGATAAGGAAGAAGTTGATAGGATCCAGATCGCAGGTGTCAGGGTTATACCTGGACAGGGGGTAGGTCACCTCTTCCTTTAAGTCATTAAGGAAGGTGGGCCCAGACACATTGGAGGTGAGCACAGAGAAAAATTAAAGGCATTTATACCTGCTGACCTCAGATCAGTCCAACTCCCCTTTATGTAGGTGAAAACACTAAAGGCTCAGAGCAATTAAGAGAGTTCCCCAAGACCACACCATACATTAAAAGCAAAGCCAGAGCAATATGAAGTTTTCCCAGGGCTCCTCCTACAATGTGATCATGTTTCCCTTTACAAATTAGGACAACCAAACACTTCATGAGCATAGAAACAGGAGAGAGCATATGTACATAAATTAAGAGCAACTGTACAGTTAAGCTTTTCACTGTTCTGACTGTCTAGTTCTCTGCAATTTATTTTGTAACCTGGTACATTTGAACATTTATTTTCTTTATTCCAAGGAAAATAGTCAGAAAGAGCAATAGAAAAAGTCAAAGTAGCCTTGAGGCTATGGTTTTTATAATATGACAAATAATCATTTTCTTGAATGAATAAAGAAAGGTGAGTGCAGGCCCTAGAGTTAAGTAAAAAATAATAATAAAAACAATAATAATAGTACAGGTAATAATAATAAGGAACTTACTTTTGTAATGTCTTAATGAAAAAAGAGACAAGAAAAGTTGGTAATGATTCATCAGAACACATTTCTACTATCTTCGCAATACAAATTTTTGGCCTCCTAAAAAGAAGGCACTCAGATTTACTAAACTGATTTTACTCATCCAAAAATCAGTATTTGGGACTCACCAAGTTGAGTTTAGAGTTTCAAAATGTAACTCATGCATCACTGAAGATACAACAAATACTGAACAGAGTAACTTCATGTTTCTTATCCACATTTCCTTCTTTATTATCTGCTTAAAATATCCAAGATCTAATGCAGTGGCCAGTCTTTTCCTGCCAGCCAGGTTACATAACTGGTGCCAAACTGCCTGCCACCAGTGTTTTAGGCTAACTTCAACTCCCTGATGGAACCTGGAGCTTTTTAAAAATCTAACACCCTGGAGAGCAGGGAATGTAGAAACAATGGAAAGACAGACTGCCTCAACATTCAATTTTATCTTTTATATATCACATGCTAATAAAATAATCAAGACTATTTGTCAAAGTATCTGACATATAAAAGTCACTAAGCAGTTTTCAGTCTCTCAAGAGAGAGGTAATGACAGTAATATAAATCGTGATTAATTTTTAGGTATTTCAAATTATCTAAGTAAAATCAGGAGGGAGGGTATTCTTTATGCTTTTTCTTTTTTTTTTTTTTTTTTTTTTGAGACAGAGTCTTGCTCTGTTGCCTTGGGCTACAGTGCCGTGGCATCAGCCTAGCTCACAGCAACCTCAGACTCCTGGGCTCAAGTGATCCTACTGCCTCAGCCTCCTGAGTAGCTGAGACTACAGGCGCGCACCACAGCACCCGGCTATTTTTTCTATTTTTAGTAGAGATGGGGTCTCACTCTTGCTCAGGCTGGTCTCAACCTCCTGACCTCAAGTGATCCTCCTGCCTCAGCCTCCCAGAGTGCTAGGATTACAGGCGTGAGCCACCTCG
Organism: Eulemur rufifrons; assembly: GCF_041146395.1. Lineage (NCBI taxonomy): Eukaryota > Metazoa > Chordata > Mammalia > Primates > Lemuridae > Eulemur > Eulemur rufifrons. Next base: position 87,750,891 of record NC_090984.1, read on the forward strand.
CCCGGACTATGCATTTCAAATAGTGCTGGTGACAAAGAAGATAAATTGCGCCACGACAAGAACCTATGAGAATCTTAAATGGAGTGAGGGAATCCAGATGCTGCCTTTCTGTTCTGTGCCTTGACACACGATGTGGGCACCTTTTTAAACACCGTTTTATCCAAGAGATCATCCTGACCACTCAACTCAGTCAGGACCCCTTGTCACCTCCTTCTATTTCATCTAGTTCATTCCCTGTGATTATACTAATCTCTTCATACTGGAATTATTTTTTTTTTGTATTATCACTTTAATTGCTTGTCTTCCCACCAGACATTAAACTCCAAAAAGCTAGACTATCACTACTGTTCATTCATCATGGTAATCCCAAAGCCTGGCAAGTGCCTCATCTGTTGTAAGTGTCCCATAAGTACTTGTTGCATGAATGAGTTGATGCATGAATGGATGGATGGAATGGAATGATTTGCAGAATCAACTTTTTTTTCTGAAGAGACTTGTCCATTATTAGACATATGTTATTTTTAAAAAAAGAAAAAAAACAATGTTATGTAGTAAAGGATTCGAGTTCAGGGTGGGAAAGAAGTCTAGATACTCAGTTAATTTTAATAGCTACGAGTGTTCCTTTTTCCTCTAATGGAAATCCTTTTGTCCAGAGCTCACCTTTTTAATTGACTGCAGCGACATCTACTGCTGAGTTAGAGGAAGATCCATCTTTTCACTTAATGATTGTCCACGGCGCCTGAGACAAGACCGCAGGGCACTCAGATGTCATCCTGTTGTCATGCATAATATTCTTACAGTAAGTTATCTCCATTCCACACAGAGAAAACGTCAGTGTATTTTTCATTAACATATCCCACAGCAAGTGAGGGACAGAAGTCCTGGCTGCAGCGCCCCTGCTTGGAGACTTGCTGAATGAGGGGAGAGCATGACTCCCACATAACTCTGCCTCACTAGACGAAACGCACTGCTGACATAGTTCCTCTTTATGTGAATACCACCTTCCTGCTGCATGATCCCACGGCAGAAGGCAGAAGGGCAAGCGGGCACAAGAGACAGAGAAAAGGGGCCAAACTTCCCCTTTTCGTTAAGAGCCCACTCCCAAGTTAATTAACCCCCCCATGACAATGGCACTAAGCCAAGCCCCCATGACTCAATCACCTATTAAAGGCCCCACCTCTCAACACTGTTGCCTTGGGGATTAAGTTTCCAACACATAGACTTGAGGGGACACAGTCAAACTATTGCAACCTTATTGCGAGCACCCAGGAAATGAAAGCTCCTACTGCTAAATTTGCTACATATTTATGTGCTCATAAAAAATGCTATGTAAAAGGTAAGTGTTCAATAAAAATTTTCTGAATAAGTATGTACTTAGAAGTTTTTTCTCCCAGGAGCAAGGCTGGATTTGCCTTTCAAATCCCACTCTGACTGAGACTCTTCCATGATGAAATGCACATTCACGTGGCACTTTTCTAGGTTTCTACCTGTGAGCCTCACCTGCGGGGAGCTGAGGGTTGGCTTCCTTGGCTCTATGCTCTAGGCAGCCACAGACAAGTGCTAAAATTCTGGACTACTTATAAGCAAAAGTAGTAACTATGGAAATGATCTGAGTAACTGGATTCATGGTGGAAGATTCGTCAGTAAGATTAGACACACTAGTTAAGAGGGTCAGAGTTCATCCTCATTGCTCCTCTGCAGCAGGTAACAGCCAGGTGATTTGCCTGTTGATGATGCTAAGACAAAGAGAGGTGAAATTCTCTTGTCACTATCATTAAGATTTTTTTAAATAAATTTTTTTAAAAGAGTAAAAACTAACTAGACCAAAGGTCTAAAGAATTGTCTGTAATGGGAGATGAGGACCAAACAACTGCATGTTTAATAAAAGCATATATTATAAAATTCTAACTCCTCTTTGTAAAACAATACCTCTTAATCTCCCAAATGAGATTTCCGCAACTTCCCAGACAAAAAGTGTGGCCCTCTGCCCCTCAGAGTGTGGTCCACAAACCAGCAACATCAGCATCTCCTGGGAGCTTTGTACAAACGGAGCATCTTGGGCCCCACCCAGACCTACTGAATCAGAACCCACCTTGGACCAGGATCCCCAGGTGACTCGTATGCACACTAATGGTCAAGAAACACTGCCCTTTTTTCTAAGGACTATGCTCAGCTGTATAAAATTAGTAAGACACTCATGGTGCAGGGAACTTCATATCTTAATCTACTGCCTTTGTGCTAAATGCCCTTAGGATAATCATGTGGGGACATTTTTTCTTTCCTAACAGCTTTCTGTAATAATCCTACCATGTTCCAAAAAATAAAATATATAATTAATCTGGGAAGGAGAAAAAAAAAATCTTAGAGGTGTACCTATAGCTTGAAGAAGTAACATTTAAAAAGTGAAAAACTCTAATTAATTATTTGCATCATCTCTAAGACAGGTGATCACTACAATCTCCTCACACTAAACTGATTAGATCAATCAGTGGAGACCTGGGCAGACAACCACTGGGTCATGCTGTGGAAAAAAAAAAAAAAAAATGAATGAATGAGCAAAGGCCATTAGAAATCCTCATCAGATTTTTAAATAGTTCAGCCATCATATTCCCAAGAACACTCTAGGTTTTTAAATTTATTTTTGGTAGCGGATTGCTTTTTCTCAAATACAGTCTTCTTGGGAACTCCCAATATATCAAAGCTCCTTGAGGGAGTGGAGGGTAAAGGAACCCAAGCCAGCAGCTGGCCCTGCTCCTATCTTACAATGTCCCTGTGCCCTTCTCCACCTTTTGAAACCTACCTAACCTTTACAGTCTTGTATAAACGGGCTTCTGCTTCACTTTGCACATCTATGTCTACTCATATAATGTTACAATGACCCTATGAGTTAAGCATTATTATGCCCTTTTTTGAGTTAAAGAAACCAAAGCTCAAACAAGTTAAAAAAAAACCTCACCCAGGTCAACAGCAGTAAAGCGAAGGCTTGAGTTCAGGACTTCCTGCTCCAAATTCTAGGCTCTCAACTGCCATCCTGCATGTTGTCTCTAATGCTTCACATGGTTCCCTTAGCTGAAATCACTATTTCACCCTTCACTACTTTCAGGGCATTTTTTTTTTTTCACAGCATATAGCACATCCTGCCTCACATTATAGATTTTTCTTTCCCATGACTCAGCAGCTCCTGGAGAGCAGACACTGTGTTCTGCTCATCACTCATGATCTAGCAATAATTTATAAATGGCAAACTGAGTTCTTCCCAGTTTTCTGGGGTTTGCTTTCCTTGAGAAAGTGCACGTGGACGCAGACCCCTGGAAAAGCTAAGAGCTCACCAAGCCAGTTCTGCTTCAGGTAAGCCGCATTTACTACCACCACCACCTGCCCCTCCTCCATCCAGGTGGGGCCATTGACTAGTTCTCACTAGCAGAATTTAAGCACAAGGAAAATGAGGAGTTCTGGGCAGCCTTCCCTAAGTTCTCTCTCTTTCCTGCTTCCTGGATAGCTGCAGAGCATCCAGTAAAATTGCTGAGGCCCAAGAAGATGCTGGGGATACTAAGTGGAAGAATAACTGAGTGACAGTGAATTGTGAAGAAAGCAAGAAATAAACCCATTAAGCCACTGAGACTTTGGAGTTGCTTATTATAGCAACTGGCCTTCCCTGAGAGATATATCCCCACTTATCCAAAGTCCATCACTCAACTTTTTTAGTTAGCAAGCTGTTCTTTCACAACATAAATGCTTCCAAAATTTAAACTTTGGAATAAGGAAAAGAGATTATTGAACAACCTTTCCATGGGGTGCTGGAGCCTCTGAGAATTACTTTACTGCATTAGTACTCTGCACCTTTCATTGCCCTTGAAATTTTTTACAACACTCTAAAGTTATAGACAACTAATAGCAACACAAATGACTCTTCTTTAGATAAGCAAATTAAATATTCAGTAGAGGAACAGCCTTACTAGAAAAAGTCCATCTTGCATTCATCCATTCATCTGTAAACTCATTTCAATAGTTTTTGACTCCACATAAATTTGTGGTTCTTTGATGTCTCCTTTGAACCAGTTGTGGTGTCTGCCTGGTTCTTTCATTAATTGAGTTAAATAAAATCTTTGACATGTATTCATTTTACGTCTGTATGAGAATCATGATTATATCTTGTTTTAAAAATTTATCTTTTAACAAGTATGAATTATTGATGGTCCTTCAAAAGTCATTAAACCAAGGTCTTAAAGAAGGAGTGTATTGATACAGCGAAAGAGATTAAGAGAAGAGTGAAGCCTCTTTGGATTCCAGGGCAGTCCCAGGTAGGTGTGACCAGTGCTCAAATGAAGAATGCAAAGTGAGCATGATGACCAGGAGAAGGAAGAAGGAAAGGCTGCAAGATTCCATTGAAAACAAACTTCCCTGCATCAGGATTTTTCTCACGGTTTGCCCTACTTCCTTGTTATGAGTGGATTAAATAAATGAGTTGTCTTTATATCTCTCTGTGAATTCTGTGGCTCAATCCTGAGCTGTCAAGCCACCATGACAACCACTCTTCACCTGACTTCTATGTGCATGGCCTCCCCTACACATCTGCTTCCCACAAGGCAGGCAGAGAAGCCCAAGGCCCTGGTCCTGCAGGATGTGCAATACCTTACCAGGCTTGTGATAAACAAACCCAGGTGTTAGTTCACCCAGTGCCTATGGCTGATTTCACATCAAACCTTCTGCCATTGGAAGTTGACAGTGCAACTTTGAGTATTTATCCCCAAGGATCCATCAAATCCATCCTGTTCCAAACATTTGCTATCCTCTTTCAAGAGGAGCAGCTTGAAAATTCAAATCCCATTATTTCAAAAAGATTTCAGCCCTGCAGGAAAACTTAGAGATGGAACGTGTAAATCAAAATCTCCTTTGTTGTGAGCACTCCTTCATTTAAAATTCCTTCCCTGGGTCTTGATAATCTGTTTGTGAAGTTTATTTTAAAGGTTCTTCACATGAATTCAACTGGGACCTCTTGTTTGACCATATAGCTACATCATGTGCAAAGTTCTGTGAAAGAATTCTTCTGTGCAAGCAGAAAGAAGTTCTGAGTTGGAAAGGCAGAACCCTGTGGTTATCAATTCTCAAATGCTGAAACGAAATAAACAAGTTCACTGGCTGACTCCAACCTCATCCGATCACTAAAGTTAGCTTTAAGGCTTTAGCATCCTTTTTTATGGTCTCAATTGGAAATAGGGAAAAATTACTTAAGTGCTCTGTTTTCCAAATTGCCAAAGTTAAGAGTATTCTTTCTCTGATCCTGACTAAGCCAAATAAAATTTGGGAGACTCCAAATATTCCAGATTCTTAATACAGTGGGCCAAGAGCATTTAACTAATTAACACACCTTAATTAGCATCATGTAAACTTAAATCAAGAGATAAGGACACTGTTTTGACTATTTTCTCAATTTTGTTTTAACACAACTGCAAGTTTTTAACATCAGCTTTATTTACTTTCCTCTGTATTTTTCAAAGACAACAATTTATACTTAATTTCTTCCTTTCTGAAAAATGTCCCAGTTGTCCTAGTATTTCTTCTTTTTTAATTCCCAGAAGAGCCTACTAGATGTTTTCACATTTTAATAATTCCCCAGCTGAGCCTACAAGTGCATTCTCCTTACAAAGAAATTAGTTTGCAGCATTCTCCTCAGATGTAATGTGCCTTATTAATGTTTTTATTAACTGTAGCTGATGAAGAGATTATTTTCTGGCTTGGTTCCAAGACTCCTTTTCTGGCTCTCCAAAGAAAAATTGACTGCTGCATTTTCACATAACAAATGCATTCTTAATGAAAGAAATGTGATTTTTTTCTAATTCTCTAATTTGATTATGAAAATATAGGGAAGAGCTTCAGCTTCTGGGAAGCATTGAGTCCATTATCTCATGCAGATCATTAGAAGACATTAAACCAAGATAAATAATTTGGAGTTCAGATATTTGGGTTTAAGTTTCCAGAGGGTTCTTCCCAATCAACAAGTCCAAATTTATTTTTAATGAACCTTAGATACAAGAACCCAATGTCTAGGATCAGGGCATTAAAGACACAAAAAGAGAAAAAATGTTCAAACCAGGATCCTAAAACATTTAAGATATCATATGTTGCAGCTGGAAGTAAGATACAAAAAGACAACTTGATTCTCTGACTTGGGTAAGCAATCAGCCCGCAGCAGAGAGAATCAGGTTTAATAAATGTCTCACGACCGTCTTAGGTAATGTGATGGTTGTTTTCATTCTTTGGTAGGAGCCATCAAAAGGCTTTATCTCTATAAAGCCACCCAATTAACTATTTGGAAATTTTTTAATTAATCACTCTGTGAGAAGACAATCATCTGATCTTCATCTGATTCAGAGGCTAACAGAATCAAGGTAATTGGCTCAACATCTCCAAGGTCTGATCATTTCTACAGTGTCGAAGTGCTATTAAGTTCATTCTTAAAAAACAAAAAAAAATTGTTTTAAATGTTGGATTTTGTTTCAGAAAAACCTAGTCCCAAAATGCTCCCCAAAGTTCATGATCAGAAGGCACACTATATAATTAGTTGATTACTAAAAGCTTGTAGATGTTGAAACTACTTTGCAGTAAATAGAAACAGAGAAAGTTAAAACCAGGTGAATCTCTACCTGCCATGTGATATTTAAGCTTATTGTCAGTTATAAGCATTATACAGTTCCTGATCATTACCCTTTTTTCCATAAATCAAGCTAATGTCATCTAAAAGCCTCACCCTGCCCCCCACGTTGCTCTCCAGGAGAGATGCAATAAAGCCTCCCCATTCCTGCTTCCAACTGTGCCGGAGAGGTTCAAGCCCAGAATGGCTACCAGCTGGAAGAGAACCCCCTTTTAAGCAATACTTAAGGCTGGGTGCTAGGTGCTATGAGGGTCCCAGAAAAATAATAAGCAAAGTGAGATAGTGCAATGAATGGAAATTAAATAATACTGACAATAACTACTCGAGGAATTTCCAAAGGGAGGACTCGGTGTAAGTTAGGGTTCCCAGGAAAGGCTTCAGCCAGATCTGAGTGTGGACACATGAAAGGGGGAGAAAGCTATTCCCGAGAAAGCAATGGTAGGAAAAAAAATGGGTCAGGAATGTTTGACGCACACTCTGGCGACAGTGACTACAGCCCAATTAAGACAGAGGTCTTGGACAGAGTCATAGGGATAAAATAGACAGGAAGACAGACCAGACAGAACATGGAGATCCTTGAATATATCAGGAGTGTATAAAAGAGACAAATATATTTTAAGAAATGCTTCTGATCCTTGAACCACTGAATCCTTGAATTACCTGATCTAAATCTCTGACTGCTTATTTTAACATTTAATCTCTCCTTTACTTTTGCGGTGTTGCATATCTTCTTTGCACCTTCAATCCTTTGAATTTCAAAAATAGCTTCAGCTTCCTGAGGCCAACTTGACAGTTCTTTTAGGAAATCATACAGGACCTACTACTCTAATATCGCTACTGTGAACCCTCAGTCAGCAGACCCAGATGGTCCAAAGGTTATTTTTTAACAACCAAGCCTAATTTTCTTTCCTCAACATAGGAACAGCCCCAGGGAAGCTTTACACCTGAGAGATTCAGCTGAGTGCTCTGGACATGCTAAATTGTGCACATAGGCAGTCGTGACTGCTACTGCACAGTGGCGACACCCAGCTAACTCTACTTTATGGGTTTCCATCGGTACATTTGAGACTGAGAGTTGACTCCATGCTCACTGTCTCAAAAGAAAACTTACAAGTATGGAAGGTAATTTGCAGTGTTACACAGCTGACTTGGGCAAAATGCATGGTGTCTGTTAATCTGAGTTCTGCCTATGACTCTTGGAATTTAATGAATTCCTGAAGCCTCAAGTTCTCTGTGCCTGAAATTCTTGGTGGGGAAGTCCTACAAATAGCTATGAAACATCATTAATGTCAGTCTTTAAGAAAAATTTAGCACAACCCACAAAATTATGCACACCATCAGTCCTTTCCTCTTTCCAAACACTTTAACATGTCCTATGTTAAAGGAAAACAATAGTTTGACCGTAACCAGTATCTGGAACTGTTCATCAGAAGTCTCATAAACATTAAAATGAAAGGGAAAAAAATAGTGTACATGAAATTCTTTTTAGGCTAGCACCTGATTTTCTTTAGGCTTGGCCAGTCCTCTCTCTGACTTTGGTTCTAATGAATTCTGTGTTTGTAGTCCTCAGCGCACATTTGCGAGCACAGTTGGGAATGAGCAGCAGGGAGGAAGTCTATTCATTTTGGGGCATTTAACCTATTTATAACCTACCACATGCTAAAAAGAGGATTTAGGGCTTCTAACAAAAATATGTACAATACAACAAGATGAAAATAAATGGAAAACTCAGGAAATAAGTGCATTTAAAACCTACTAAAATCCTAAATTTGCTGAATATTTTACCACAGACATATAGATAGATTTTTCTCCCCTAGAAATCCTCAACCACTACAAATCTGCACATAACCAACAGTTGATATAGTACTTAAAAGGCATCCTCCTCTGCAGATTGAGTTTCCCGTATGTGTTCACCCTCATGAGGTAGGGAGAGGCAGGGACCATCATCTGCACTTTAAACTCCGGCACAAGGGTGTCTTGTCTAATATGAAAAACCAAGTCTTTGCTTCTTGTCTAGGAAAAATAATTCACTTCTTTCAAAAGATTACTCTCGAATCCAGAAACCCTGAGTACCATCTTGGGGATGGGAGACTCCTAGGCATGTGGCCGATACCTACCCAAGGAAACTCACCAGGAGATGCTCACTCATCCTGGATACAGGTGTCTGGGCACAAACCTCCACAGCCCAGACTTAGGAGTCTGTAATGTGACCATGAGCTTTCCAGGAAAATTGAATCATGAATATTGACTTTGTTTGATCTCTATGTGGACTGTAGAAAAGCTGGAGATTTCTAAGACATGCTAATCCAACACACAAAAGATCACTAACAACAATGTAAATCTTTACTAATGGGGATTCCATTTATAATACACAGAAACACTTCTCAAAATCCTCTTTCCCTTACATAAACAGAAGCTGCCTTGCCCCAAGGGGATAACCAGTAGATTGAGTCGAGCACAGCTGTTTTCTAGGGTTAGGATCCAGGTATCAGTAGTTTTTATAGTTCTCTAGGAGCTATAAGAAATTGATTCCAATGTGCAGCCATGGTTGAGAGCGCTGGTTACATTGGACTAAGGTTTCTTTCCTTCTTCTCATCCCGTACACATATTTAATTACGCTAGCCCTGGCAGCTTCCTGAGCAAAACTTTAAGCCATAGCTTAACATGTTATACAGGAAAATACAGTGGCATTTGTTGCATTGAGGAGTTGCTTGAAATCTCACACTACCCACTATTTTTTGTGAAGCATCTCTTCCTTGCTGCCATGTGTTGCACTATATTAAGGATTCAGTCTTAGCTACATGCTATGCGTTTTAAACGAATAAGAAGGAGGACAAGGAGAAGAAAGAGCGTGCTGACATGTTTTAGGGATACGGGTTGGACTTTTTCACAGTGGAATGCTCTGTTTCCATAAAGCTCTCCCACCACACTTATGCTACAGTCCATTCTACCTTCCTACCAATTCTAAGCACATTTGTCTTATGTTCCTCACCCTTTCAACTTGCTAAATTACCAGCTACTGAACCTGATAAATGAATCCCTTACAGAGCATAATAAATGATAACATCTCAACGAGTTATGCTACCCAGATAGCAGTTCTACATTTTTCTAAGGCCTTCTGAAGACACATTATCTCAATGCAAAGGAAGGCTCTAAAGTAGGAAAGTAGGTCCCATGTGACGGCAAGAAGGGGATATAAATGAGGGAATCGGGCAGTGCACCCCTGAAGTCACACCTCACAGATGGCTGCCCACTCCCAGCAAGCCTGGGCTGTAAGTGAAGATTCAGTTCCCTGCAGTGGAGTTGGTTGGCCACCGGCCTCACATCTATGAGGCCACTCTGCTCCACTCCGTAGTCATTTATCTCTCTGTGTGTCAGCCTCTCACTGTTTCCACAACACACAGCACACACTTAGCAGGTGCTTAAGGAATGTCTGGTGAAAAAACAGATACATGAGCGCTCTCCCTTTCTCTGTTTTCCACAAACATCCCTAGACCACTAAGTGACTATCACATTTTTAAAAGATTTCCAGAGAAAAATATTCCAGTTCTTCAATCAAGTGCCCATTCCAATGTTAGATGCAGGCTTTTGAAAAAAGACATCTATAATAATTCTTCAATTAACTAACTGATAACTTTTGGAAGCTTTATCCATCTGGAACAGCCACAAAACTCTTAAGCAGTAGCCAAAAATGGTTTCTTCCTGAGGAAGAAAATGGAACCATGCCACCCTGAAGCTCTCGTCCAGAACACATGAACTCAAAACATATTTAAAATAAAGACATTAATTTAACAAGATTGATCATAGGATTCTTAGAGGATAGAAGATACATAGATGAGTAGTGGCTACAAAAGAAGAAAACAGAAGACAGAAACCATGAGTGATAGGCGTGGTGACTGCCACCCACCCCATCCATCCCACCAACCACGTGACCACGTTCCCCTTGCAAACCATGGTGTGGAAATGAGCATGTGACCTAATCCCAGCCAATTAGGGGCAAGATAAATTCTACCCGGAATCTGGGAAAGGCTTCCTCTCTCTTTAAAAGAGCTGTTGTCTTCTTTCTCTGGACAGTGTCTTGACTGTATGTGACACCTGAAACTGCAGTAGCCATTGCAACTATAAGGACAACAGCCCAAGGGCCAAGTCAACACACCAAGCAGGATGGCAGTGCAGCAAGATTAAAAAAACTTGAGTTGCTGATAACAATTGAGCTACTGAGTCAACAGCCACAGGAGTTTTATCTCTGAACTTCTTGTTTTGAGAAAAAGTGTATTTCTTTACTCTTTAAACCAATTTAAGTTAGGATATCTACTACTTATACCTGAAAGCATCCTAACAGACATAGAAAGCAAAAAGGAAAGAATTACCAGATATTAATTACATTGTAAATGTTTAAACATTAAAATGGACATGTTGACTCAATTTGGTCATATTGATTTTACACTTTAAAGAGTATAACTGTGTGATTTATTATAGCAACAGAATAAGAAGTGGTATGGGTCACAGTGTCTTTTCTCTGTACAGGTTCTTGTCAATAAATCTGAAAACTAACTTATTAGATCGGAGCAGAAATTGATTCTGCATATGCAAATAGACAGCTTCCTATATGCTACTAGCATTTTACCAATCAGTCAATCCACCTCAATCAAAATGTGGAACTTTCACTCTATTCTGACAACAAACAATTCACTCCATAGTCACACTCACTTCCCTGCAACAAGATCAAGAAACTAAGCTCTCTCCCTCCGCAGCTCTAGAAGCAACGCATACGCGACATATGTGAAAACAGAAGCTCAGAGAATTTGAGGCCATAAATCTACTGCTTTGCCTTAGAAAGTCATCTCTGTTTTCTGCTCTTGTCATTTCACAGGAAATGAGACTATAATCTATTCAAAGAGTTTGCATTATTTTTAGCCCACTACCCACCTCAATCTGTTCATGTTTAAAAATTTATATGGGTTTTAGCGTTTGCTTTGGAATACCATTCATATTATAAAATTGGAGGTGATAATCTATAAATAAAGTAACCCATTTAAAAATAGAGAGGATGGCCAATTAAAGTGTTATTACAAGGCCGGACACGGTGGCTTACGTCTGTAATCCTAGCACTTTGGGAGGCCAAGGCAGGTGGATTGCTCAAGGTCAGGAGTTCGAGACCAGCCTGAGCAAGAGAGACCTCGTCTCTACTAAAAATGGAAAGAAATTATCTGGCCAACTAAAAATATATATAGAAAAAATTAGCCAGGCATAGTGGTGCATGCCTGTAGTCCCAGCTACTTGGAAGGCTGAGGTAGGAGGATCACTTGAGCCCAGGAGTTTGAGGTTGCTGTGAGCTAGGCTGACGCCACGGCACTCACTCTAGCCCGGGCAACAGAGCGCGACTCTGTCTCAAAAAAATAATAATAATAAAATAAAATAAAGTGTTATTACATTAAGTCAGATTATGTTTTGAAGGATCTCAGTGTCTTCATTTTTATTGATTCACTATGAAAAAGCTATACTTAATTTTACAATGTTTACACTCTGAGTATAGCTGCCATGCAGCTCTCCTTTCAAAATGATGCTGCTCATCAAATACTTATTGAAACCCGTATTAGTTTCCTTTGGCTGCTGTAATAAATTACCACAAACCTATGGCTTAAAATATGACAACTTTATTAATTTATAATTCTGGAGGTCAAAGTCTGAAATGGGTCTCACTGACCTAGAACCCAGATGTTGGCAGGGCTGCATCCCTTCTCCAAGGCTCTAGGGAAGAATCCATTTCCTTGTTTTTCCAGCATCTGGGCTACCAGCATTTCTTGTCTCATGGCCACAGCACTCCAACCTCTGCTTTCGTCATTACATCTCCTTCTCTGACTCTGATCCTCCTACTTCCCCGGTAAGAACCTTTGTGATTACACTGGGCCCACCCAGGTAATCCAGGATAATCTGCCCATCCCCATCTAAAGTTTCTCTTTTTTGAGACAGGGTCTCACTTTGTTGTCCAGGCTGGAGTGCAGTGGCACGATCATAGCTCATTGCAGCCTCCAACTCCTGGGCTCAAGCAATCCTCCTGCCATGACCTCCTAAGTAGCTGGGACTACAGGCATGCACCACCATGCTCAGAAAATTTTTTTTATTTGTTGTAGAGATGGGATCTCACTATGTTGCCCTCGCTGGTCTCCAACTCCTAGCCTAAAGCGATCCTCCCACTTTAGCCTCCCGAAGTGCTTGGATTACAGGCCTGGTGCCCGACACCCACCTAAAGATTCTTAACTAATGAAATCAGCAAAGTCCCTTTCACCATGTAAGGTAACTTATTCACAGGTTCCAGAGATTACAACAAAGACATCTTGGGGGCAGCCAGTATTCTACCTACCACAAAATCCATCACAAATAGGGGAGATTTTCCACTATTTCATGTGACCTGAGAGTATTTAGGAAACTATATCAATTAATATTGCTTCATAAGTTATTGATTTTGAGTTACCAGGAGATACTCCTGTCCTTTCAGGAAAAGGTTGGTGGGCTAATAAAATTCTAGACCCAGACACTTCTCAAACACAGTCTTCCCACAGTGGGAAAAAGAACAGTTTGAAACATCTGTTCTTGCTTTGATTCCCAAGAAACCCACAATTCTAGAAACATGTTGACAAATAAATGTATCAGGAAAAGAAGTGACAGCAAAAGGTAAGAGACACCTAGGGAGATAGTAAATTATTATAACAGGAAAAAAATCTGATAAAAAAAATCTCAAGACCTGGGAAAATCACCTTTAAAAGCATAACAAATCACTGAATTAGTATCACTAATTTAAGAAACTTTAGCCGTGCATGGGAACTGAAACCAGGAGTCAGGACAGGAGGACAGCAGAGCTATTTGTCCTGAGTCTCAAGCCTGACAAGCCTTAACATTTAACTGCTATGAGGCAAAAACTGGCAACAATCCAAATGTTCATCAACAGGTGATTACATAAAAAACAAAGTGGCCGGGCGGGGTGGCTCACGCCTGTAATCCTAGCACTCTGGGAGGCCGAGGTGGGCGGATCGTTTGAGCTCAGGAGTTCGAGACCAGCCTGAGCAAGAGCGAGACCCCATCTCTACTAAAAATAGAAAGAAATTATATGGACAGCTAAAAATATATATAGAAAAAATTAGCCGGGCATGGTGGTGCATGCCTGTAGGCCCAACTACTCGGGAGGCTGAGACAGGAGGATCCCTTGAGCCCAGCAGTTTTAGGTTGCTGTGAGCTAGGCTGACGCCACGGCACTCACTCTAGCCTGGGCAACAAAGTGAGACTCTGTCTCAAAAAAAAAAAAAAAAAGTGATATATCCTTACAATTGAATACTACCCAGCTATACACACACACACACACACACACATATATATATTACATGTAACAGGGAACAAATTATCGATACATACAACAACATAGTTGAATCTTAAAACCATTATGCTAAGTGGAAGAAGCCAGACACAAAAAGGTATATACCATATGATTCCATTTGTATAAAATTCTAGAAAATGCATACTAACCTGTAGTGACAAAAGTAGATGAGTGGTTACCTGGGGCTGGGGGCCAGGGCAGGAGTAGTCACTGGGGCTGGTGTGATGGAAATGTTTTGCACTGTGATTGTGAAAGAAGTTTCATGGGTGTATGCAACTGTCAAAATTATTGAACTGGATGCTTTAAGTGGGTGTAGTTTATTGTATATATTATATACCTCAATAAAGTTGATTCTTTAAAACTCTGACTTCTATTCAGTGGTAAATTTGTGTTGAGGAGCACGGTAAGACCACAGCCCAAATGACCATTCCAGCCTCTCCATATTTTTCTAAGATCCACAGTCCCTCCAACTACTTATAAGTATTTATAGATGGCAAGCCAACCTCATGAGTGGTGAAAGTTGTTCTCTTTGACCACAATCCAGGGGTAGACACCACATGACCTCCCTATTTCTATACAAAGACAACCCTCTCCCCCTTGTTCCTCTCTCCAGGAAAGTGCTGGAGTCTGAATATTCATGTTTTCCATACTGAAAAGACTTAACTGTACATGATACTTCCATATCATAAAGCCACCATCTGGGAAGTCACTTTATGTGTAGATTTTTGTCTTTGTTTCTCACCTGCTCAGTAAGAAGGTATCTTTGTATTTTGCCTTTTATTTCATTCACTTCAAACCTGTTCATGTAAAACAGGAGCATTTCAGACTAAATAATTATTAAATTGTTCACAGACCAATGTTCATATTATTTCGTGTTTGTGTTACAACATTTTGATATTATAATATTGTGATACATTTATAGCTTTTATCAGTTTCATTTCACATGTTTTTAAAGTAATCATTGCCCAATACGTGCCAAATTTGGCCAGAAAATAATTCAGTAAATATTGTCTGTCCACTGGAAGCCCATTCCTTATTGTCTTCCCTCCGTGCTATATGCATATTCCACGGGAGTCCCAGCTACACTGCAACTACAACCTTTACGCCAACCTATAGTGTGATAATCCTGTAATTATATCCAGAGCAAAGTCCTGGACCAACTTCCCAAATTTCAATGAAATACACCCAAACTGGTAAAGGTATAAATGGATCCAGCTGTTAAAGACTAAGAGAATTTTAAACGGGGGATTTCTTTGGAGAAGAGGTCGCTTCAGTCAGGCCAAAGGAGTGGGGCTTCAAGGAGTCACTCCGAGGTTAACAGAGCCTCCCCCTGACGAGCGGAGAGGGGCAGACTGGGGGCTGCCCTGCTGACAGGGGAAGGAGAGCCGAGTTGGGGGTCAGCCTGCATCCTCAGAGTCTCTTGCCTTGAAGGTGGGCTGTGAACAAGAGGCACTGAGTATGACGTGTTCTGAACACTCTGGCTGCTGAAAAGAGGTTGAGTTTGACAAGGTAACGCGGCCATAAGAGTAAGGAGAAAAGTCATGGGACTGCCCAGCTGCTCACCTAGAAGCAGCAGAAGAACTTTCCCTAAGGAATAAATTCTAAAAGGACAGAGTGGGACGAAATGCATTTGTTTTCTGACTGCAGTCCACTTACGCTGCTGTTTTAATGTACTGATGACACACATCTCCTTCCATTTAGAAGTCCCCCTGAAGCCTACAACTGTCTTCTAGCTGGGAAGGAAAAACAGAATTCCTTCCAAAAATCAGGCAACCATGCTCATAATGGGCGTAGAAAACTGTCTGAAGCCTGGCTATATAAGAGCATGAATATAAACTTATTGAAGAAATACTGGATAACTTTTTCCCAAATGAACCACCCATAAGTATAGAAAATCCATTTGGGGCTGGGCATGGTGGCTCACGCCTATAAACACAGCACTCTGGGAGACCAAGGCAGGAGGATCACTTGAACCCAGGAGTTCAAGACCAGCCTGAGCAACATAGTGAGACCTCGTCTCTATAAAAACTTTAAAAACTAGCTGGGCGCAGTGATGCACACCTGTAGTCCCAGCTATTTGGGAGGCTGAGGCAGGACTGCCTGAGCCCAGGAGTTGGAGGTTACAGTGAGCTATGATCACACCCCTGTACTCCAGCCCAGGCAACAGAGCAAGATCTGTCTGGAAAAAAAAAAAAAAAAAAAAAAAACAAAGAAAAGAAAATCCATTCTGCTCCACAATAGTTGCCAATGAAAGAAGGCTGTCACCTTAGAAAAAAAATAAAAGGAAGTTCGAGAGGAGGGAAAAGGAAACACACATGACTCTTACCCAGGCCTTGATTCTGCTGTTCCCACTCGATGGCATCTGGCACCTGGTAGGTGGCTCCCTCTAACAGGCCCATGTTTCCTTGCTCTAAGTCAGGTTCTTGGGACGTGACACCAGGGAGAGTGAACCCCGGCAGCTCAGTGTCGCCATCCAAGCCCTCATCCAGGGAGTCTGCATCTTTATCCTCCTCATCTTCTTCCTCATCTTCCTCTTCTTCGTCTTCATCTTCTTCATCCTCTTCATCCTCATCTTCTTCTCCCTCTAGGCAAAAAAGAAATCAAAGGGAAACATGAAGACATACAATGAGTACACAATCAAACAAATGAATCTTTTGAAATGATCCAAACACTACAAGATAATCATGCTTGGCCTTTTAAAATAAATTGTTATAACCAAGTCAGACAATGTGAGCTTTGCAGAATTATGTGCCCACTATATATCCTGTATTTTAAACTTTCAAAACCACAGTTATATCAGACAGGTGTCATGCATTATATTTACTGGGAGTGAAAGTACAGGTAATATGAGTTGGTATTAAAGTCATTTATATTTACTGCAGGGTAGGAAACATCCCCTTCCTGTTTTCTGGAGATCATTAAAGGTTTATCAGAAAACACACTGAAATACTAACAGAACTTAAAAGGAGCTGTTCCAATCCCTTTATATCTCCTAATATAAAGAAAAGAATTCATTATTTTAGCATTTTTTCCTCTTCTTCCATAGCAGTGAGTAGAATTCATGACAATGTTAAGTAAGAAATACATAAATTCACTCTTGGATCCTGTTCTCCCTATGGAGGAATAATCTAAAAAACTGGAAAAATTGCATCAACATGCTCAGTCCAACTCTAAAGGAACTGGGAAATGGAGTACTATCAAGGACAGAAAAGCAACACATGAAAAAAATATCATTATCATCGTAAGAGTTAACATTTAAAACTTGTCATTTTCAATACTTCAGGTGCAGTGAATTTAAGGAACATAGGATCCCCAATTTCATTTTGCTTCTCCAATTTTAACTTCCTAGGAATATTGCAAGGCCCCATCATCATGGATGCACCCCTGAAGCCCCCGATGAAAGCCCACCAAGCTCATAGAAGGCCTTCCCTTTGGTCTTTCCCCTTGGTTCCCAACCCAGCAGTGACTGCAACAGGGAACCTTCATCACACAGTGGAGAAGAGAAGGGAAGAAGGACAACCACAGCCATGCAAGAATTTTTGAGACTCCTTTCTTGCTTCTACACAACTTTCTCCCCATATACCCCTTTTCCTCTATCATTTAGAGGTTCAACTTTTTAAAAAATGGTACTTCTAATCTTTTTTTATTCATATATGTACTTTAACTTCATGGGATTAATACTTGTCACCGTTCCAAAAATACAACAAATATTTACTCATGGGTGTCATTCTAGGCACTGGGGATAGAGCAAGAATGTCTCTGCCTTCGTGGAGCCCACATGCCACTCAGGGAGATGTACAGCAGCCAAATAGATATACCAATAGGCAGACATTACACTCTGACTATAACTGGCAAGAAGACGGAGAAAACAGGGCGATTAAGGCAAGCGTTTCTGATTAGGTAAAGTTTGACCAGAACCATACCAAAACAAAGAATTCTCTTGTTTAATTCAGGTCAATATCTACAGCAAGAACATTCCCAGAAAAGGGAAAAGCAAGGGTAAAGCCTTGAGGTAGGTGGGCACTTGCCGTGTTCAAAGAACAGCTAAGAAGACTGGGCTTGGGGGCAGGGTGGGACAGAGAGAATACAGGGAATGAGGTAGGGGCCAGATCTGATTTTTAAAAATGACTCTGGCTCCAGGATGGAGAACAGGCTATATCAGAGCAAGAGACAAAACAGGAAGACTCGTTAGGAGGCTATTTAAAAAATAGGGAATAGATGCTGGTGCTTTGGACTAGGGTGTAGTCTGGGAAGAGGAGAGAGGTGGTCATGTCTGGGATGTAATTTGAAGATAGAGCCCTGCTGGTAACGATGATGTGAGATGTGGGAGGAAGATCCCACATTACTGAAAATGGGAACTAAATGATAAAGAGCAAAATCAAGAGTTTTCTTTGACATACAGTAACTTTGTGATGGCCAAATGGAAATGTTGGAAGTCTGGGAAAGGTCAGAGCTGGAGATAAAAATTTTGGAGTCATCAACTTATAAATAATATTTAAAGCCTTGAGACTGGCTGAGATCATCCAGCGTAGGAAGAAAGGCAAATGGTCCAGCCCACACCCTGGGCAACCTGCCATTCAGAGGGTGGCCAGCAGGGGGCGATCCAGCCAAGGACAGCGGAGTGACCACTGGCGGGAGAAGAACCGAGAAGAGTGTGGGGTCAGGGAAGGCAAACGAGGGAAGCACTTCCAAGGGTCTGAGAGACTGAGGGTGTCTGGCTTTGACATTGAGAACGCATTGGTGACCCAGACAAAATTTGTTTCCGAGGAATGACAGGGACAAAAGCCAGGTTGGAGTGGTTCACAAGAAAATGAGAAAAGAAGATACAGCAAAGATAGAAAATCTTACCAGAAATTTGGCTGAAAAGGAGAACAGGGACACTAAGGTATAGTTGGAGAGAGAGATGGGGTCAAGAGTAGGTTCTTAAAATAGGAGACACTAGAACTTGCTCATAAGTTGATGGGTAAGACCCGGTGGGGAGGGACAATTGCCCATTCTGGAGAGAACAGAAGCTGCTGGAGCAATACCCAGGGAGACAGGGTATGGCAGAGTAGCTGCACACGTGGACTCTGGAGCGCAGGAATTGACTACCGCGGTGTGATTTGGGACAGGGTGCTGGACTGTGCTGTCTCAGCTTCCTCGTCTGTAAAACTGCTATCATTCCCCCCTCACAGGGCTGCTGTAAGGATTACAGCAGTTACTGTATCAGGCACTTAGAACTAAGCCTGGCACACAGCAGACGCTGCACAAGATTAGCTTCTTCGCAATTACTGAGAGAGGACGGGATCCAGCGCACAGGCTGGCTCGACACAGCCTCCCCTGCGACAGGAGGACAGGCAGGGAAAACCGGCTCCCGCGCAGGCGAGTGGGCAGATTTGATGGTGGGAATATGCGAGAGCTTTCTTCATATTTCTTTTATCTTCTCAATCAAATAAAAAGCTGGAAAGGAAAAGAGAAATGTTGGTGGTTTGAGGCGAGAGGAGAAAGTGTGAAATAGACATCTTGGAGAGTGGGAGAGTGAATTTTCGGGGGAAATGTGGTAGGACTGCCAGGCAGCCCTACGGGCCCGCTTGAGATGTGACATCATATATTTAAAGTGAGACCTGTTAAGATGGTTGTGTGTTTCCCTCCAGCCATATTCAGGGGCTTGGGTGCATGGGCGGAGAGGTGAGTAGGCAGAGAGATTTAACCAGCAGCAGGTTTTACTAGGAGAGCTCTCTTTAGAATGTGGGGGATGCAGACAGGGTAAGGAAGGGTGTGGACTGTGTGAGAAGGATAATTATAAAGACAGACCAGGGGCTCGAACTAAAGAGAAATTGAGGAGGAGGTCGGCAAGAGGAAAAAAAAAATGATGGGGTAATTGGATTATGGAGAAAACTATCAGGGATCCTCGAAACTATTCAAGGATTTCCACTTCTTTGTTTTAAACTCTGGACAGGTTTATTTCCCCTTCTCGTTGTGGGGGGCAGGGGGAGGGATACGGAGGGAGTGGCGCCCCATCCCTCTCTCAGCGTGGCCCCCAAAGGCACCCATGGTCCACAGCTTCACAACATAGCAGGGACTCCCAGCTGTCATTCACAAGTGCCCGTTTCTGTTCAAGAAAATGGAAAAAGAACAAGGACCAGAAGGAAGGTACAGGAGTGAACCAGGAGTGAGGAGGAATCTCTGAGTCAGAGGAGTAACCTGAGGCCTCCGGGCCAGGGCAGAAGGAAGGACAAGCAGACAGACATCTAGAGGAGAAGCCAAAGATGTTGACCAGGAAGATTCAGCTGTGGGACACTAACGCCCACATCACCTGCTGCCTGTGCGGCTGGGACCTCATCAACACCACCGCGGTGACAGAGTGCCTGGCCACATTCTGTAGGGGTTTCCTGGTAAAGTATTTGGAAAAGAATAACACCTGCCCTTCGTGTGGGATTGTGCTGTCAGAGCCACCTGCTGCAGTACATTGATCATGGCAGAACCATGCAAGATATTGTTTACAAATTGGGACCAACCCTCCAGGAATTGGGAATGAAAACACAGGGAATCCTATCACAAATTGGGCATGGAAGTACCTAGAGCCATCAAGGGGGAGACTTGTTCTGCAAAACAACACTTATATTCCCATCCAAATGGCAAAACCAAAGCAGACGACAGTTCAAAGAGAACTCAGAAGAGAAGCAAGAAGAGGACAACGATTGATGATCAAAGGAGTGATGAGTAGGTGAGCATCTGTCTGGAATGCAATGGCAGCAAACTGTGGGGAGTGAAATGGAAATGGACCAGCTGACAGTCTTACATCTAAAGAAGTTCATCACCAGAAAATGTAACCTATCTTTCAACAAGGTAATGGTCGATCCATAATTAGAAACCATGGCAAGTCATTTCTTATTTGTATAAACGCTTCAAAAATTCTTTAGTTTGGGGGATTTTTATAAGTTTGTTTGGAGATGTTAATCAGAAAAAAATCTCATTTTGTTTTGCCTACCCCACCAGGTAGCCAGACAGGAAACAGCAGTGAGGACCAGATGAGTGAACAGATAGATGGAGAGATAGAGAGAGAGAATAGGATACTTTCAAATTGTGATAAATAGTGAGAATGAAATGAAACCAGGTGACCTGCTAGCGCAAGGTGGGGTTGGTGGCCGGCGAGTTGCATGAGCTGCGTTACTGGGGGCCCACCTGAGGCACTGACACGTGTGCGAAGATATAAACCACCAGCAGGAGCCAGCTCTGCACACATAAGAGAAGGCACTGGAGGGCCTTAAGCATGTATGTTGTTTTAGGCATAGTTTTAATAGATCCCTCAGGCTGTGTGGAAAATGGAGTGCAGAAGTGGAAGCAGGCAAGCACGCCGATGGCAGGTGTCCTAGGAGAGGACCATGGCAGTGCAGGGAAGGTAGAGAAGTGGACAGACTTGAGGTATGTTTTGGAGAGAGCAGTGGGCAGAACAGTGGCCCCAAAACAGTAAGCCCACATCTTGACCCCCAGACCCTGAGAATGAGACCTTATTTGGGAAAAGGATCTTTGCAGATGTAATTAAGAATCTATAGATGAAATAATCCTGGATTATCTTGGTGGACCCTAAATCCAATGACAAGAGTCCATATAAGAGTGAGGCAGAGGAAGCCTTGAAACACAGAGGAGAGGAGAAAGCTGAGTGCAGATGGAGGCAGACACTGGAGGGATGCAGCCCCAAGCCAAGGAACCCCTGGAGCCACCAGAAGCTGGAGGAGGCAGGAAGGATCCTCCCTGCTGTGGTCTGAATGCATCTTCCAAAATTCATATGTTGGAAACTTGATCCTCAGTGCAGTAGTGTGGGGAGGTGAGCCCTTTACAGAGGTGTTTAAGTCATGAGGGCTTTGCTCTCATGAATGGATTAATGCCACTATGCAAAGGGCTTGCAGGAGGGGGTCCACTGTCTTCCACTCTTCCGCCAGGGCAGAATGCAGCAAGAAGGCCCTCATCAGATGCTGGAACTTTGATCTTAGATTTCTCGGCCTCCAAAACTAAGAGGAAATAAATTTCTGGTCTTTATTAAAAAAACAAAAACAAAACTATTTGAAAACTTCCCAGACCTTCCTCCTATAGAATTGGCTAAAAAGAGCACTTCTTTATTTTTGAAGCATTATAAGACCACTTTTAGTTCCCCTTCCTCCCCATGAACCTAAGAGGCTTGTGTTGACAGAGTAATTGTGACAATATGAAACTGATTCTCTAGGATCACTGCTTTCTGACCACTACCATCCACCAAGCACAACTTCTGCTTTGTCCTCAAAATCTTCAGTTAATCTCTCCCTTTTTTTTTTTTTTAGACACAGTCTTGCTCTGTTGCCCTAGGTAGAGTGCGGTAGAGTGCAGTACAGTGCAGTAGAGTGCAGTGACATCACCGTAGTTTACTGCAACATCAAACTCCTGGGCTCAAGCAATCCTCCTGTCTTAGCCTCCCAAGTAGCTGGGACTACAGGCGAGTGACATCACGCCCGGCTAATATTTCTTTCTTTTCTTTTTTTTTTTTTTTTTTTTTGCCCAGAGATGGGATTTCACTCTTGTTCAGGCTGGTCTCAAACTCCCGACCTCAAGCAATCCTCCTGCCTCAGCCTCCCAGCGTGCTAGGATTACAGGTGTGAGCCACTGCAGCTGGCCCAATCCCTTCTCTTTAAAGTATAGAACTATAAAAAAAAGAATGAAAGAGACCTCAAAAGTCAGGTTATTCCATCCTTTTGTCCCAAAGAGAGGGCTACATCTAAGTAGCCTAAGCCAACAAGAAGGTTGCTACCTTTATAATGTGATTTTGAGGACACTGCTAGGGTCGACATGTGTCATAAACTCTCCAACATTCACTCACCGTGGTACAGCCTTCCTTCTCCTCCTCCCCTCTGCCCTAAAATGCCCTACATGAGATATCTTCCTCTGAGTCAGACTGTAAAACCTAGGAGTACTCATTCTGGAAACATCTTATTGAGTAGTACACAATTTATACTACTGGAAAGTAAGTAAGGACCTTGATTGACATGTGGGATGAAAGCGGAAAGCCTTCTCTTTGTGCTACCAACCTCAACCTTCAGCACAAAGCAACGTAGAAGATTTACTATTTGTCACTTTTACTATTTGAAAAATCATAGAGCAAGCCTGAAATGATAGCTTTAGAAAAAGGAGGTTTGGGTAACTGGGTGGAGAAGACAGGAGGAAGTCAGGCCTTATGGGAATGAGATTTCTCTTTTAGTCTAGGCTTATTCTCTCATTATCTTTTTCTGCCAGAACTGTTCTTTTCTGGGAACCTACAATCATTTTGTAGGCATTAAACATCTTTAGTCATATGTCCCCTCTACTCTCCTGCAATTACCAATGGACCAATGACTACTATTACAGATCAGTAACAAAAAAGATATGATCACCTTTCCTAGGATTAGCAAAATAATATATTTCATAGCAGCTTGACCTAGAAAGGTGGAAAAATATTGAATAAAGGAAGTAGTCTTGTCCTCTGTTACATTGCCAGTGACTAGCACAGTGCTTGACAATCAACTGTGCTCAATATGTATTTGATGAACAAATGGATGGGTGAATAAACGCATAAACAATGAAACAGATGCAGTTTCTTTTTAACCCAGCTCTACAGAAACACAGAGTAACATTTAATAAATAATTACTAAGACATTCCTCTGAATAATCTTGCAACCGCAAAGGCAACATGTAAGACCAAAAGGTGTAAAACAAATCAGAGTTCTGTGCATTGATCTTCTAGTCTTAAAATCTGGAGAGAAAGTCATCTTTATTTCAGCCAATCTTTCAACTACTAATAGTTACACCCAAGAGAAATAATGACATCATGAACACCTCTGAACACAAAGGGCAATAGCATGCCATAACGTTCAGCAAATAAAACTGTGCCAAAACCAATAACAGTATCCCCAGTCCAAAAAATTAAGATTAAAGAACTTGTTCAAATAACACTACCAGGTTATAGTTAAAAATTTTAAGGTAATGCTTTCTGAATTTTGCAATATTATTTCAATAAACCCCGAAATTCATTTTCATTTCTCTGAACTCCAGAAGCAAGTGGTTCAAGGTAAAACACACACACACAAACACACACACACACACACAAAATAATTCCACATAAGATGGCACAGAGAAAAAAAATGAACCTCTAAAATGAAACAACTGCTCTTGGTTTACCATATGTAACAGATACACCACCATATCAATATCCAGTGACAATGCTCAAGGACTTGAAGTTGTATTTGTCCTGAGAATCTCTTTTAAAAAAAAAAAAACACATATAGCAACCCAGGAAGGGAAGGTTCAGAGAGTTCAGCCTGAGAAGGTCTTTCTAGTCATGTCACCCAGAATGGAGCGTTCATCCTCATAACTGACACTTCCTTTTCCCAGGTACACTTGGCACTGATCACATCAACAATAATAGTGACATTAGCAGCAGTCAAAGGGACAGGAATGATGGTTTCTGAGTAGCCATCTCTCTTGACAGGCAAAATCCTCCCAACAAACTGCACACTGTTCCCACTCTCAGACACATGATATATGCTACGGAAAACTCCCTTTTCACTCCTGTTGAACCAGCGTCTCCTTGAAAGCTGTGTCCCACTGAATTCAGGATGTACAGTCAGGCATTGACTGAGGTTCCTTGTCATGGAGCTAACAGATTTTTCCACAGTATCTGTACCACGATCAACTCAGTTGGGATTAATCTGATACTCTTGCTAGCACGTCTACCGTCAAGAATTCTGACACCTGACAATAAGGATGAACCTGACCGAGGTGTCAGCCAATAACCTAACTTAGGTGTTCAGAGAGCAGACAGCTCAGCATGCAACAGGCACTAAGACCTGGTTCAGCTTCTGATGCTTGTGCTTCAGGTGCACTGAAACAGTTAAAAATAAAACTGTAAAACATTCAACAGAAATGTCAGATAACAGTGCCACATGGCAAAGAGAGGCTTGGTAATATTAAGTAGTAGGTCGACCATTCAAATAGAGAAATGTCCTCTTGCAAGTGGCAGGGAGAAAAAAAATGTGTCTAGACAGTACTCTAAGCCCATTTCATCTGTCTGGTCACTCTCTGACAGAATCTCTTAGCGGCTGCAATACCCCACAACAATACGTCATACGACACGGGGCTTTTCTTCTGAGGAACACAAAATGCTTTGCTGGCACTATCCTCCAAACTTACATTGTTAGCTAAACAGGGAGCAAGTTTTACAAGCTTTGTTTCACTTTCATGCTACTTAGCTGGTGAAATAACTACCTTGGATGTTCAGATATCATGGCAGAGCCTAAAATGAGTTTGTTCAAGCCCACAATTTTTGCCTCTCTAGGTCAGGCCTCTTTTCTCTATTCATTGCAAATGTTTCTGCCTAAAGTTCCCAAAACCAAGAATTTTCATTTTGTTGAAGGCCACGGTCATCAGTTAACTCTCAACAAAAGCAACAGAAGATGTGGGAGAAATTTTGCCCTATGTCCCTGGTCTGAGTAATCTGACTCTGCTACAAAGTCCATTTGCTGTTTAAAAGGCAGCTCCCACCAAAGGTGCTCAGTGCCTCTAAATGCATTTTTATCACAGCTTAGACATTTTTCGATCTCCAGAAGATAATTATCTAGCACTTCCAGGCTGTTACTAACGCATCAAAGAGGGAAAAATCCCTTGGTTGAGAATGTGTCATGCCAATAGTAAGAGTAGGAAGACCCAGAGCAGTAACACTTTTTCCCAACGTATCCTGTCCATCCTGGACTCACAAGAAGAATAGCATCTCACCTGTCTGTACCTTCTGACTTTTGGGAACAGCAATGGTTAATTTGAATCTCCGTCTTTTGCCTATTTATTCATTAGTTTTACACATCAAATCTCTCTTTGAGTGGCCTTTTCTTCCCTTTACTAAATTTAAAATCAAATCTAAGGCAAACAAATTATCACATGTGAAAAAGTGGGAGGATACCATGAAAAGAAACAAAGTAGCTTCCCCGGGCGTAGGCAGAGCACCTATTAGCTTTTCTCCCATGATCCTCTGAAGGGAATGGCTCTGACACGGCCCGGTAACATCTTTCTCAGAGAAGAAATGTTTGTTGGCATATGTTTTCCTGGGAACTCCTATCCCAATAATAATCAAAAGCCACTGTAGCAAAATGGTTTCCACACAGAAAGAGTGACTGAAGCCCTAGGGATGACCCCGCTTCTATTTCCAGATTTTTTTTTTTTTTTTAATTTGAGCATCAAATTCTGGTGCAAAACTTAACAGCCAGAAAAGAAAAAAAATTAAACTTGTCTTGAGAATGTGAAGAGATTCTCCAGCAGATGGCTCTCCAGGATCAGAAGGTGCTAAGGAATCTTCTGACATTACCACAAAAGCCAGCAACTTACAACGTTAAGTTGACTTGGAATTTATAGAATTCCATTACATTTCTAAAGTCTGAAATATTCCTTCCAAGTGCTTTTAAATTTTTATCATGTAATATTAGGTATATATGAAAAAATATATATGAATGTGTGATATATACACATATACACCGTATTTGTCATTAAGCTTCATAATAAAATGAACTGCAGAGAACTCACCATTCAACTTAAGAACTAGAATGTTATTAATACTGCTGCATCTAACTGCATATTCCACTTTTATCTTAACCTCCTTTTCCTGAATGCCATACAAAATTACTGAAAGTCATATTTTGGGACTGTCTTGCCATTCAAAATTATAGTTTTAAGTTTCACACATCTTGTACAAAACACTAGTTTATTAATTTTCACTGATGTATGGTATCCATTATACTTACAATTTATCTATTTTTCCCTATGCCTAGGAACATTTGCAGTATTTACTTTATGCTAATTGTGTGTGTGTGTGTGTGTGTGTGTGTGTGTGCTGTTAGGAATAGTGATGCTTGAACATTCTTTTTTTTTTTTTTTTTAAACAGGATCTCACTATGTCACCTAGGTTGGAGTGTAGTGGCTTTTCACAGGCATGATCATAGCACACTAGAGCCTCAAGTTCCTAGGCTCAAGTGATCCTCCCACCTCAGCCTCCTGAGTAGCTGGGACTACAGGTGTGCACCATCATACCCAACTAATTTGTTTCTTTCTTTTTTTTTTTTAGGCAAGCACGAAAATGAGGTTTATTGAGGAGAGAAAGACAGGATTATACAGCAAGAGCAAGATATAGGTTTACAGAGCATGATACATATGCCACAGATGACAACTGGACCCATTGTCTCAGCAGGGCAAGCAAAAGGAAGGGCAAAGAGAGAGCTTGTTTCTCTTATTTTTAGAGATGGGGTCTCACTGTGTTGCCCAGGCTAGTCTTAAGCTCCTGGCCTCAAGTGATCCTCCTGCCTCAGCCTCTCAAAGTGCTGGGATTACAGGTATGAGTCATTGTGCCCCGCCTGAAGATTCTTATCTATGATGTCAAGTATACCTGCTAAAAGGTTTCTCCAGGGTGAATTTCTAAAAGTGGAATTGCTGAGTCAAAAGGAATACAAGTGTTCAACATCCTAGGTAATGTCTAGATAAATTTCCTTAGCTCCACATCTTCATCAACCTTTGGCATTGTCAAACATTAATTTGTTTTCAATCCAGTACGTATAAAATGACATGTCATTCCAGATGTAATGTGCACTCCTCTGATCACTAAGGAGGTTGTGTATCTTTTCATATATTTGTGTATCTCTGTGAGATGCCTGCTCATGTCTTTTGCTCATTTTCCTATTGGGTTGTCTGCCATTTTCCTACTGATTTTTTGGGAGTTCTCCTGGACACCAATTTCTTACCAGTTATACAGATTACAAATATCATCTCTAGTTGCAGAGCTGTATTTTCACTTTTTTTATAATACCCTTTTATTAAATTTTTTTGTTTTAATATAGCTGAATTTATCAATATTTTAAGGTTAGCAATTTTGTGTCGTAGTTTAAAAATTTTTATTATGAGGTCAGAAAAATATTCTATAACTTTAGTCCAATTTTCAAGTTTTGGCTTTCACATCTGTTTTTAAACCATATGGAATTGATTTTTGTGTAGCATGAAGCATCCAAAATAATTTAATTTTTTTCTATATGGACAAGCAATTGTCCCAGAACCATTAGTTATTTTTTAAATTCTTTCCCCTCCACCCTGCAGTGCCGTTTCCATCACATATCAAGGATGCTCCATAGCAGTGTCTGTTTCCACGGCTCTATTCTGCTCCCCTTGTGACCGTCCCTGTCCATGTCCCTGTTGTCTAAATACATGAAGATATAGTAAGACCTTTATAAGTTTTAATATCTGTGAAGGTATCACCAGATACCCTCCCCCAATTTATTCTTCTTCTTTAGGAATGCACTGGCTATTTATTTCTTGGGCTTTTGGTATTCCATATAAATTTTACCAAAGTTCAACAAGTTGTTCTAAATTAATGCAATGTAAAAATAAAATAATGAAATCTTATTTTTATTACTTCATTCCTTCTATTTTCTTTGAGTTTCTTCTGTTTTGTTTTTATAGCTTAAAAGTGGAGGCTGCTTAGCTCATTAATTTTCAGCCTGTCTTCTTTTCTAATAAAAACTTTTTATTTTTATTTTTTAATTGACAGATAAAATTGCATGAGTTCATTGTGTACAGCATGATGTTTTGAGGTATATATACATTGAGGAATGACTAAATCTAGCTAATTAACATATGCATTACCTCTTATAGTTATCATTTTGTAGTGAGAACACTTACCATTTGCTCTCTTAGCATTTATCAAGAAAACAATATGTTGTTATTAACTATAGTCATCATCTTATAACAGAAACTTTTTAAAGGCTAAAAATTTCCCTTTAGATATCTCTTTATCTTCATATCACAAGTTTGACATAACATTTTCACTATGAGTCAGTTCTAACTATTTTTATTTTCTATGACGATTTCTTTTCTTTGATCCACAGTTAATTAGAAATTTTTTTTTTAATTTTCAGAAGTATGAAACAATTTATCTTTCTTATCAGTAATTTCTAATCTAATTGCACAGTTATCAGAGCATGTTGGCCTGCATGATATCAATTCTTCAGAATTGTTCAAGATTTCAGGCCAGGAATGGTGGCTCACGCCTGTAATCCTAGCACTCTGAGAAGCCAAGGTGGGAGGATTGCTTGAGTTCAGGAGTTCGAGACCAGCCTGAGCAAGACCAAGACCCCGTCACTAGTAAAAATAGGAAAATTATCCAAGCATCGTGTCGTGACATGCACCTGTAGTCCCAGCTACTTGGGAGAATGAGGCAGGAGGATCACTTGAGCCCAGGAGATTGAGGTTGCTGGGAGCTATGATGACACCACTGCACTCTACCTGGGGCAACAGAGTAAGACTCTGTCTCAAAAAAAAAAAACTGGTCAAGATTTTTTTTATGGACTAGTAAATGGCCACTTTTTGTAAATATTTCACATGTGATCGAAGATAACATGTATTCTCTAATAGTTGAGTACAGTATTTTATATACAACCATTAATGCTTTTGTCTTAAATTTCATTTTGCTTGAAAATTTTAGCAAATCAAGTTCCATACATAAAGAGGATAATATATCATGACCAGTTGGGCTTATCCCAGGAATACAAAGCTGTTTCAGCATTCAAAAACCAATCAGTGTAATTCAACATATTAACAGACTAAAAAAGAAAATCATATCGTCATCTTAATAGGTACAGAAATATCTTAATAGGTACAAAAAGCATCTGATAAAGTCCAACACCCATGTATGTCCAAAAACAAACAAAAAGAAAAAC
This sequence comes from Eulemur rufifrons, assembly GCF_041146395.1. NCBI lineage: Eukaryota > Metazoa > Chordata > Mammalia > Primates > Lemuridae > Eulemur > Eulemur rufifrons. The sequence continues at coordinate 87,780,646 of NC_090984.1, forward strand.
TTTCAACGTACTAAAAAAGGACAACTTGATTGAGTTAGTTAGCTTGGGTTGCCATAACAAAATATGACAAAGTTGATGGCTTAAACCACGGAAATTTATTTTCTCACAGTTCTGGAGGCTAGAAGTCCGAGATCAAGATGCCAGCCAGGTGGGTTTCTGGTGAGGCCTCTCTTCCTGGCTTGTAGACGGCCACCTTCTCACTGTGTCCCTACATGACCTTTCCTCTCTCATAAAGAGAACTTTTTGGTGTCTCTTCTTTTACTAAGGACACCAGTACTATTGGATTAGACCCATTCTTGTGACCTCATTTAACCTTCATTACCCCCTTAAAGGCCCTATCTCCAAATACAATCACATTGGTGGTTAGGTCTTCAACATGAATTTTGAGGGTACACAATTCAGTCCATAACACTGATAAAGGGTGTTGACAAGAAGCCTCTAGCTAACGTCATAATTAGCCCACGTGTATTTATTTTCATTATTAATATATTTGTTTATTCCTTTATCTGTTCCACTTTTTCTGTGCTTAATTTTTCTCCTTTCTTGGTTTTTTTTTAAAACTGCTTAAACTTTTTTCTTATTCTGTTTTCCCCCACTACTGGTTTATAAATTATACATTCTGCTGCATTTCTTTTTTCAGCTGTTACTCTTAAAATTGTACCATGAATATTTAACAAAACAAAGACTAAATCATTATCTTCCCACTCATTAAAAAGGGATTTAGAAAACTTTAATCCTTATAACACCTTCCTAATTAATTTATACCCTATTACTACCCACTATTTTAGTTCTGTCCTTTAATAACTCCATAAATTAAAAATTATTTTATACAAAGTGTTTATTATTTATGTACATGTTCATCAATTTATTTGCTCACTATTTCTTCTTGCATCTCAGCCCTTCCTTCTAGAATTACTTTTCTTCTTCTATAAATGCAGCCTTCAGAAGTTTCTTTTCTAAAATCGGTTGTTAGTAATTTTGTCTTTGTTCTTAAAAAGTATGGGCACATAATTCTAGGTTATCAGTTAATTTCTCTTAGCACTGTGAAGACATTATTCTCCTGTCTTCTGGTTTCCATTTCCATTATTGCTGCTGTGAAGTCTGCTATATCTAAATATTGTTCCTTTGTAGTTAATCTGTCTTTTTTCTCTGGATTTGTTCCTTTAAATCTGGTTATTAAGATTTTTCTCGTGGCCGGGCGCCGTGGCTCACGCCTGTAATCCTAGCACTCTGGGAGGCCAAGGTGGGCGGATCGTTTGAGCTCAGGAGTTCGAGACCAGCCTGAGCAAGAGCGAGACCCCGTCTCTACTAAAAATAGAAAGAAATTATATGGACAGCTAAAAATATATATAGAAAAAATTAGCCGGGCATGGTGGCGCATGCCTGTAGTCCCAGCTACTCGGGAGGCTGAGGCAGTAGGATTGCTTGAGCTCAGGAGTTTGAGGTTGCTGTGAGCTAGGCTGACGCCACGGCACTCACTCTAGCCTGGGCAACAGAGTGAGACTCTGTCTCAAAAAAAAAAAAAAAAAAAGATTTTTCTCTTTCTCATCATTATTCTTCAGTTTCATTACAATGTATCTCAGAGAGCATTTCTCTGTTTTTAACTTTTTTATTGATGTAGAACATACAAATTAAAAAGTTGACAAACCATAAGTGTATAGCTTAATCAACTATTACAAAGTGAACAGACCAACATATTTGCCACTGAACTGAACAGAACTGAACTGTTTCTGTTTCTCCTTCCTGTCCACTTAATTTTAATTAACTTCATAGCCCTGTTTATGGGGCAACATAGCTCTGAGAATTATTTGCTATAGAATGAGGCAGAATGAGCCTATTTTCATACAGCTGTATTTCTTGTGTAGTGAGAATAGTGTTATACTGCCTAGAAATGAATCACCCCTTTAAGAAGGATGAGAATTCCTCTGAAGGGTGGCATGTACATGGTGTTAATCGTGACAGTCATCTGACTGTCAACTGCCTAGGGACTGAAGGTGAGTCGCTCAACCTGGAAAGAGGACAAACAGTATGTATGGGGGCGGGAGCATTCACCAGTGCTTGGTGGTGGGCCCTAGGAGAAATTAACATCTTGGTCTTGGCTCTTCTATATGGGGACAAGAATGGGGAGGAGAAAAATAAGAACTTACCCTCTGTAGAGGAAACAAGCCAAGAGCACTGATGCCAGAAAGCCTAGCGAAATGCCTGAAAAAATTGTTTCAGTGCTTTGGGGATAGAATATAAAACACCTTCTCAGACAGAGCACTGAATGGGTCAGGGCCCAGGAGACCTGGGAGCTTGTTAACTAAGGTAAGATCAGAAAGAAATCTGTACCTTGTAAGCCTAATTCATTTTATGGTTTGGTTTGGTTTTGTTTTTGGTTTTTGTTTGTTTACTGGCTTTCTTAATTTATTTGTGTTTTCTTAGGTTTGAGCCAAGTATTTTAAAATTTCTACTAGTTTCAGTTGAAACAAGTGAGAGGGTTTTCACCTTGAAAAAATCCAGCGGGAGCAATGTGAGGCCCCTGCCCACCTGGAGAATCACCTTCTCATGTTAAAATAAAACCTTGGGGACTCTTTATGCTGTCTTAATAGAAGAAGAAATGTCCATAAAATATTTTGTCTGGAGATACCAAATGATGTCAAAGGATGCAGAATGGCTGGAGAAGAAAAGCCATCAGTAAATGGCTGATCAATGTCAATCTTTCAGGACAAATTTAATGCTTCCAAGTGTGATAATTTTTTTAAATCTTGTAAGGCCATTTAAATTGATGCATTACATTTTTATTCTAATCTTTTCCTTCAGAGGTATGTATGCAGTTAAGTGTTAGGAGGCAGTCTGATGCCAAAACAATGTCATGGTTGTGAATGCAGACTGATAAAATGCTAGTACTATCTTTACATTATTCTATACATTTTTTAGGTTTGTAATTGCTTGTACTCCAGTGCAATAAAACTCTCATATTTACACCAGTAAAAGAATACTTATATATGTCTGTCCTCATAGTGAAAAATCATGCCTTTAAAATCGTGTTGATTTTCTCCACACATTTAAAATTCCTTTCAAATCTCCATAGCCCATTATAGAGTTCCAAGCTACGTGTTTGCTTCAATAACTGCACAAAAACTACCACATATGGAAAGCCTTGCTTGAGCCAGTCCCCACAGGGATTCACAGCCCTGGAGTATGAGCCTAGATTAACATTCAGAACAAATCCTTTTGCCTGGGATCTGAGCATGCCCCTCAAGAGAGACATGGTTCTTCTTTGAGCTTCAGAGAAGTTAAAAGACAGAGAAAAAGAGGCAGGGAGAGAGAGGGGGAGAATAGTTTCTTATAAACCAGATATTTATTAGCCTGAGACTGGGTACTGGGTTGCCTCTTCTACCTTGAAAAGTAGTTGCTTCTGTTATTAAAGCTATTCTTAACGAAAAATTCATATAACCAATAAGCTAATACTTGCTTGATTTTATATCTATAAAATAATTTATTGCTAGTACGATGTATCTGGTATCTATTCACTAACTTTTAGAATTTTTTCCATATTTTTGTATTTGTCACCACTCATCATTCTATAACTGTCAATAAAATGATAAATATACAGCCAGGCATCACTTAACGATGGAAATACGTTCTGAGAAATGTGTGGTTAGGCGATTTTGTCATTGTGTGAACATCACAGAGTGCACTTACACAAACCTAGATGGTACAGCCTCCTACACACCTAGGCTCTATAGCATAGTCTACTGCTCCTAGGCTACAAACCTGCACAGCACGTTACTATACTGAATACGGCAGGCAATTGTAACACGATGGTAAGTATTTATGTATCTAAACATAGAAAAGGTACAGCAAAAGGATGGTACTATAATCTTATGGTACCACTGCTGTATATGCAGTCCACTGTTGACCAAAATATCCTTATGCACCATGTTACTATACATATATATACAAATCTCCACACACATACACACACTTATACCACACGGCATACAAGCATATACATCAATTCAGTGTTTGTCTAAGCTGGAGCTAAGGTCTCTCTCCTGATGCTGAGAGTCCTTTTTTTGTAATTTTTTTTGGTGATACTTTCCACCTTCTGTCTTGCACATCTTGCCTCTTCTGCTAAAACTTGTGCTCCTCTAAGAGCAAGATCCACCCCCAATTTTTCTTAGTATTATCTGAGTCACCAAACAAATACTTGTTAAATGCACACACAAATGAATGAATAAATAAAATCACTGAATATGTACCAAGCAAAATCCTTTCATTACCATGAGCCATTATGTATAATTTTTTGAGTGTCAGAGGTGAGCTTACTGAGTAGTGCTGGGCTGGGCAACAAAGGCACAAAAACCAGATGGGGCGAATCAACTCTACAACAATGTTTACTTAACTGTAATTATACCAATAAATGAATTCCCCATGGTAAGAAGGCATACCAGAAAATTCGAGTGAATGCCAGTTATTCTCTCTCTTCAACAGCAGAATTTGTGAGCACAGCTTTATGGCAATACATCACAATATTGATTTTAAATATTTCTGAAATACCACTGTCTATGCAAGCATTACTAGCACACATGTGATGACCATTCTGAATGCTAATTGACTGTACTACCTTACAGAGCATATAGGTACTTAAGAACAGAGCTCTGTTATAAATGGCAAAAAAAAGCTCTATGATTCCAGGACAAAACAATAAAATAACTTACCATACAAAGCAATCAACAATTGAAATTACCAGAAATTCTGTGTTTCATAATCTGTCACATAAGACACTTGAAAATAATGCAAAGATGAAAATAAGAAAAAAAATCTCATCCTTCCCTAATATATTTGGCACTCCTGTTAACAGAGTTATAAAATTATTATTTTTTATTTAATCTCCATTGTTTCTTCCTGAATAGGCATCTGGGGGGGCTGGGGGAAGCTAGCATTTAATTCATCATTAAAATCAAATGAAGGGCATACTCCATCCAATATTCTTTCCACATCTTCCCCACTTGTATATCATTAAATTGGCTCTGTCACTGAGGCAAAATTAAATCAGAATCCAAAGGATTTCCCAAAACAAAAGCCAAAATATGTGCCCATTCTTAACATAATTAGAGTGAACATTTGTAATCTCACACTACAGTATCACAAGTAGCAGGGGACAGTTCAAGTTTATTACACTGTACTTGATCTTTAACATGTATACCACATAGCAGCAACCAAAGATAAATCACAAAAACCTGGTTTTACAGATATGGCCTCCTGATGGGACTTTTGAATACTCTCTCATTTTTACATCGTAAGTGTCTTCTGAGTTGAAAACTCAGATGTGAGAACTGAGAAAATAATAAGAAAATACTCTGAAAATGAGTAATTATTGGGAGGGCAAAAATAATTGATTTTGTGAATTAAAGTGCAAGTGAAGAGCAAATACGTCTCCCATAAAGATTATGTGAGCTCTTAAGTATCCTCAGTGGAGCTTTAAAGAAAAATATATTGGAACCTTCTCCCTAATGCCACTTAAAGAATATATTGCTCAATTTGTTTCTGATTCACCAATAAAAGAAGGAGACAAAGCATACGGACATCAGTACCAACTATGAAGCCACCACACTGTCACCTGAATGAAGGAATACTTTTTTTTTTTTTTTTTTTTTTTTTTTTGAGACAGAGTCTCACTCTGTTGCCCAGGCTAGAGTGAGTGCCGTGGCGTCAGTCTAGCTCACAGCAACCTCAAACTCCTGGGCTTAAGCGATCCTACTGCCTCAGCCTCCCGAGTAGCTGGGACTACAGGCATGCGCCACCATGCCCGGCTAATTTTTTGTATATATATATTTTAGTTGTCCATATAATTTCTTTCTATTTTTAGTAGAGACGGGGTCTCACTCTTGCTCAGGTTGGTCTCGAACTCCTGACCTCGAGCGATCCACCCGCCTCGGCCTCCCAGAGTGCTAGGATTACAGGCGTGAGCCACCGCGCCCGGCCAAGGAATACTTTTCAAACGTGACTTTCTCCTGAAATTCCTATCAGTAGAGAGAATCCCTTAGAAGAGACAGAACTAAGAACTCCAGATAAGGAAGGAGACACAACACTACTCTCTCTTCAACAGAGGAAATTAAGACACATAACATATATTAATAAATCCTGGAAGTGCTCTCTGAGGACTGCCAAAAACATCTATGAGATTAAATACACATGCACATGCATGCACACATGGTGCACACAAGAAGGCAGGAAAATGATGCCAGTGAAATAAATTAAACAAAGAGCGACAGAATAATGACAGATTTCTGCCCTATGTATGCTGCCTGTCTGGAAAAAGATGTCGAAAATGTAATCTTTTAAAACCTAAATATAAAGACAGCCAAAATGATCTTAGGAAAGCAAAAAAAAAATTTTCAGAAAATAAAAAACAGATGTTAAAGGATATATTTGGCCTTATATTTTAAAAAATCAATAAAGGGCTAATATCCAGAATCTACAATGAACTCAAGTGAATCAGCAAGAAAATATCAAAAACCCCATTAAAAAGTGGGCAAAAGACATGAACAGAAGCTTTTCAAAAGAAGATAGACTAATGGCCAAGAAGCATATGAAAAATGCTCAACATCTTTAATCGTCAGGGAAATGCAAATCAAAACCACAATGAGATATCACCTAACTCTAGTGAGAATGGCTTTTATCAAAAAGTCCCAAAACAACAAAGGCTGGTGTGGATGTGGAGAGAAAAGAACACTTATATACTGTTGGTGGGACTGCAAACTAGTACAACCCCTATGGTAAGTAGTATGGATATACCTCAAAGAACTACAAGTAGACCTACCATTGGATCCAGCAATCCCACTACTGGGTATTTACCCAAGGAAAAAAAGACATTTTATAAAAAAGACACTTGCACTTTAATGTTTATAGCAGCACAATTCACAATTGCAAAGATGTGGAGACAGCCCAAGTGCCCATCAATACATGAATGGATCAATAAAATATGGTATATGTATACCACGGAGTATTACTCAGCCATAAAAAAAGTGGTGAACAAATACCTTTTGTAACAACCTGGATGGAACCAGAGACCATCCTTTTAAGTGAAGTATCATAAGAATGGAAGAACAAAAACCAAATGTACTCACTACTAAATTGAAACTTATAGATCAACACTCATGTGCTGATTCAATGGAAATCAAGCAGGGGGATGGAGGAGGAAGGGGTGGGTGAAATCATACCTGACGGGTACAATACACACTATATGGGTGATGGACACACTTATAACTTTGACTCAAACTGTACAAAAGCAATTCATGTAACCAAAATGTTTGTACTCCCTTAATAAAGTCAAATTTTAAAAAAAAAGTTAAACATGGCTTCCCTGTCAGATACCAAGAATTAAAAATCTCTTTGTATGTTAAAAGTGGTAATTCTCCAGCAAGTCAATTACTATGAGTTTGTTCCATAAACCCTGCAATAAATGGGCCTTTTGAAACAGATGAGGAAATGGGGATTGTTTGGGACAATGACATGGGATTATACAGCCTCAACACTCAACACTTGTGCCCATAGAAAGATCTTAATAGTACCAGTCCAGTCAAGAATTCAAGTTCTCCAGGTCAGGGACACTGGCATTTCTTTATCTCTTGCAGAAGAGCAATAAGCTAACCCAGAGTCATCCTAGGAGCATCAGAGCAAATTCACCATATTCCTGTCTCTGTCTGCTCAGCACTGTGGCAAGCAGTCAATGGTTTTCCATGTCCCACTACCTGGAAGGCCAAGATACTGACTTCCAAATATTAAGGGAGAAGGTGCCAGGGTTGGGAGGGAGGATTGCCAAAGACTTCATCACAAGGTCTGAGAAATCTCTGTTCTTGTACTCCTATCTCCCACGCTTTCTTAGAAACCTAGTACTTGAATATACAGATTTTTCTCAATATTGAATTGTTAAGGCAATAACCTTCCATTCTACACTATTACTGTCACAACTTTACAGCACATCTTCCATGGGGGTATACAAAGGAATAAAATAAGTTTGATTTATTCAGAGTAAATAGATATTCTCAGTTGGATTTCTTTTTTTTTTTTTTTTTTTTTTTGAGACAGAGTCTCACTCTGTTGCCCAGGCTAGAGTGAGTGCCGTGGCGTCAGCTCAGCTCACAGCAACCTCAAACTCCTGGGCTTAAACGATCCTCCTGCCTCAGCCTCCCGAGTAGCTGGGACTACAGGCATGCGCCACCATGCCCGGCTAATTTTTTGTATATATATATTTTAGTTGTCCATATAATTTCTTTCTATTTTTAGTAGAGATGGGGTCTCGCTCTTGCTCAGGCTGGTCTCGAACTCCTGAGCTCAAACGATCCGCCCACCTCGGCCTCCCAGAGAGCTAGGATTACAGGCGTGAGCCACCGCGCCCGGCCTCAGTTGGATTTCTAATATACAGAAAGTGGAACTTCTTTAAGTAAGAAATATTAGTATTAAAGTATTTTAAACACAGCTAACTCAAATAAAAAATTCCAAGTATGTTTTCAAGAATAATCAGAAATTTTGAGTTGGTATTTTGGAGCAGATGAAGACATCAATATTCAACAAGAGAAAAAAATCAACCTATACAGAGATCATGTCCAAAAATTAGTTTGTGCAGTTATAAATAAATAAATATGTATATAAAATCTTCCATTATCCTATTTTGAATAAAAAATTAGACTATTTTTGTCATGTTTGTATTTCAAAGATGCTGAATACAGCCCTAGCAGAGCTATGCCTGAGATGAGTATAATGCATTTTTTATCATTCTGAAAACATCTATTCCCTAAAAAAAAATCATACATAGAAGTAAAATGTATCAGGCAATGTGAAAAATAAACCATTATCCCTTCAAAAATCAAACTGCATTTTTGCTGACAAGACAAAAGACTTACTGAAATATGCACACGGTGGCATGCACTTACAGAAGGAGGCTTTCTTCAGTGACTAAGAAATGTAAAACACACCAAAACTTCTTCCCCTCTACCGGTTCACATCACTCAGGTAGGTGTTTCAGAGACAGAGCATATGTGCCTTCACAGCCAGCTGGCAAACTCGTCAGAAGCAGATCCTCTGCTGTGTGTTGAACTGTGTCCCCAAAATGATATGTTTAAGTCCTAACCAGCAGTACCTGTGAGTGTGACCTTATATGGAAATAGGATCCTGGAATATGTAATCAGGTTAAGATAGCTCATTAGGATGGACTCTAATCCAATGACTGGTATCCTTATAAAATAAGGAAGCCAAGTGCAGTGGCTCATGCCTATAATCCCAGCAGCTTGAGAAGCCAAGGTGGGAGGATCACTTGAGGCCAAGAGTTTGAGATCAGCCTGGGCAACATAGCAAGACCCCATGTCTACAAAAAAATAGAAAAATTACCCAGGCATGGTGGTGTGTGCCTGTATCCCCAGCTACTTGGGAAGCTAAGACAGGAGAATTACAGGAGCCTGGGAGTTCAAGGCTGCAGTGAACTATGATTGTGCCACTGAACTCCAGCCTAGGCAACAAAGCGAACAAGACCTTGTCTCTAAAAAAAATTGTTTTAATTAACAAAACAGTAATACAAGGAAATTTTGGACACAGAGATACAAAGGGCCATGTGAAAAAATTGGAGTTATGCTTCCACAAGCCAAGGAACATCTGGGGCTATCAGAAGCTGGAAGAGGCAAGGGAGGATCCTACTCCAGAGGCTTTGGAGGGAGCACAGCCCTAGCTACACTTTGATTTCAGACTTCTCAGCTCCAGACTGCATGTGCATAAATTTCTGCTGCTTTAAGCCAGTCAGTCTGTGGTACTGCATTATGGCAGCCCTAAAAAACTAATACACCCTTTTAGTCATCATGGTGTAGAGATGTAAATGGGGGAAGAAGACAGGGTACAAATAGATATAATTTTTAGACTGATTTGGGCTGTTAATTATCTCTTAAAGAATAAATAGGGCAGTGGATTCAGAAATTTCCACAAAGGTTCACTCTCTTGGGTGTCTGGTGTCTAACAAAGTCATGTCCCTTTCCATATCCCATTGAGAAAAATACCTCATTTCCCTGGAGAAATGCCCCTGTCCTCTAGTGGGAAGGAAGATATTAAAATAACATAAACACGTCTCAGAGATTAGAACTTGAAAGGCAGATAACTTCATATAACTAATACTCTGTTCTAGATAAGAATAAATTATCTCCCTCTGGGTATGATTCTATGGTAGAATTAAAATGTTTCACCAAGTCGAAGCCTCAAGCTGCACATATATTCCTGGGCAAGGTGGAAAAATACACATTGAAAATGGAGGCCTCTAATACACCCAGGAGTCTAGTAGGTTTATCTGTTTAAGTAAGTGTAGTCAATTCAGCTTTCAGAGAATAGATGCACCAGCATAAAACTAACTGTGACATTATTAATATATACTAATTAAATATAAGCTGTATTCCTTGATATTCAGGAGAAAAGGTGTGCTAATTCAAAATCTTATCTTAAACCCAGCAATATAGCAAAAACAATATCTTTTAACCAAGAATGCCTTTTGTAAATCTTGACAAGGATCATAATTTAGACCAAAAACTAACAAAATATATTATCAAAAAAGTAGCTAAAATTGAATTGTGTAGAAGAAAAGAACTAAAACTCCAGGACATCTTAGGCATGTCAGGAAAATTCTAACATATTTCAATACAACTGCCATCATCTACTAAATTTAGAAAATTATTGCAGTTTCACAAGTATGGATTATTCACAAATACAATTTTTTTTCTCTGATTTAATGAGCCCTGCTGGGTAGAGCTGTCATCTCCAACTCAGGTTAATTTGAGGAAACTTGCTTTTTCCAGATGGCATCAAAAAGAGCAGACAGTTAATATGAGACACTAAACTCAAAGTCACCTCGTATTTACCTTCACAAGGAGTGCAAGAGCTGTTGGCCTCTGAGCCCACTTTGATCTGTTTCTTAAACCAGAATTCCACTGTGGAATTCTCCACACTACTCCTAACCTGTCATGTTTCTCTGTCAGCAGACCACCAGCGTTACCCTCAAAGTCTACGGTAGAGTCTGCTGCAAATCCAACTGCACCATCTTCCCTGCTGTAGAGCTGTAGAAAGCAACAGCACATCCTATGTTTTTATGGCATCAAACACATGGCTAATTTAGTGCCCAAAGCTTACCTGTGTTGCAGATTAGTTTAAGAAACTCTGCACTACAAATCTCTGGACATTTTGCACCTCCAGCCAGGTACTGTTTATCTGCTAAAATGCTGATTACTTGATTAATTATGGGTCATATTTCTAGTCTTATTTATTGATGTACAGTTATGCCCCCAAGTTTCTTCTTCATGCTCAAAGCCGATGTCTTGGAAAGTACAATTTGGCATGAATTTCTCACAGTCTTAGTAAATAAAGACACTGCCTATCTCCACATAGTGAAACATTCTAACCCAGAGATGTTGCTAAAGGAGAATAAGCTAGCATTAACAACCAGACCAATGTTATTAAAATACAAGCCACATAAAATTTCCATACAAGAAAATCTTCTCCATTAAACCTAGTATTCTCAATCCAGTCTGAATACTGAAGTCCCCTAAGGCACTTTTAAAATGTTGATTCCAGATCCCGCCCCACCCATGCTATCTTAATCTCAATCACTGGGAGAGGAACTCGGGCACTGGAGTTCTTTAAAAGCTCTCCAAGGTAGTTCTAATGTTCAACTATAGTTGAGACCCACTGACATATCCTAGGGGCCACCAGACTTGTTTTATAAAGGACCACATCGTAGATATTTTAGACTTCATGGGCCATTTAGTCTCTTTCACAACTCTCAGTTCTGCTGCTGTGGCACTAACGTAGCCATAGACAATATGTAAATGAATGCGTGTGGCTCTGTTTCAACACAGCCTTATTTATGAACACTGAAATTTTAATTTTATATAACTTTTACATGTCACAAAATACTCTTCTTCTTTTGATTTTTCTCCATCATTTAAAAATGTAAAAACTCAAAAAAAGTAAAATTAAAAATTTTTTTAATGTAAAAACTATTCTTAGCTTATAGGCCATGCAAAAATAGGTAGCAGGCCAGATCTGGCTGGACCACAGTTTACTGACCACCGATCTACACTGCAGATTGAACACACTTCTACTCAATCTTTTCTCAAAGACATTTGCTCAGTGACTCACTCCGTAAGTCCTAGAAAAGCTCCCCTTTACAGCACGGATACCTTCAGATTCGAGTTGGTCCAGGCCATACGAGGCAGCTGTATTAGCTCGGCTAATGGACGGAGCAACAGTTCTCTCAGAGGATGCCTCAGAAGCAGGAGGTGTGGGGGACAGGCTGGGTGTCTCCACCATTATTCCTGGGGGCGTCACTGGAGAGCCCAGAACTGGTGTGAACTCCTCCTCTGGCCCTGTGACTGTGTCCATCAGGTCTGCCAAACACAAGAGACAGGACTTGACCCACAAGGTGATCATTATGGGAAATGTAAACATGTGCTTTCCCAAGAAATGATTGATGAAACTAATCTCTCACATAGTGAGTCTGGCCCTTAGGTCAGCTCTCCTTTCCCATATTGCATCAATCCACCTCCCCAAAGCAAACACTTTACCTTCCAGGAAAATATACTGTCACCAATCAGAACTTGGTTGTTAAATTTTAATCTCCCACTTACTCTATTGACAGTATTATGGATTTAGCAGGATTTTATATATTATGTATTACCAAAAGCAAAAGATTTAACAAAAATGTATTAAAATACATGCCAAAGACTACTTTGAAAAGACTGAGCATCTTTCTCAAAATGAAGTCAGAGTAAGAGCCTAGAGCTGTGTCTGGAATGTGCTCAATTTCAAAGCAGCCAAATATAGCCATTTATTTCCTCGTCTAAAGACTCCAGAATAGTAGTAGCTTGAACACGGTAGTAGCTTGAACACAGATTTGAAAACATCACTGTCCTTACCCAGAGATCAGAGCATTTATATAGAAAGCATTTTGTAGACATTATTTCAAATCCTTAAAATAACCTGTAAGATGGGTAAGTGTTATTTAGAGAGGAACAAACCAAGCCTTACAGAAGTTAAGAAACTTGCTTGAAGCCATAGTACTAGCGAGGCCAAAGCTGGGATTCACATCCAGTCCTTGCTGTTGTCACTCACCCTGCTGGCTCCTAGCAGCACAGTTACCAAACAAGGAGAGCGTCCTCAGGAGGCCTGGCCTTTGTGAACCCTTAGATGAGCCACCAGATTTTACTTAGTAACTGACCCCTCATCCTTTTGGGCTGTGCTGCACCTCTCCAAACAAGAGAGAGCTCACCTACCTTTCCAGGCAGGGTGCGTGTGTACACGGGTGGCAGGACCAACTGCCTCACTCATTCCATTCCTCATCAACTTACAGAAGAGAACCACTCCCAAAACAATGAGAGCAACTCCCTCCCTTACAGACCTTCCGCAGTGGGAGTAACTTCCAAAGACAAAGGGACGGCTGTAGTTGAAACTGTCGTGGCCAGAGGCTCCCATTTTCCTGACAGCTGAGTAACGCCAGGAACATCAGACACTGGAGCAGGCGACTCCTTTGTTTCCTCCGTCTTGCCAGCGTCTCTGGTAACCTCGAGGGTAGCAACCTGCTCTTGTGTCACCAAGGATAAAGTGGCTTCGGGTTCTTGAACGGCTGTTGTCATCTCTTGAGTGATGATGTCTTAAAAGGGGGGAAACATTTTAAAATAGAACAAATCTCTATATTTTAAAAAAATCACTATATAATTAATAAATTGGGGGGGGGGAAGGCAGATAGCTATTTCAGGAGTTGGGAAAGCAAAGGGAAAAGTCAGACATAAAATGCCAGTAAATAAATGTTTTCCCTGCTGCTGCTTTCAGGAGTCATGAATCAATCTAAGACAGAGATAAAGAAGTTTATATAAAAAACTAAAATAAAATTCAAAACAAAGTAGGAGGATCAACAGTTGAGCTCCCTTTCAAACACTAAGAAACAAATTATGCAGAACTAAGTTGCATTCAAACATTTTCAGAAACATTTGTATACAGTATATTAATTTTCACATTAGCGTTTCGGAAGAGTCAAGGAAGTTAGCATTTTAAAACAAAGGAATAATAATTCCAACAACTAATGTTTACCAAGTGTCTATCATGTGTCATACGCACATCATGCTAAGTGTATGGTGTACATGATCTTATTTTATCCTCCCATGTGTACTAAGAGGAGGTAGGTACCCATATCATGCCATGGAATTGTGTATCACAGTAGTCAAGACTGCAGGCTTTAGAGCCAATTTGCCTGGGTCTGAATTCTGACCCAGTCACTTACTAGCTGTGTGTGATCTTAAACAAATTACTTCACATCTCTGGGCCTTGAGGTACCTCAGCTATAAAATGGAGATAATAACAGTTTTCATCTCATAGAGTTGTTACAAAAATTAAGTTATACTAGATAACACATGTAAAACACTTAGTACACACCTGGTACTTGGTAATTATTCAGTAAACCTCAGCTATTATCAGTCCATTTCACAGAACAACTTAGGTTTAGAGAAGCTAAGGAAACTGCCTGAGGTCACAGAGCCAATGCCTTTAACCACTGTACTGTGTCCAAGGAACACTGGGAGCGGCCTCTGTAGGAGATTTACATTTGCTTTTCAATCAGAAAAGAAAATGAAATAGACCTGCAGCATATGATGTCTCTCTCATAGGTCCACTTTCTTGACAACATTCCAATTCCCTCAAATACATTATTAAAGACCATTTCTAAGTCAAGATGTGCCCTTCGTCTTAAAAAAGGGCTATGCTGGAAGTTTCTAATCCTGTACTGAGCGACTACTAAAACCTTAATTTCTAGAAGATCTTATTACCTCTCTTTTTGTATATATTAGCTACAGACACAAAGCATTTTAGCAAGGCCAGTGAGTGCTACAGTGAAAAATAACATTCTAGGGATAGCTGAAAAAAATTTTCTCCAAGTTTTTAATGACATCACAATATATCCTATTACTTTAAAACATTTTTCCTTGAAAATAACGTATTTGTTTAAAATAGTATGTTTTTGTTTATTTTTCAGTATAAACAGTTCCTTTTCCTGATATCCATCCAGTTTAGACTGTTTTTCTTTTGAATTGAAGAGATTTTTACCTTTGATGAATGGATATCCAAGGTTATAGGACAAACAATTGAGTTAGGGTAAGGTTTTGACATGAGCTCCATATTTGTATTTTACACCATTAAGTTCTTTCTTTCTTTTTTCTTTCTCCAAAAAAGATTCTAAATCTCTTGAGAGCCAGGATTCATTGCCCTTTCCTATCTCCAGCACCTAGGACAATGCTCTATCTGCCACAAGAAGAGAGTAACATATAGTTTTATCATTTTAAGCAGTATGTATTCTCCACAATTGCCCTCATTTTTGAAAGCATAATGAATACTTCTGAGAACAAATATGTAAAAATAAATACACAATCTCTGCTCATGGTTTTATGAAATATCAAGAAATTTTAAAATGCATAATCCCTTGAATAAATGACTGCTGTTACAGAAAGCAGAGTGAGAACTGGAAGTAGTAATGCGAAATATTTTAAATAACCTCAAAAATTTCCCAACATCTCTCACTCTTTCTACTTCCTGTGGAGAAAAAATAATATGATAATAATTATAGATTATTTTTAAAACCTGATCTTCAGCTAAACCAGTTGAAAAACTACCTGACTCTGAAGACTGACTATAATGTCAGGGTAACTCATCTCCTAGTAATATCCAAAATCATCATGAAATCATTGTATATTCTGAAGGAGATAATGTCCTAAGTGGTCCCTGGGCCCTAAAATGATTGGTATTTGAGTTGTTTACTTTAGAAAAATATTTATAATCACCTGAAATGATTAGTAAAACTTCTGGGCTATTCTATAACTATTCTTGCAAATAATTTCAAGCTTTCACATTCTTTTTAACTCTATAGAACAAAAAAATAAAGAATAAAACAAAAGGAATTACTTGTCTATTCCTCTCTCTATAAAGAACATTTAGAAGCTGTTTGATGAATTTGGACAAGGCCAGTAGGCATCAGATTGGATAATTCCAATCTGAATGGTTCTCTATTTTCATTTATTAATCCACTGAATGGATACTCATTGAGTACCTACCATGTGCCACGTATTGTGCTCTGTGCTAGGAATAAAAAGATGTCACCTATTAAAAGACTGTACTTAGTGAGATGCTTTTAAATAAGAAACATATTCAATAATCAAAATAACTTTAAAAATTACCAAAACCATTTTACTTTTTAGGCTGTATTAACAGAAGCTCATGCAAGTCTAGTACATAAGAATCATGGATTCAATTATGCAATGAATAATCTGGGGCCATACGACTTAATGTTCCAGAAATACAAGCACTCCAAAGAACTGAAGTAAAATTCTTGTTCAGTCATATCTAATATCTTTCTGGCCATGTGGATACCCTTATTCCACATAAAAACCAACTTACAAAACATTTTCTGGAAGCTTTTATGAAAAGTTACAGGACACTAGGTCTTTCAGTCTTTAAAAAATGAATTAGACATGTAAAATTCAATCTTTCTTTTATCATTCATCGATCAATGATGTCTTATTTTAATACAATCTCAGTAACACTTTCTAAAACATATTACTAATTTAATATTTTCCATTAATTGGGCTACTTGGCTGAAGTAACACATTGAACATGTTCTAAAACAATTTGAAATGAGCATGTACACGTTAGACTGAGCATTTCCTTCCTGCTGTTATTATCTGACCAACTAAACACAATAAAAGAAAAACATTTTCCAGCAGCAACAAATATAGGCTTGCCAGCTTATAATATTCACAGGCGTAAGGACCAAGAGAAAGTAGGAAATTGAAAATGCAGAACGAAGCCAGCAGATAATTTATCTTTTCCCCCTTATCTCTAAATATTTTTTGGGGGGGAAAGCAAAGTCAGAGAACGCATACGGTTAACACTACGAGATAAATACAGTATTTACCTAAAGCTTTTTTGTAAGAAATATAAGGGATGTGAGTATGTTTTACAACAATGTGAATACAAGTATCCAACATTGTTTATTATACCATTTAAACATATACCTAATCATTAGCATTTTTTGTATATTTATACATTTTCATAATAAAACACTAGGCAAATATTAGTCTATATCAGAGTTTCTCAACCTCAATGCTATTAACATATTGGTTCGAATAATTATTTTCTGTGGGGGCTGTCCTTCGTATTCTAAAATGTTTAGCAACATCCCTGGCCTTTACCTACTAGATGCCAGTAACATCTCTTAATTGTAACAACTAAAAATGTCTCCAAACATTGCTTCCTGTGCCCTGGGGGAGGGGAAAAACAGAACCATCCCCAGTTGACGATCACTGGTCTATACGCACGGTTTATATTTGGGTGTAATTTTTATATAAAATATGTGATTTATTTGTATACTTTTGACTTTCATTAAAACGTTAACCTATCTCTAAATTGCCATTTAAAAAAGAAACCATAAAACCAAATTAAAAGATTCAAAATTAAACAAAGCCTGTTTTTGTTTTCTTTTTTTTTTTTTTTCTCTTTTTTTTACCTTTCAATGTATCTCCCAACAGCTGATATGCCTCAGACTCATATTCAGAGACGGAAACAGTGGTCTCTAAGAAAAACATGGCATCTCTTTCGTTGGTGGATTCTGTGAAGTCTCCTGTACTTTGGAACAGGTTCACAACGGAAACTTTTGTGTCTTCCATCAGACTTGTGGGGGTAAAGGAACTTTGATCGGTGAAGGCAGGTGACTGCTCATCCCCTTGCGCTGTGAGCAGGGCTGTCCCCATGTGTGTTTCCCCTTCAGGCAGCCCCAGAGCCACCTCTGAAGCCTCTGTCAAAGGCTGGCCCCCTTCCACACCCTCATGGCTTGCTTGTGCTGTCTGAGACATTTCCATTCTCACCTGAGCCTCTGCACTGTCTCCAGGCTTTGGAGTCTTTATCTGGCTTACACTGTCTAATTTGGTGTCATCCCACTCATCACTTAAGACAGCTGTGCTAACACTCACTGTGACTTCTGGGGCTCCCAGCAGACTGTCAGTTTCCGGCTCAACACTGAGTGTGTACTCGGAAGTCATGAATGATTGCTTGGTGGCAGTAGCCTGGGTATCATCAGCTGTCATCTGCAAAGACCTCTCCCTATCAGGTGTGAGGCTTTCAGGATCAGTGCCTGCTGTGAACGCAGCACCAGGAAAAGAAGTCGTCCTACGGTCTCTGTCTGCTTCAAATTTTTCAGTCCTTGGATTGGTGGTTAGCATTTCTTTAGTATTCACATAGGATGAAGATGAATGTCCCAAACTAACTCCTTCCTGACTTTCAGTTGCAAACAATTGATTATCCACATAGCTCAGAAAACCTTGTGTTGCTTCTGTGGTCTCTTCTACAATGGGCTGAATGTTGGTACTCCTAAGGGGTTCCTGCTTTTCATCAATATTTAGAGAAGCAGTTGCAGTGATAGCAATGGTTAACATGGCCTTGGAAAGTCTGCTTTCAGGAGACATTCTCTCTGGCTGGCTGGAACCAAACACTTCTCCACCTGCTGGGACCTCTGGCTCAGTAGCAGTATAAACACCAGGGTTATTAGGCTGCAGGAGCCCTGCTCCTATAGGATGGCTTTCTTTGTTAATCAAGAATACTTTATTTAATGATATGGCTGTGGGTCCTGCTGACACTATCAGTGGATCTTCAGAGACCACCATTTGAGGAGTCTGCTTTGAGGTAATAGAGCTATTTTCTAGGTCATCTGTGTTTGTCTTCTCAAACTGCCCTTTTTCTGCAGGAACATGTGCTATCTCACTCCTTTCCATTTTGGGAAAGGCCAGACATTGTGTGGCAAAGTTGAGAAGTAGAAGGCTACAGAAAGCCAGACAAATGTGCAATATGATTGGTCTGCTCATAGTGGAAGAGAAATGTGCACATAAATTGGCAGAGTTGACAATTCCAGTAATTGAGTCCTGCAGAAAAATAAAGCACACCGAACTGTCATAGAAATATATTTTGTAAATAAATCCCTTTAAATTAAACCATAAGTAAAATAATCTCCTTGACTTCACACACAGAGATGGTAGGTAGGAGAGGGCTGTTCTATTTCTTTGTACCTTTGAGAGATGGATAACCCAGTTCATTTTTCCCTGATGAATTTTTCTGATTTAACTTGAAGCTCCCTAGAAAAAGGTACACGTAGTTCAAGTATTAGGTTCATTGTTTCTTAAATACCTACTTGAAATAAACTATCCTTGAAGTCACATTTGCAAAATTCTCTCCAAATTCCTCTATTAATCACGTAGTTAAATGAGTACAGAAATAGCAACATGTCAAAGATATAAAAAGTAAATCTTACACATTCATTCAAAGAACTTTTTCAGTGTTGCCATGGTTTGAATGTTTGCATCCACAAAATTCACATGTTGAAACCTAATCACTAATGTGATGGTAATACAAGTGGGGCCTTTGGGAAGTGATTACATGGAATGGGATTAGTGCCCTTATAAAAGAGACCCCAGAGAGCTCCCTCACCCCTTCTATCATGTAAGGAAGCAAAAAGGGGCCATCTATGAACCAGAAAGGGGACCCTAATCAGACACCAAATCTGATGGTGATCTTGGATTTTCCAACCTGCAGAACTGTGAGAAATAAATTTCTGTTGTTTAAAAGCTACCCTGTTTATGGTATTTTGTTATAGTGGTCCAAATGGACTAAGACAAGTATGTTTTAAAACTTATTTAATATCATTATTAAATATTGAATGCCAGCTGGGGCAGTGGCTCACGCCTGTAATCCTAGCACTCTGGAAGGCCGAGGTGGGAGGATCGCTCAAGGTCAGGAGTTCAACACCAGCCTGAGCAAGAATGAGACCCCATCTCTACCAAAAAGAAAAAGAAAAAAGAAAAGAATTCAAAAAAACTAAATAAATACTGAATGACAGTTACTTTCAAGTTTGAAGCATATAAATAATTTTCAATTAAAACATATCTTTTAAATGCCTAAATCATTTCTTGTTTTCTGCAACAACTATAAAAAGTATAGGCAAAACCTTCATGTTCCAAAACTTAAGGATTAGAAAAGGTATAAGTATTAGGCAATGTAAATAAATGGTTTTAGAAAAATACAAAACATTTTTAAATTAGCAATCTTTACTGAATATCAATTACAATAAGATTTAGATGTATTATATTCTTTAAAATAAACTATTCATGCTCTCATTCCAACTAAAACTATATTAAAATTGCTAATTTTCCCAAAAGTCTAAAGGTTTTAGTTCTTTTTTAACTATTTTGCTGAGTAGGGCCCTTTCTTTATCCATCATCAGAAATTTTTCAGAGGCTACAGGTTTTCTAGAAAATTAAACTACAAATGAAAATTCTAAAATAAAAACCTTGTCTTTATAAAAGTTATGCTTCTTTCTTTCTCGTCTAATCATCCAACTATCTAACATAAGCACACAATGTGCACACACTGTGAAATAGAAAAATTTACATTTTTATAGAACCTTCTCACCTTAGGGATTTCAAAGCTTCTACATATTATCCCATTTAGTCTTGCAGGTCCTCTTAAGAAAGAAAAAAGGTCAAGTCCTCAGAGCATGATCTATATGGCCAAACACAAAAAGAAGGCTGAATTTTTCCTTTGAGGAAAAAGGAATCCATGGATTCAGAGCTAAGGCCTCCGGCCAACTACAGCACCACATGACTGTGTCATCTCGGAGTCCAGCCTTCAGATGACCGCAGCCTAGGCTGACATCTTGACTGCATCTTCTTAAGAGACCTTGAGCCAGAACCACCCAGCTAAGCTACTCTCAAATTCCTAATGCACAGACATGGTATGAAATAACAAACATTTATTGTTGTTTTAAGTCATTAAGTTTTGGGGTAATTTGGTACACAGAAATCTTGAGTCCTCCATACTACGGAGCAATACAGGAATGGAACAGTGTTATAAGGTGCATGATGCCATGTCCAGAAAAGGAATAGCAGCACAGCAGGGATCATAAATTTAGCAGAAGAAAATTGAATCCAGAGATGACCAGGATAAACATAAGCTTCCCCCAAGAATCCTCAGGCATAGTGAAAGGGATGCTAAGTTTTTCCATGTGCATGATGGTGGTTTGAAACAATGTTATTTAAGTATTAAATTACAAATAGGTAGTTAGCATTGTTTTTTAAAAAGAGAATATGGGAAAGATATTTGATAAAGAGAGAATAGCATGTCAACATCCTGGACATCAGTTATCACTCTACTTTAGAGGAGCCAGAAAGCATCCCAGTTCATAGCAGGGAACAGATCACTGTATTTGGCCTGCTGCCTCTATTTGCCTTCCTGAAAACAAAAGCATATGAGGGCTGTGAAGCAAGGGTATTCACAATCAATGAAACTACACCTTTGGATTTCTGCAGACAAACTGAGCTTTAACTAGGTCATCAAAGAGATGTAAAAGCTATAGAACTCTTTGGTTCATTTCTGATCTGTTCAGATAGCTATTCCTTTCTAAACAAATACTTTTCCCATTCAGTGAAAGCTTACTCAACATCCCAGAAGATGTGGCCTACAAGCTTGTTCTACATGATCCCAAGTTGCTGGACAAAAACCTGAAAGCCCCAGGCCATCATGAATAGTAATAGAGATTGGAGGGATGTGGACTTGCATCAGAAAAATGATTCCTGAATCCTAGCTTTAATTCGTTTCTTTTTCTTTTTTTTTTTTCTGTAGAGACTGGGTCTTACTATGTTGCCCAGGCTGGTCTCGAACTCATAACCTCAAGCAATCTTCCTTCCCCGGCCTCTCAAAGTTGCTGGCGTGAGCCACAACACCTGGCCAAATCCTGGCTTTATTGTTGTTAAAACTTACTATGTGATACTGGGCAAGCGGCCTCAGTTTCTCCTTTGACAAAATGAGGAGTTAAAATAATCTTTGAAATCCCTTCTACCTCCAAGATTTTTTCATATCTATATGACATAAAATAAAAATACAAATATATTCATATTCTCATAATTTTGCCATCCAGTAGAAAAGGCACCCAGATGATGGAATGGATGTCTCACGTTTTATTTGTATGTTCTGGAGTCATGTGGACTGAAAGGAAAATTTTATGAACAAATTAGATCAGGGAGAGAGGAGGCAAAAAACAAAGATTTAATATAGCCTCAATTGCCTTTCCAAAACATAATTTTCCTTCAAGGTTTTATTTTCATCTGTAACTTGAGTTTTAGAATTTTTGTGTGAAGGGAATTCTGCCATTGCCCTAAAAGATTTTCCTTCTGTGATTAAGTGTCAGCCACCTGCTTTCTAAATCCAATTACAACAGAAAAAGTGGGGGTGAACCACAAGCCTTTTCTATGTCTGCGAATTGAGGCCATATGTTCCTTCTCCCCACTATTCAAAGCAACGTCTGAACTTTAAAAGAAGGACAAAAAGCCTGCAGGAACAGCAGCAGGGAACACGTCTGCAACTCAGACACACTGGTAGATGACCTTCAAGTTCCAGGTCTTTCTCCATCTTTCAAAGCCAGGTACAGGTTCACGTAGCCACTCCCATGAGTATGATGTCCCACAATGGGAGTTACGTGACATTAGGGAATAAATAAGAAAAGACTGCTGTCAATGCATTGACAGTATATTTCTTAACCTAAATAACCATCTGCAACCATATTTTGAAGGCTATGGGCCTTTTGTTTTTTCATCAACACTGTATCCTTTACCTGGCAAAGTGCCTGGCACAGAGGAAATGCTCAGTAAATATTGGCGGAACAAACAGATGACTGTCTACAACCCGCTTTGCTGGGAGAGGTGGAAGGAGGGAGGGTTCCATTGCTTGCTAGAGTTCTGTGTCTTAGTTATCTTAAATTAACTCAATCACAAGAATATTTAACAAACAAACAGAACATTTACTTTTTCTTCATGCTGTGTCTTTGGATGCTGCTTTCTTTTCACTGTATCTGTCACTGCAAATTAATTCAGATAAATAAACCCTAACCAAATTACTAACTGATATTGGATATTAGCTTCAAATAGCTTAAAAAGCATCTCCTTCAGAGCAAGTCAGTAGCACTTTGTCTATCATTCACTATCAAGGTGTCTATCCTAATGGCTTGGCAGTCCTCTGAACAATTTACCACGTTTCTGCCACCAGTAGGCAGATAAGCTGTTCTGTCAAGCATTATCTTTGACAATCTTAAATAGATACAGTCCAGAATCTTCCTTTGTCAAGTCTAGGCCTACTCAAGTTTCAAAGACAAATGAAAGGCAACATTAAAAAATACAGCCTTAGCCATCTTGTTAGACTTAATCAGATTTTTTTTAACATTTGGTTAATACTTTTCCAACTAAAATGAATACTGATATTCAGTACGTTACCAAAATGAAGACGTAGAAGCAAAATCAGCATGTTAAAGCATTCTCATCAGTGACAAGTTTACTATCTCCAAAATATTTTGAGTTTTGTGTATAATATAGAAGGAACATGAGCTTTGCCCCAAGAGCACTCAAGACACAGGAGAGCGTAGAGTATACCAATAAACTGGTGACAATTTGCCTTTATTTTCCTTTTCTCATGATAAACACAAATACTGTAAATAGCTGGTATGGGAGGGGGAAGAAAGTTACCTAATCTTAGCTTTTCATTGTCTATAGGAAGTTACTTTGATGCCACCTCAAACACAACCACCTTCTTTGTATAAATTTTGGTGTCATCTTGAACTCCTCTCTCCTTTCCATCCTAGATTCATAACTTCTGTGGATCCTTCCTTCATAATCTCTCTTGGAATTGTCCCTTCTGGTCACCTCACTGGATTGTCGTTATTTTAATTGCCTCTCAATTGATGACCCTGTCTAGACTCTCTCCTCTCCAATCCATTTTATACAATCCAGATGGTTTATTTTTAAAAATAAAAATGACAATAATCAGTCAAAAATGTCTACCACTTGGGCGATGCTATGTGCCAAGTGTTCTAACAGCCTTATGGAAATTATCTTAGTTAATCCTCACAACAACCTAATGAGGTAGATACTATCATTATCCCCATTTTTTTAGATGAGAAAATGACAAGCTTATAGAGGATAATTAACTTGCCTAAGTGATACGGTCTGGTTTTGATCTTCTGGATTCTGTTAGACTTCAAGGTCCCCACCTTTGCCATACAACTCTCTGCTTTCTCAAAACACATCATATAATGTCCCCAAATATACAATTGCCAAACTCTATATCTATTATGCAACTCCACACCACTAGTGCCCAGTACAAACACCATCACCAGTCACATATTTTGCCTTCTTATGCGCTATACTCATTTCAAGCTCCTAAGTTTTGCTGGTGCCACTGCACGAGCCATGACACTCCCTACTTCTTCCCTACCCGAGTATCCAAACCCTAGCCCCCCAGGTCACATCCATTTACTAATTGCTGTCATCACAAAAATGCCTGGCCCATTCTCTTCCCACTCTTCTCTAAGCTCCTCTAGCACAAATCGTCACGTCTCTAATTTTGTCATCTCAAATGGGATTTATGTTCCTTGCACACACACACTGTCTTTAAGCTTCCTTTGTTTGCCATATTATGGCAGGCAGTAGGCACATAGAGGAGGTGTTCAATAAATATTTGCTGGTATAAAACGAATATAAATAAACATTTAAGAATGTGAAAGAGGCCAGGTGCGGAGGCTCACATCTACAATTGCAGCACTTTGGGAGGCCGAGGAGGAAAGATTGCTTGAGGCCAGGTGTTCAAGACCAGCCTGGGCAACATAGTGAGACCATGTCTCAAAAAATTTAAAAATCTGCCAGCCATGGCAGTTTCCACCTGTAGTCTCAGCTACTCTGGAGGCTGAGGCAGGAGGATTGCTTGAGGCCAGGAGTTCGAGGCTGCAATGAGCTGATTGTGCCACTGTACTCCAGCCTGGGCAACAGAGTGAGACTCTGTCTCTAAAATGAAATTAAAATTAAAAATTAATTTAATTTTAGAAGAATGTGAAAAACAATGATCAGAGTCTTCATTTTGTATTGTAAGATTTTTCAATGATATTTCGTGGTCTATCTATGTCTACTTGTATGATTTGTTCAGTACCTAGCTAATTTCGGCTACTTATTCAATGTATCATTTTTAAAATAACTTCTGTATTCTTATTTCTGCTATATGTTAGGGTTTCAGAGTTTATTTCACACACACTAAAAAAATAGATAAACAGTTACAAGTAACAAGTCTCAGAGCTTCAGGTCAACTTGCTTCCCAAATACCATCTCACCTTTTAAAATATAATTAGTGATTCTTTGATTGATGAGAGAAAAAGGAAATTCTTCTCCTTCTTTATTTGTGTCTTAATAATCTTTTCATTTTGTGCTTTTCAAGCCCCTCCCTCAATGATTAATTTGTCATTGTCTTACTTTTCCTTTTTTTAATCCTTAAGGCTCTCACTACCAATACTATTTCATGTGTCTAAAGCCGAGCTTACCAAGACTCTGACTCTATTTAACCCAGCCGTGGCACAAAGCATTAAGGTACCACATTTCTGATTCACTGTGCTTCTGACAACTGTCACTGGTCTGTTATGCTGGCTTTAAGATCTGGGCCGCAGCTATCCTTCACCATAAATTAAATAGCTGGAATGACAGATGATCCTTTTAGCACTATGTTCCATCACCATCGAAGGAGGGAGAATGGAGTCATCATGAAGAAAAGCATGGTCTCCCAGGAGGAAAGCAGAACCAGCGCTAACAGTAAAGAGGGTGAGTGGGCTGGGGTCAAAATGGTTACTCTGGAAACTACCAGTAAAGTGCTTTGCTATCCCTGCAGACTACAACTAAGTTCTTCACACTGCGCCCACAAGCTTTAGTCTCTACAATTTAGTGATACAGACAAATGAAGATGTCTGTCTGCACTTATCACCCCTCCATATCATCCTATCCCTGGGAAAAGAAGATGGACTTGAAGATTTTAAAATGGCTTCAAGTTCCAGCATTCCCCCTCAAACTACAGAAATGTGAGCAATTTGAAGTATCTCTAACATCAGTCACAAATGGAATGTCATTTTTTCCCCTAGATATTTCCATGGAGCTGCCTCTTTCAGCTTTTCATGTAGACAAAGTGACCTAGGAGTCTTCTGCTGTCTGCAGAATCCCGTCCTGATCAATCTTGATCAACAAGCTCTTGTCAACCATTAGTTTTTTTCAGCACCCAATTGGACACTTTGTTTCTGTTTTTTGTGGTTCACAAACCTCATTTGCTTGATAAGATCTCTAAATAACAGCTGGCATTTAAAGGGAAACTGAAACTAGATTCAAATAATTTTCTTTTTCTTATACTTTACCACATAAACACAATATAGAGAAATAAGATTGACCATACATCTTAATTAGGAAATGAGTTTTCATTTCATAGAAATTAAACCCAGGTTCCCTCTGAACAGAGAGCTTCCGTATATGAGAACAAACAAAATTCAATTAACAAAAAATACAATTCCATACACAACTTTTCAGGCAAGCATCTACTGAATAAAGAGTAAAGTACACCTGTAGTTGAAGAGCAGAAATTTTCCATAACAGATAAGCCCGTCTTCCTCTTCTTGATTCTATACTTATATTTAGCATCAAACCATTTCTGTAATACCAAATTATGATATTGCAAAATCGTAGCAGGAAATGCCTAGAATACAGGGTAAGAAACCTCCCATGAAAACAAAGACAAATTCACATCTCTCTAATTGGCTCTGTTGCTGTAGCTACCTTAGACTTGGTGAGCCTTGGGAGTTTTGTGAATGAATGCAATCAATATCAAGTCGGCTGCATAAGTGCTTGGTTCATTATTATGACAAATACAGCAAACACCACTTTATTCATAAGAGCAAGTCACATTACCTTTAAATCTCTACTGTGTGTAAAAGCAGCAATGGTTCTGATACTGTGAAACCTTACCCAGTGTTGAGTGTCTTTCGGTAGATGCTATAGTGGGGTTCTGCTGGCAAGTGGCAGAAATCAGTCAGTGACTGTGTAGACGCTTGGCTGAAAGGACACTCCTCGGAGCCCAACAGCAGTACTTGTGATCAAGGCAACACACAAAAAGGAGGGGAAAGCATGCAAATTCTGACCATATATTTTGCTTCTTGAAGAAGAGATCCTTCAGAACTTTGAGGATGGTTTTGTAAACCATTCCTCACTCCCCCTTAAGTTTCAAACTAAAACTTCCAAATAAAGAAGGCAGACACTTTAAAGCAGGCTGCGCTCCTCCATTCCACTCAGTTCTGCACTAGAATTAGGTGCCAAAAGCCAGGCATACCCTCGGAATCAACTTGGAAGGTAAGGATTCCTCCTATCTGAGAACCCGAAACTCTTGAGGGTCGAATGCTTTGTTAGCGCCGGCTGCCTCCTCGCCAGCCAGGGCTCTACATGTCTGTAACCTACAGAGGTTAGGTTCTGTCAGGGACCACCAGGCACATGCGACATGTGGGCACCTCCGGCAGCACCTCCACCATGCGGGAGTCCTATTCTCACCTCCTCCAAGTCTAACCCGCAGGCCCTTTTTCCACTAAGTGACCTTTCCAAGGAGCATCCTCCAGCCGTGTCCTGAGGGGCCGGTCAGGAGCAGAGCAAGGAGGCTCCACATCTCTGCGCTAAACACTCAACTGCTTTCTGCAAAGTGGCAGAACACATTTCGGTGGCCGCTGCAGCCTCTATTCGCACCTCAATTGTTGGATTCTGAGAGACACGGGGGACATTGCGATCGAGGGTGGGAAAGGAGTAAACCGTTGTCTTCCGGGAACTTCTCTCTTCCTGCTGTGGGATCGCGAGCGGAGGGAAAGAAAGAAACGCTCACACAAAAGCAGCCAGCCCTGTAAGCTCCGCCAGCACAAAGGCCCGCTCGCTGGTGCGGAGCCGGGAGGCTGGGCTGGAGCAAGGGGTGCACTGCGTCCTCCGAGGCCTGCGCGTCGCGCCCAGTGCTCCCGGAGCTGCCCCCGCGCGCCCCGCGCCTGGGCACCGCGTTCCGTCGGTCGCTCGGGGCGCTCGCCTGGCGCACCCGGAGCTGCGCCGCTCCCTGGGCTGCACGGCTCCTGGGGCGACCCCGCGCCACCGGGGCTCCGGCTCCGTCCCCGCCCCGGCGCCACGTCTGCAGCCGCGGCCGCCCGAGTGGCAGGAGCCGGGACCGTCCTCACCTGTGCGCCTTCAGCCGAGCAGCGCGCGGAGGACAGCGGCGGCGCCGACGCTCGGCATCTCCGCGGCGGGCCCTGCAGCGGCGGCGACTCCCTCCGCTGTCTGGGACGCCAGGGGGAGGGCGCTTCGCTTTGTTGCTTATTCATAAGGCCGCGGCTACGGCTGGGGATTGGGCGGCGGGTAGGTGTGCCCGCCCCGGCTCTGCTGGCACTGACGGACGAGGCTGTCGCCCCACGCCCCTCGGCGCCCACTTCCCCGCCTCCGCTTCCACGCCCGGGCGGCTTCTGCTCGGGTCTCGGCGCCTGGGACCCTCCGGAGATCCCCGGCCCTGTCGCTTCTCTTCGCAGTGTGGGCTTCAACGGCAGTTCCCCCTCCGTACCTATGGATTAGAAACCAGGGCACCTTTTTCCCCAGAAAAGCCCGAATTTCTCTGATCTTAAGGCAAGGGGCACAAATCGGAGACTGCAGGGTGTTCCTTGTGGAAAGTGTGTACGGCTTGCCCGTGCCCTAAGTGGGACCCTTAAAGGACCTCTATACGAAATATCCCTTTCGCAGTCTCTCAGAGAAGTTGAAAACTAGTGCTAATAGTACGGACGGTTTATGGAGTCCTTACTCCTGCCAGGCACAAGACTAGACTCTTTACCTGCTTCTTCTGCACGATAGAAAGGTGGATATTGTAATCCCCACCTAAGAGGGGAGGAAATTGAAGCCGAGGGCTGTGTGACTTGTCCAAGGTCTTATGGCTAGTGTGACCACCGGGAATGCATGACCTCCAATCTTACATCTTTCAAGAACTCAGTTTACTTTTTCTATTACTCCTGATTTGGGGTGGAAAGAAGTGTCAGGAATCTAAAGGCCCCTTCTAGAACAACTCCCATAGCACTTTACGTTTGCAAAGCACTTTTCACATAGTTATCTCTTATCCTTATTAACTCCCTTCTTTATAATAGCTTAGTCTCGTTTTATAGTTATTTATAAATGCTTTGAAGTCAGAGCAAGGTCTTGTTCACCATTGACCCCACACCTAACTACAGTGCACAGATATGTACTGTCATCCTCTTATCCATTCCACCTTCCTTTAGAAGATATTATCTATGCACGATCATGCATCAATTACTAGGGAATTGATTCCTTCTGGGAAATTCCTTCTGAGACATTTCCCAGTTGTGCAAGCATCACTGAGTGTACTTACACAAACCTACATGGCACAGTCTACTACTACTACACTTCCAGGCCATATGGTACCATAGCCTATTTGTCCTAGGCTACAAACCTGTACAACATGTTAACTATACTGTACTGAATACTGTAGAGAATTGTGACACAATGGTAAGTATTTGTGTATCTAAACATAGAAAAGGTATAGTAAAAATACCATATAAAAGATTTAAAAAATGGTGCACCTATAGGGCACTTATACAGGTACCCTATACACCTGTATAGGACCTGTATAGGATACTTAATCATGAATGGAGCTTACAGGACTGGAAATTGCTCTGGGTGAGTCAGTGAGTGAGTGATAAGCGAATGTGAAGGCCTAGGACATTACCGTACACTACTGTAGATGTTGTAAACACTGTACATTTAGGTACACAATTTAGTGTACCTAATTTAGTGTACCTAAAATTAGGTACTCTAAATTCATAAACAAAAAATTTCTTATTTCAATAGTAAATTAACCTTAGCCTGCTGTAATGTTTTTATTTTATAAACATTACTTTTTTAACTTTTTCACTCTTTTGTAATAATATTTAGCTTAAAACACATTGTACAGTGTACAAAATATTTTGTTTATTATTTATCCTATAAACTTCTATTTTCAATTTTTTTTTAACTTTTTAAACTTTGTTGTTAAAAACTAAGACACAAACACACTCTGTAACCTAGGCCTACACAGGGTCAGGATCATCAATATCACTGTCTTCCACCTTCACATCTTGTTCCACGGGAAGGTCTTCGGGGGCAGTAACACACAAGGAGCTGTCATCTCCTGTCATAATAATGCTTTTCTCTGGAATACCTCCTGAACGACCTGCCTCAGAATGATTTACAGTTAATTTTTTCTTTTTTGTAAAGCAGTAGTACACTCTAACATAAGTATAGTAAATAAGTAAATGAGTAACATAATCGTTTATCATCATCAGTATTATGTACTGCAGATAATTGCATTAATGTGTGCTGTGCTTTTCTATGACTGGCAGTGCAGTGGGTTTGTTTACACCAGCATCACCACAAACGTGTGAGTAATGCTTGGCACTAAATTACAATGGCTACAACTTCACTAAAAGGTAGGAATTTTTCACTCTATCATAACCTTATGGGACTACTGTTGTACATGCAGTCCATCACTGACCTAAACATTGTTATGCAGCTCATGACTGTACTTCCAGAAAGGTAGTCAAAAAACAGTTGTTGAATAGAATGTGATTGAATTGAATTAAAACTATGATATCTGTTTGTTATGTGTATTCAATGTAATACATTGCATTGTAACCGGGTCTTGTACCTGAATTCAACAGTCACCAGGTGAATAAGCCACACCCAACCTGACAAAATTGTTTCAATATTTTATTTTTAAGTCAATTGTTTTGAAACTCAGCCCGCATTTTCTTTTAAAAACAATGTTATATGCAGTGGTCCCCAACCTTTTTGGACCACGGACTAGTTTCATGAAAGACAATTTTTCCACGGACAGGGGAAGGGGCACAGAGCTCAGGGGGTGATGGGAGCGATGGGGAGTGGCTGTAAATACAGATGAAGCTTCACTCTAGCTGGCCCACTCCCTGCTGCTCACCTCCTGCTGGGCAGCAGCACCCCCCTTCCTAAGTTTCATGGAAGACAGTTTTTCCATGGAGTGGGGAGGGAGGAGAGAGGAGTGGTAGAGCTCTGCAGCCTGGTCCCTAACAGGCCGTGGACCGGTACTGGGGGTTGGGGACTGCAGTTATATAGTATGATGAGGTTCCCAGCTAGCCATAAAATTAAGTCTACTCATCCCAAATGCAGGTAAATAACAGTACTAAAAAAACCAACCTGGTTTCTGGGTGCTGCAACCAGAGGACCAAGCAGAATAGGTGAGACAGCAGGAGGAAGGGATTCTAGCTCTCCTCACATTTAGGGCCAGCCCTACACACAAATATGAAATGTTCAAAGTCTCTTTGACATCTTCCCACTCCTTTTCTGCATCCTTCTCTAAAATGCTAGTCTTCTCCTTAGAGACCCAGTACACGTGACGTTCTAAGTCCCAAGTACAGAACTCTACTCCCCAGACCTGCCTTAGACTCAAAATTTTCCATTCTCCAAAATTATCCTTCTCCTGTGGTAGAATTTCTGTCTTCCATTTCCTCAACACAAATTATTTCAGCTATACAATAAAAGTAAAATGATCTTATTGTAACTCATTTATACTAGTCCTTTATCCTTCCCAAACTGGTTTGTACTGCTTTTAAAGAACTTTGACTGATACAATTTATCTCAACAACAGCTGTTGATGCATGGCAGTGACAATAAGATTTACTCTTCTCCCCACCCGCTTCAACACACACACACACACACACACACACACACACACACAAACTGTAGATCCAGGAAAGCTGTATTCTGAAGGTCAACTCCACACACGATGAATGTTATTAACCATTATGGATAAAGCAAGAAACTGTATTTGTGTATATGTCAAGAGCTTGGGAACACCCAAAACTCCAATCAAGGTAATAGGCAAGGAAGCTCAGGAAGGCAGTTTTTGGGTTGCCAGAGTTAGCAAATAAAAATAGAGGATTCCCAGTTAATTTGAATTTCAGATGAGCCACAAATAATTTTAGCATAAATATGTCCCAAATATTGAATGAATGGGTCATATAGTACTTATACTAAACAATTATTTGTGGTTTATCTAAAATTCAAATGTAATTGGCTATCCTGCATTTTAACTGGTCGGCCTTTTCAGTATGAAGCAGTTAGTTGGTCCTGGTTGATAAAAGTCTTTGCGTCCAAAAGGAATTGGTCAGATGTAGCAAAGTAAGGATAATCAACTGCAAGAGCCAGGAGTGGACAATTCCCCTTCCAATACCACCCAGATGGAAGAATCTCAGCAATGGAGATTTAAGCATTATGGTATCCCTGGTGAGGCTATCACTAAATTGTGCAGAAATGCTACACTACCAGTATGTCAACTGATTTCCTTTAGTTTGATTCCCATGTACCAAGTAACTATCTAACAGCTTGACTCCCAGTGTATACGGTCCTTGAGGCTCTTCTGAAATGAGCATCCCTGTCTGCTTGACCTCAACATCTACAAAACTGTTATTCTGTATTATGTGAGCTGGATTGTGTGAGTCTGTTCCTCACAAATCTACTTATTATGCTCACAAGAATTGGGTTTCTGGTCTTGCAAACTTAAGAACAACACTTGAATGGGGCTGACTTCACCAAGATAAGTGCCACTTTATAAGGGTTCTTGAAAGTCAGCTTCAAGACCAAGTCTTGAAGACCAAGTCTTGAAGACCAAGTCTCCAAGACCAAGTCTGGCAGGACCTCCCCAGACTCACCACCACTGTTTGCGGAGGTGTGGTAGTTTTTGTTTTAGTTTATTTTGTTTCTCTGTTATTTGAAATTACACCAGTGACAAGGACTTGAGGCGATAGAACAAAATGAAATGAAAAAGGCAAATGAGGAAAATTCTTCTTGGAAGCCTGAGTTTACCAGGGCTCTCCCCAAATCCATTCCTGTATTTCAGTGATTTCCCCTCCCTTTCCTTGGATTTTGTTTTTCTTATTGGCTCCCAAGGCTCCCAACAAGGAGGTCCAGCCACGAAACAAGCAGGACGGGAGCTGCTATGTAGAGTAGGGGTCATTTGAAAATTGGATATTTAATTCCTCCCTGCAAAAGATTGTCTGTCCTTTTTGGCCTTCTTAAAAGTTTATGAACATGAGGTTTTCAGTGTCTCTCAATGTTCTCTGCCCAAAGGCTTCCTCACTACTTCTGCTGGGGACTTCCTGGCTGCTTTTAATTTTTTCAGTTTAAATTCTCAGCGGTGGATTTTTGTGTAAAATAGCATTGCTAAGTATTCTCTACTCACTCTGGGTATTTAATAAATATTTGATGATTATTGTGACGATGATGTAAATAATGGTAATGACGTTAGACAGAATCAGTCTTATTAATTCTGATAGTTTTTTTTTATTGCATCCAAAACCCTTAGAACACTTGACATAACCTATGGTGAACTATTTCAGTGCCAATGAGCTTAGATGTTCATCTCCTACTAAATTGTCTTTAGTATGCAGATCACTGTGAAGACAAGTAGGTGGAATAAATCTCTAATAAAATGATTTTCCTTAAACAACACGTTGGAACAACAAATTTTTATGCATTCTAGTTGCTTTTAACTGTTAATATAAGAGTCCACTAAATTTATCTATCTTGATTATTTAACACTTATTATACAAACACCCAGATGAATCTTCTTGCTTCTCTGCTCTCCCCAAGAAACCTATTATAATTGTAGAAGCAGAATATTATATGCCTTACATTACCTTCTTTAAACTCTATTATTTTCAGTATTCTTTTATTAAGTGTTAGATTTCTTTAGGCCCTTAACTTTCTGATTCAGTTTTAATAAATGAAATGTCATCTGTTGCCTTGGAAAAGCAAGATAGGAGAGGAAGGGACCATTTAATGCAGGTACAGAACGAAAGAAAATTTCTAAAACAGTCCAGCCATTTAAAAAGAAGCTTTTTTAGACAAAGTCAGAGGATGAAAACATTTACAAAAAGGAAATTGTGCCCTTTATTTTACAGCCATGAATATGTTCTTGTGAGACAGTCTATAAAAATCCTTCTTAAGAGATTTGAACATCAAAATCTAATGT
Organism: Eulemur rufifrons; assembly: GCF_041146395.1. Classification (NCBI taxonomy): domain Eukaryota; kingdom Metazoa; phylum Chordata; class Mammalia; order Primates; family Lemuridae; genus Eulemur; species Eulemur rufifrons. The sequence goes on from NC_090984.1 coordinate 87,814,663, forward strand.
CTCCCATAGAATACACCCTTTAATTCTAAATGAGTTGGTCACCAGAGATAACTACTGTATATTTAAAATGGCATCCATCTATGACTCTAGAAAATATATGAATTGCCTTTTACTTTGTCAAAGAGTCTCTCTCCATCTTGTCTTTTTTTCCCCAATGGTAAATAAATCAACGACTCTCGTAGGTTCCTTATCTTAAACAGTGGGTATGAGATATTTATTACTGATATAATGGTTTGCATAATCACTAGCTATGTTGCAAAGAAAGATTGTTTACTAAGTCTACGTGGAAAGTCAATGTTTTAATATTATTAGTACATGTGAATACAACTGTCTTTCCACAAAAAGCTATAAGCTCTTTGAATTAAGATAGTGTGTTTTAAATAGTCTCATATCTCCCACAACACCTACAACAGTGCCTTCAAATAGCAGCTGTTCAAAAAATATTTGTTGACTGATTATGGCCATAAGCTTGTACCAAAATAAATATGTAACACTCTAATGCTCACCATTTTACAACTATGAAGCATGAACTGAATGCTACTGACATATAAAGGAAGTTTGGCCAGCTTCAGAATGAAATATATTAATCTCATACAAATTAAGAAGATATATTTCAACGTAAGCAGCTCTGAGACTTAGGATTTAATTATTTTTTACATCCTGTGATGAGGGGTTAGTGCATGCATGCACGTGTCCTGTCTGAAACCAGAGAACTGAGCCAATCCATGTTTCCAATCCCTTTGTAACCACAAGTCTGTGATCTTTTTTACCGGTGAAGTTCACATTCATTTAAAGAAGAGTTGTACATGAACAAGAAATACCCTGAGTGTAAGATTAAAACAAAACAAGACAAAACTGTGCTTCAAGCTGAATTCAGAACTCAAATTTCATCCAACCCAAATCCTTTGAAATAGCCAGAGCAATATGTTTTGTTTTATTTATTCTTTCTCAAGACCTACCATGTAAAGTAGACATAAAAGATGCACTTTGCCAAATCAGTTCAAAACAATTCCTCCCTTACTTGTTTACAAAAGTAGCCAAAGGGGGGAAAAGCTTCCTTAAGAATCAGGGTGATTGAAAGCATGTCTCATACCAGAAAATTATTTACTTTTGGACTTTTCTAAAGTGTGAAACATTACCACAAAAGAACAAATGAATTTGTCTCCAAAAGATTCCCAGTAAAGATAAATGGAATGGTCATGTGATGTTCTTTCTTTTCTCTTCTCTTTTTGCTTTTAGCAGCTTTCTGTAAATGGTTTTCAGGCATAGTGACATGTTTTGTTTTCCTTCTACTTCTCTCTTTGCAAAAGGCACTTTAAGGCACTCACCATTGCGAGCTAATGTTCATTTTATGACATTGTTCCCAGCAGTCAATCTTACATGGATGAGCACTTTTCACTCAGAACATACTCCCTTTGGTTCATCCGAAAAACAAAACTTTTTCCTTTTTAGTCTTCATTTTTCCTTTAAATTCTACTTCCCCAATTTTCTTTTCTCATACCTCTAGTTACTTCCTAGATTTCATACTGCTGCTTTTAAAATTTAATGTCTTCTCCAGTGTATACAATGTTCCTTGTTTCAAAGACCCAAGCCTGAGCACTTTGGCCCTTTTTTATTTCAGAGCCTTTTGTTCCAGTGTGTTGCTGTGTTTGAGGAAGCCTTGAGGACTATAACAAAATCCCACATGTTGCAATGCATTGTTCGTTCATAAGCTGTTTTACAGGCTCATTCTTTTGCCCAAGGCACAAACATAAGTAATTGGTATCACTTCCTGTCCGTTTCTCTTTACCTGGAAGGAAGAGATGTGGCAGACCTGAAGGACATCTAAAGCAGATGATAAAGATTTGGAAGATTGCAGAGTTGGAACCCATTATATTAAGTGAAGTAACCCAAGAATGGAAAAACAAGCATCACGTGTACTCACCAGAAAATTGGTTTCCCTGATCATCACCTAAATTCACATGTGGGAATGATACCAATCGGACATCAGACTGAGGTGGGGGGTGGGGGGAGGGGGATGGGTGTATGCCTACATGATGAGTGCGTTGCGCACCGTCTGGGGAATGGTCACGCTTGAAGGTGCTGACTCGGGGCGGGGGTGGGGGGGGTGCGAGGAGGGGATGGGTATATACCTACATGATGAGTGCAATGCGCACTGTCTGGGGAATGGACACACCTGGAGCTCTGACTTGGGGGGATAGGCGGTACATGGGCAACATATGTAACCTGAATTTTTGTACCCCCCATAATAAGCTGAAATTAAAAAAAAAAAGATTTGGAAGAAATTATCCCTTATCCTAAATGTTGCTCCAAAACCACCCAATACCCTACCCTTCTCATCCTCAACTCCTCCACTCCCTCCCCACCATCCCAAAGGAAAGGAGAGTTATACCTGTGTTACGGACTGAGTTGTATCTGCCCACAATTCATATGTTGAAGCCTCCTGTAACTCAGAATGTGATTGTATTTGGAAAGAGGGTCTTTAAAGAGGTAATTAAGTTAAAATCTAATCTCATACAACTTGTGGCCATGGTGTCAGCCTAGCTCACAGTAACCCCAAATTCCTGAGCTCAAGCAATCCTCTCACCTCTACCTCCCACAGTGCTAGGATCACAGGCGTGAGCCACTGTGCCCGGCCCTACTTGTGTCCTTATAAAAAGAGGAAATTTAGACAGATAGGCATAGAGGGAAGACCGCATGAAGACACAGAGAGAAAAGGCCACCTACAAGCCAAGAAGAGAGGCCTCTGAAGAAACCAACCCTTCCAACACCCTGATCTTGGACTTCTAGACTCCAGAACTGTGAGAATATTAATTTCTTCTGTGTAAGCCACTCAATCCATGGTACTTTGTTAGGCAGCCCTAACAAACTAATCCAGCCTAGCACAGTCAGGGGTCTCTTCTGATTGTTTAGTGCTCTTGCCAGGCTAAGTATTTTTAATAGCCTCCCTGGTTGAAGCAAAACAGTTACATATTTAGACACAGAACATAGGGAAGTCCTTCTCCCCCAAAAAGCACATTTTCAGAGCAGAGAGTTCACAGGTGGCATCTTTTTTACATGGTGGCTCTCCCTAATGATGGTATCCAGCTGAATCTTTGAGCCATGCCTTATAAAAAGACTTTGAACCTGCTGTACAGGCCACCTGGAGGTTCTTGGCCTTCATTAGAATAAGAGAGCAAACAAATATTCTAGAATATAAGCAAAAGTGTTGTGTAGGAATCAGGAGTGTACATTTAGCTTCAAAATAGGATAATAATAGTTTTGATATCCCAGGATCATTGGGAGAATTAAATGAGATAATATGTAATGTACTAAACATAATGTTTTTAATACCCATTACACTTTCAATAAATTTTGTTATGTGAAATAGAGCACAGATCCAGTTAATGAAGTATTGATTTTGAGATATAGAACCAGGTATTTCCTGAGTTGATGGCTAATGGATTTTTTTCTTTCTTGAGGAACTTTCTTTTTTTTTTTTTTTTTTTTGAGACAGAGTCTCACTTTGTTGCCCAGGCTAGAGTGAGTGCCGTGGCGTCAGCCTAGCTCACAGCAACCTCAAACTCCTGGGCTCAAGCGATCCTCCTGCCTCAGCCTCCCGAGTAGCTGGGACTACAGGCATGCGCCACTATGCCCGGCTAATTTTTCTATATATATATTTTTAGTTGTCCATATAATTTTTTTCTATTTTTTAGTAGAGACGGGGTCTCGCTCTTGCTCAGGCTGGTCTCGAACTCCTGACCTTGAGCGATCCACCCGCCTCGGCCTCCCAGAGTGCTAGGATTACAGGCGTGAGCCACCGCGCCCGGCCTTGAGGAACTTTCTGACAACAAAAATGGACCTATTGATATGTCCATGTTTAAATTTCAGGTTATGATGAAAAGAACAATTTCTGGGGATAGATTTTAGTGTGGTAGTTTCGGTATAATTCTGTAGCATTTTCTTGGAATTTCACTAAAGACATTTAATCAATAAGACTCTCAAATTTAACTAATTTGGACTATGTCCATCCATCAGGTTCCCATTAACACTAAAATTTTTTCCCCAAGCAGAAATATCCTTAAATAGGCAGAAAACGTTTTAAAATTTACTGAGATTATTCTATTATTTAAATGATTTACCATTTTATGAAAATGCACTTAACTAGAAGCAATTATATCACTTACATAGCTGAAAATAAGTTAGAATTGTAATAGTATCTGGCCTTTCACAGACATTCAATAGATTTATCTCATTTAAGGATTTCAAAACATATAATTATGGAGGTGTGTTGCTCATCTGCTCCAATTTCCGTATTTATCAAATGAGATACTAAAATAGCAAGAGAATGGTCAATGCCAGGGCAAAGCACACACAGGAACCCGTATCTCTGGACTTGCAATCCAGGGCTCTTCCTCTCCTATACAGGGCTGTCTTCAGTGGCATTATCCTGCTTCCAAGGGACAGAAACACATTTAATAGTTTCGCCAAAGATTTAGCTTCACAACTAAGCATTATAATCTGCACTGACACCTCTGTGCCTGGGCTGGGCTCACCATCTCTCTCCTAACTTGAACTCATGTCTCACCTATCTTCATTGGCTACATTCTCCAGGAAACTGTCCCTGATTAGCTAGGCTGGGCTAAGTGCCCCCATCATACCTGGGCTCACTTTTCTGCCTTAGCGCTCAGGTTCAGACCAGTCACGTGTCAGGCGCCCAGGCTCCACGTGGTGCCTCCTCCTGCATCCCATTCCAGCCTAGATTGTTTTCCAGCCTGTATCATTCCTCAGCGCATATCCTCCCCGCAGCCTATTCTCCCCAGCCTCTACCCTCCCTTAGTCTGTACCCCGACTTCTATCCTCCCCTCAGCCTGCATCATGCCCCAGCCTGTATCTCCCTCAGTTTGTTCCACACCCCAACCTGTACCCGCCTGTCAACCCAAATAAATGATTGAGGCAAAACTCTCAATCCGTGGAGGTTTATTAAGCCAAGATTTTGAGGATGCGCCCAGGGAAAACATGAACTGCAGACAAGCTGTGGATGTTTTCTGAAGGGGAGGTTGAGACCTACAGCATTTTAAAGACATACAGACAGAAGGATAAAGGCATGGGAGAGAGGCTGATGAGGCAGCGGGTACATTCTTGTGAGGCCCAAGAAATCCACATTTTACATAAAATAAGGGAGTAAAGGAAGCATCAATTGTGTAGATGTCCCTGGGTAGGCGGAAGAATGTCTGATTCTGTCTTGTTTCCGGTTCTGTTGCCTGTAAGATAAACTTGTAATTCATTATTAGTGTGGCATGGATAGGCTTGAGTTTTAGGCGCTAGACATAGGTACAATTTACATGTCCTTGCTTATGGGAGGTTAGCAAGAAATTTCCTTAATGAATGATCTGTGGGGCCAGATCAGAGGTCCCTGACTCTGTGATTTTCTCTCTCTTTCTTTCTTTCTTTCTTTTTTTTTTTTAAGACAGAGTCTCACTCTGTTGTCCGGGCTAGAGTGAGTGCCGTGGTGCCAGCCTAGCTCACAGCAACCTCAAACTCCTGGGCTCAAGCGATCCTCCTGCCTCAGCCTCCCGAGTAGCTGGGACTACAGGCATGCGCCACTATGCTCGGCTAATTTTTTTTCTATATATATTTTTAGTTGTCCCTGACTATTTTTAGTAGAGACGGGGTCTCACTCTTGCTCAGGCTGTTCTCGAACTCCTGAGCTGAAACTATCCTCCCGCCTGGGCCTCCCAGAGTGCTAGGATTACAGGCGTGAGCCAACGTTACCAGCCTGATTTTCTTTTCATACGCCTCAGCTTGTATCCTCCCCAACCTCTTCTCCCTCCAGCCTGTATCATTCCCCACCTAGGGTCCCCCAGCCTGTATCTCTTTGTGAAAGCCAGAATTGTAAGATGTCCCCAAAGACTCCTGTCCCTCCATGTGCATACACCTTCTCCTAGTAATTCAGCCCAACACAAATCTAGGTGCTGCTGTGAAGGGACTTTACAGATGTCATTTAGGTCCCAAATCAGTTGAATTTAAGTTAGAAAGATTACCTGGTAGATCTGACCTATCACGTGGATCCTTTAAATCTGGGTCTAGAAGTTAGAAACAAAGAGAGACTCAAAGCGTGATAGGAGTTTTGGAGCCGGCACGTGGCAAGGAACTACAGCGCCCTCTAGTGGCTCAGAGAGCCCTGGCCAATAGGCCACAAGAAAATGGGGGGGTTCCCTCTACAGTCACAGGGACTGAATTCTTCCGACAACCCTGTGAGTTTAAGAGGACCCTGAGCTCCAGAAAGGAACATAGCCCAGCCGACACCTTGATTTTAGCCTTGTGATATACGGAGTGGAGAACTGGGCCACCATGTCTGGACTTTTGTCCTGTATCACTGCGAACTAATAACTGGTGGTGTTTTAAGTTGTGTAATTTGTTATATAACAATAGAAAATTAATGCAACACCTTCCGCAGCCTGTGCTCCCCACTCCATAGCCCCTCAGTCTATATCCCACAGTCTGTATCACCCTCAGCCTGAATTCCCCCAGGATGTATGTCCCCGGCTTGAATCCTCTCCCAGCCTGCACCGCCCCTTCCAGCATGCATCTCCGTGGCCTATGTTCCTCCCAGCTTGTACCATCCCCCAGCCTGAATGTCCCCCACATACCCACAGCTTATCTACCCCCTCCCCCCCCATCAATCCTGTCTGTCTCTCACACGCATACATCACTAGCATCGCCACCCCCACCACCCACCACCTGCACAGCGCAGCACCCTGAGTGACTCTGCCCAGGGAGCACAACCAGTCAAGTTCGCAGTCTGCGGTACCAGATGGAAATCCTGTCTCCTTTCCAAGACTGGTGAGCAGGGCTGGGAAACCCAAAAGGAAAATGTAGTCTCTTCTCCTTTGCTCCCTTGAGCCTCAAGCCAAGCATGAGGCGCCAGTCGGCCCTGCTTCCTATGCTCTGAGCTCTGCACTAGTTTCCCTGGCACTCTAGAATCAGCCCCCACCCCCAGCAGGCCAGGGCACTCCCTTTCAAAGGGAAATGAAATGGGCCCCAAATCAACTGGCCAAATACTTTCATCTCTCCTCTCTGAAGACCTAAAAGTCCCTTTTCTGTGTGAGTATTGCTGACATCCTCCCATCCATTCTCCACCCCAAGTCTAGGGCTAATCATTCTTTTCTCTCCTTCGAGATGTTTTCCATCTGTGCCGTCCCACAACTTACATTTGCAAGATAGTGCTTTTCTCAATTATGTATTCCTCCATAATTATCCTTGTATCTGAACCAGAACGTTCTCTGAGGTGGCTGGGATGACTGGCATAAGCAGCCAATTACCTACTGTAGCAAACATTAGGTGAAGACAGAACATCTGCAGAAAAGGATAAATAACTTTCTATATAAATATTAATATATGTATATATACAGCATATATATATAAAATAAAACAATAGTCCTATGAGGCACAGTTATTACTCCTATTTCATAGATGGGGAAATTGAGGCTCAGAGAGGTTAAGTAAGTTGTTTAAGGGCACACAGCAAACAAAGAGTAGAGCTGGGATACCAATTCAGGCAGTCTGGCTCCGGAGTCCAGTCTCTTATCCACTCTGCTGAACACTTAAAAGGTGTCAGGATCACTGTGCTAATTAGGGTATATGCATCATTTATGGTGAGAAAGGACCAGGCAGGAATGTGAAGAGGACAATTTGCACAGAGAAAGTGGGGGTTGAGCTAGCAAAATAGGAAAACTAGGACTCAGACTTACAAGGGCATTCAGGTAGGGGAATGGAATGAACTAGGCACAGGAGTAGGGCATGCATGTTCTGGTATGTAATTTGTATAGGGGAGTTACAAGAAAGAAAGCTGGGGAGAGAAGTGGAGACCAGATTGTAGCAGCCTTGAATGCCAGACCACGTCATTTTGCCTTAATTGTAAGGCAATAGGGAGACTTAGTAAGGTTTTTGAGCAAGTGGGTGGAGAGAGGAGAGTGATAGCTGAATCTGATGACTGACCAGATTTGGGAGATAAAAGAAGAAATAAAAAATTAATCCAAAGTTTAGTGCTTGGGTGACTAGAATAATTTTAGTTTTAATAATAGAAATTGATGATATTTGGAACTAAAATTTGTCTCCTCGCAACAGTTACCCATATAATTGGTCTTTAAACTCTACTAGGGTGGAAATTGCATTCTGCCTTCTCCATAAAGCAATATAGGAAAAATTTGATTAGGGCCAGACAAGTATGAAGAGTTAATAGAATCATCAGAATTCTACAAATTCTCCTTTCCCTATAGGAAAATTTAAAAAGTTTAGGCCGGGCACGGTGGCTCACACCTGTAATCCTAGCACTCTGGGAGGCCGAGGTGGGCGGATTGTTTGAGCTCAGGAGTTCGAGACCAGCCTGAGCAAGAGCGAGACCCCACCTCTACTAAAAATAGAAAGAAATTATATGGACAGCTAAAAATATATATAGAAAAAATTAGCCGGGCATGGTGGCACCTGCCTGTAGTCCCAGCTACTCGGGAGGCTGAGACAGGAGGATCGCTTGAGCTCAGGAGTTTGAGGTTGCTGTGAGCTAGGCTGACGCCACGGCACTCACTCTAGCCTGGGCAACAGAGTGAGACTCTGTCTCAAAAAAAAAAAAAAAAAAGTTCAGCTGTACTAGGGCATTTGAGCAACAAGCCCGTCACCCTCTGGCGTAGTACTCCTCCTAAATAGAATGTTATGTAGCTTTGAAATGATTCCAGACATTTACATAGTTTGCTACAGGAATGACATGTTTTGCTGTGGCAGGAACATGGAGTGCAATTTCCCTCCCCGCAAGAATGTTATGTCACACCTTGTCAGACCACATACGTAAGTTATTGGCCTCAACTACTGGACTCCAAAACATATACAAACCTAAGATTTGGACAAATTGAGAGCTCAGGCTATGGCAGGGCTACTCTCTGTCAGCCTCAGAGCTATTCTCCAACGCCTCGCCAACCAGCGCCCTCGGCTCTTGCTAGCATCAGTGACCTGCCTGCTACAGATCTCTGCTGTGTCGGTCAAGCTATCTCTGCCAAGAAGCTCTTGTAGAAAGGTACGCATCAAGCTTTGATTAGACTTTACATCCACAGAGGCCTGCTTCCAACTAGACTTTAATAATGGACCCGAAACAAAATTAGAACTCACTGGCTATGTGGCTGATGTCCCTGGATTATCAAGTGCACTCCCTGTGGGATTTGTTCTTGTTACTCGCCCCCTCTTTCAGCATTGTGGAAAAGGAAAAAAACCTCTTTGTATGGCAATAAACTGTGCGATTCACGAAATCATACTTCAATCGTCCCCTTATTTTAACCATAGAAAACATAGGACAACTGAGGAATTCAACTCTAGGAGCTCCTTTCTTGCCCTGTATTTATATCGAGCAGGTGAAAAGTAGTTTTCTACTGACAATGGGATCAAAGCAGGTCAGATGTGCTAAGGGTGTAGGAAATATTGTTGCTAAATAGTTATGTATCATAGGTCATCACTATATAGCCTCCAGCTTTTTTTAGCTATTTCATTGTTTTAAAGTGTTGTTAGGAGTTTAGTTGCTATGAATATGCAACCTTTAAGATGTGCTTTAACCTTTCTTCCTCCACAGAGGGACTTAGCAATAAATGAAAAATATGTCACGCCAGCACTGGTACACCTTGCAAATACTAAACCAAAGCAGGAGCGGTATCTGGTGTCCTCCAGCACTGCCCGGCATGGGAGAGTTGAATGGAAGAGGGACACAGCAGGAAGGATGGGGTGGAGCCTGAAACCTGCCAGCCACTCCCACCTCCACAACCACAGGACAGTCCAGACCTGCATGATAAAGCCAAAACGCAGAAACTTTAGAGCCAGTTCAATATACACTATGGTCTTGCAGTCTACCTTGAGCAAGTTGCTTTACCTCTCTATGTCATATCCTTATTGTTAAAAAAAGTTAAAAATAATCTCTTCTGTTAAGTGCCATCTGCTAAACACTAGCACAGCACCCGAAACATTAAGGAGACCCATAACAGCGAGTTCTCCCTTGCCCTCAGTGGGCAGCAGGAAGCAGCAGGGGTAATGGGGTATTTTGACAGGCATCCAGGCAGAGCCCAGAAGCAGGGAATCCACAAGACAAATAAATGGTGGCGTATTCAGCTGGGGCCAGTTCCCTCCACAGCTGGCCTGTAGCCTGCTGGAATAGACCCGCAGGGTGGAGTGTTCCTGGGAAGGTAAGTGGAGTCAGAAGTGGGGGCCCAGAGGAAGCACCAAACCCCTGGAGATCCCATGGGGAAAAGAAAGGGAATGTAAACGGCGGGTGTGTATAGTAAGGAAAGGTATGGGAATGGAGAAAGATTGAGGAATAGGGTCGTCTTGAAGGTGAGTGCTTTCAATAAAAAGCACTGAGCCAAGACAGAAAAACCTTTGTCCTGAGAGCAAGATTCAGAGACAGACTCCCCTGAGAAAACTGGCGAGAAAAGGACAGGGGTTTGGTGGCAAAGCAAAGATACAATTATCAAAACTGGGATAGAAAACAGGAGCAAGGTCAGAGCTGGGTGACAAGATCAGATTGGGAGGAACAGCTGGGACTTGGTGCTGAGTCACTGCGACCTGATGCTGACTCATCAGAAGATTGACCCCTCTGATTGGTCCCCACGCCTGCAGCAGGGCTAAGTGTGCAGATGGAAGTCTGGAGCCCTCAGCTGGGAGCCGGGAGAGACTGTGAGAGCAGGACTCTAAGCTTGGTGTTAAAAGGACAAAGATTCCCCGGAATCTTGCAGTCAGGGGCTCTCCAGCTAATAGCAGAAGACAAATTCTTTTCACCGTTTTTAGAGGATATTAACAAATACCTAATAACAATACTTCTGTTCTTTTACTTCACACTCACCCTGGGGAACTTATTAAAAATACTGTTTCCGGCCCACCTCAGACTTAGCAAATTAAAATCTTTATGGGTGGGGACAAATCAGTTGGATTAGGTGAATCTGATGCAAACTAAAATTAGACTGTTAGATTCTAAACTTTAGAAGACACTCTTCCTCACCTGGATTCTGATTTTACATACTGGGGCCTGCCTTCATTGGCAGTCTGTCCTCTCACTCTTTCTAGAAAGTAACTAGCCTCTAATAACCATATGGGTCTCAGACCTTGACATAGGTTTGTGTGTGTGTGTGTGTGTGTGTGTGTTTGCTAAAATATACATAACATAAAATATGCCATTTTAACCAGTTTTAAGTGTGAAATTCAGTGGCATTAATTATGTTGTGCAACCATCACCACTCTGTATTTTCTTTTTCATCACCCCTTACAGAAACTCTGTACCCATTAAACAAGAACTCCCCAAAATTTCCCCTACCTCCAGCCCTTGGTAACTTTTAAACTACTTTCTGCCTGTATGAATTTGCCTATTCTAGATATTTCATATAAGTTGAATCATCTACTATTTGTTCTTTTGTGCCTAGCTTATTTCACTTAGCATAATGTTCTCAAGGTCCATCCACACTGTAGCGTGTATCACAACTTCATTCCTTTTTATGGCTAAATAATATTCCATGGTAGTTACATACCACATTTTATCCATTCATCTTTTGATAGACATCTGGGTGTTTCCACCTTTGGCTATTGTGAATAATGCTGCTATGTGCATTGGTGTGTAAGTATCTGCTTGAGCCATTCTTTTCAATTCGTTTGAGTACATACATAGGAGTGGTCACATGGTAATTCTATATCTACCTTTTCGAGGAACTGCCAAACTGTTTTTCACAGCAGCTGTACCATTTTGTATTCCTATACCTAATGTATGAGGGCTTCAATTTCTCCATGTCCTCAACACTTGTTATTTTCCATTTTTTATTATCATAGTAGTCATCATAGTAAGTGTGAGGTGGTATCTTATAGTTTTGATTTGCATTTCCCCAAGGATTAATGATGTTAACATCTTTTCATGTGCTTATTGACCATTTGTCTTCTTTGGAAAAACGTTTATTCAAGTCCTTTGTCCATTTAAAAATTTGGTTGTTTTTCTTTTTGTTGTTGAGTTGTAGTTCTTTATATATTTTAGATATTAAACCCTTATCAGATATATGATTAGCAAATAGTTTTGTTCTTTTACTGTCTTTATAAAGTCCCTTGATGCACAAAAGTTTTAATTTTGATGAAGTCCAATTTACCTATTTGTTCTTTTGTTGCTTGTGTTTTTGATGTCATATTAAAAATCCATTGACAAATCCAATGTTAACCATGATAATTTACCCCTATGTTTTCTTCTAAGAGTTTTATGGGTTTATCCCTTTTAGTTTGGTTGTTGATCCACTTTGAATTAATTTTTTTGTATATGGGGTGAGGTAGGGGTCCAACCTCATTCTTTCACATGTGAAAATTCAGTTGTTTCAGACCCATTTGTTGAAAAGACTATCTTTCTCCATTGAATGGACTTGGCACCTTTGTCAAAAATCATTTGGCTATATTACCATTTAATGGGTACAGAATTTCAGACTTGCAAGATGAAAAACTTCTGGAGATGAACGGTGGTTATGGTTGCCCAACAATGTGAATGTACATAATGCCACTGTACTATACATTTTAAAAGATGATAAATTTTATGTTATATGTATTTTATTACAATTTTTAAAACTCAGTTGACTATAGATGTATGTATTTATTTCTGGACACTCAGTTCTATCCCACTGGTCTGTGTGCCTATTCTTATGCCAATACTGCACTATTTTGATTACTGTACTTTTGTAGTAAGTTTTGAAATCAGAAAGTGTGAATATTCCAAACTTGTTCTTCTTTTTAAGGATTGTTTTGGCCTTTTGGGGCTCTTTGCAATTTTATATGAATTTGGGGATCATCTCCATTTCTTTTTTTTTTTTTTTTCTGCAAATCATAAAGAATATTATATTTGCATATTACAAGCACTACTATAAAGAAAACAGTTTAACTTTGTTTAATACCAAATGTTTCCCAAGTTTACTTTTCACACAATGCGCTTTGGGGGCAATGTATGGTTAAAAAACAACATTCTACAAACAATTTGTTCAATAGTGCTCTAGACCATCCTAAAAGAAAAGTAATCAGCAGGACAAGAGCGCCAGTGCTCCAGAAATTCAAGTACTGGTTGACAGTCTCTCCCCACGGATGAAGACGAAGGTCTTAATTTTCTGCTGCGAGCAGATCCTCTGATTTCATCTGGGCCTTCCTTATACTCTCCAAGTTCAGTTGTTGATACTTTCTTCTAAAAAAGCCACACTTGAACAGGATGACTATAATCACAATCAAAACCAGAAGGCCACCAACACTGCTTCCAATGATGACAGGCAAAGAATGGTACTCTTCATTTGTCACGAAGATGACAGTGATCTTAGTTCTGTGGCTCTCTGCACTCAGCCCCTCGTACAGAGATCTGTTGAGAGATATTTCACCAAGGATCTGCAGTTCAGTTATATCCCTTGGTAACTGCTTAGCGTGACCCAAGGAGATCTCTGCAGCCACAGTTATATTTTCTGTGTCTGAAGTGATGGCACAGTTCACTGAATGCCATTCTTCCACATGCTGAACCGGACTGTTCCCACAAGTGAGCTTCTGACTCCGGGTGCACACAGTGGCGGCCTGAAACGAGAGCCAGTCCCGCGACGAACTTGAGCAAACCAAATCCCCATAGTTTTCCCATCTCCATTTCTGTGAAAAAAAAAAAGAGATGTTGTATTGTGCTGAATCTGTAGACAGCTTTGGGTGATATTGCCATCTTAACAATATTAAGTCTTCCAGTCCATGAACACAGACAGTCTTTTCATTTATTTAAGTCTTCTTTCTTTCATCAATGTTGGTATTTTTCAGTTCATGCAGGTTCTTAAGCTATAGTGCTTTTCTCCCTTTATTTCAGTATGACATATTTAGATCAAGTAAGAAAGAAATGTAACTTACAAGAAGGCAATCAGTATCTTATTCATTTTATTGGCATCCACACATGAGAAGAAAAGACTAATAAACCACTCAGTATTAAACCAGCATTTATTGACAATTCTTTCTACTCTGAGCCCTGGGCTAGGTGTTGGATGTTCCTTGCTTTCCATAAGCTTGTAATGGTATAACCATTAGGTAGAAATCTAAACAGTGATGGTATAATTGGAAATCTTATAAAGCAGCCTTGTACAGAAAGTTGAGGGAACACAAACAAAGCAGAACTAAGTGCCCATGAGGGAGGCTGGGCTGGGAAAGGTGCCAAACAGGAGGCTTTGAAAGCTGACTGGGGTTTTGCCAGTCAGAAAAGGGAAAGAAGGTAAGGGCATTTGGGAAGAGGATGTAAACAAAAGCACGAGGTAAGGCATGCTCAGGAAATGCTAAGGGTGGCCACTAGGGGGTGTATGTGTTCGTGTGCAGTGCGCGTCTGTATGTCTGTATCTGTATGTCTGTGTGTCCATATATACCTGTGTGTGAGATAGAGGGTAGGCGGTTGGGAGAAACGTGGAGATAATGGTTAGTCAACCACAGCCCATTCATCCAAACAGTTGCAAAAAAAGTGTTAAGACATATCAATTGACACATTCTTTTTAATAAATGATGATATAATTAAAAAGTTATAATGCTGTTTTGGAAAAATAGAATCAACTCTGTAGAGTAGTTAATAGTATTGTGTCAATGTTAATTCCCTGATTTTGATACTTGTATTACACTTTGATTGTAAGAGAGAGTGTCCTTCTTACGAAATACACACTGAGGTATTTGGGGAAAGGAGGCATTATGAGTACAACTTACTTTCAAATTGCTTAGAAAAAATAATATTATTTATAAAGAAGTAGAACCGAGCATGGTGGCACACACCTGTAATCCCAGCACTTTGGGTGGCTGAGGCCAGGAGTTTGAGACCAGTCTGGGCAATGTAGCAAGACCCCATCTCTACAAAAAGTAATTTTTAAAAAATTTAGCCAGGCACGGCAGCACATGCCTATAGTACTATAGTCCTATCTACTCAGGAGGCTGAGGTGAGAAGATTGCTTGAGCAATGAGTTATGATTACACCATTTCATTCCAGACCGGGCAATAGAGTGAGAGAGACCTTGTCTCTAAAAAAAGAGAAAAAGAAAAATAAAAGAAACTGAGACAATCATAAAATAAACGTGGTAAAATGTTAATAGTTGGAGAATCTGAGCAAAGGGTATATAGGAGTTTTTGTACTATTCTTGCAATTTTCTTGTAAGTCTGGAATTAATTCAAAATAAAAATTACCAAAAAATGTAGCACTGTCTCTTCTAGTTCTAAAAAAAGAAAAGAATATTTTTTGTTTAAAATGTTTTTATACACATAAAAAAAATGTCTGAAAGGGAAATGTCTAAAAGCCTACTTATCAGTGGCTACTTCTAAGGAAAAGAACTAAGGAAGATTTAAAATTTTACTTTTTATACTTCTGTATTGTCTGCATATTTTATCAAGAATATATATTAATTTTGTAATTAAAAATAAAACCAAGGCCGGGCGCGGTGGCTCACGCCTGTAATCCTAGCACTCTGGGAGGCCGAGGTGGGCGGATCGTTTGAGCTCAGGAGTTCGAGACCAGCCTGAGCAAGAGCGAGACCCCACCTCTACTAAAAATAGAAAGAAATTATATGGACAGCTAAAAATATATATAGAAAAAATTAGCCGGGCATGGTGGTGCATGCCTGTAGTCCCAGCTACTCGGGAGGCTGAGACAGGAGGATCGCTTGAGCTCAGGAGTTTGAGGTTGCTGTGAGCTAGGCTGACGCCACGGCACTCACTCTAGCCTGGGCAACAGAGTGAGACTCTGTCTCAAAAAAAATAAATAAATAAAAAAAATAAAACCAGAAAATGCATTAAAAAAAAAACCCTGGAGTGATCATTGCTAATAAGAAGCCACTTTTCTATCATATTTTAATGGGGAGAGAGTGGTAATAAAAGATATTTTTTAGATAAAGAACAATACATATTTTATATACATACATAAATACCAACAAATATATGTCAGCATAGAAGCAGTGGTTGCCACTGGATGAGAATTATGTTTTATATCCCTGAGAAGCCTTTTTCAGAAACTGAGAATTTGAAAATCTTACCACAGTGCTCCATTGGTAAGGCAAATCAAAGAAACTTTCTTAATAATTTAAGCAAAAAGCCCACATCTTCACCTTAATTACGGCCTACATTTGCTGAAGCTCAGGTTGTTTTTGTTCGGAATTACTTCTGTGTGCTGACAAACAATTATAGCCTGTTGTCATTTCCCTAGCCTACCGGCATGATCAAACTGAATTAAGCACTCATTAAAATCATGCACTTAAAGTAGAGAGGGAGGGAGAGAAAATAAGTACCAGGTATTCTGTGGGTAGATGAAAAGAGAAGTATAAAGACAACACCAATCAACCAGTACTCAATTTCCTGACCCTGGCCCCAGAATAGAAGACCACCAAGTCATGCTTTCCCCAGGGTTCATGTGGCTTAAAACAGAAGTGATACTAATGAAGCATCCTAAACTAAGACCATGGATTCATCCCATCTTTCCAGTTTGGGAGAGGACCAGAGGAATCAGGTAAAGTCGGGCATCATCTGATGGAAAAGATCGAATGCCAAGCTCAGAAGCTTCAGATGACCAGGGCTCGACCTTTTATACTGTTTCATGCTGTCATCTCCAAACTCACTCCTGCCACTTCTGTATACAATCAGCATGGTCCCTCCGTCTCAAGGATGTAGGTGCAGAAGCTCAGCCTTATCTCCCTGGGTTGTTAACTTCTAAGACTCTGCAGAAGAGAAGGCTGGTTTGACTCTACTATCTTACTTGTGCTTTATTTACATTTAATAAATGAGAACATTCTCTGGGCTGGATCCTTTTGTATTCAAATTCAATATTATCCTTTGACTTGATATAGTTTTGGACTAAAATATGCTCATTCTTTAAACTCTGGACATGAATATGACCTAGGTTTTATCCTTCTTCTTTAATAAAAGGAAAAAAACACTATAGAAGAAAATCCACAATCATAGGTTAAAACTTTAATTTTTTAAAATTTCGAATCTCAAATTTTAATGATCACAAATATACATTTTAAGATATATAGTCTATAGCTTAAAATACATCTATTTATTAAAAAATTATTTATTTAGTGCCACTATCATGTTGAATAAAACATATTCCCTGTCTTTAAGAACCTTATACTCTAATAAGCCACTATAACTATTTTCCTAATTGTTAAAAAGAAGGCAATAAGAAACCACCTAAATATATCATATCATGCTATCAATTAGATAATAGTTTCTTTGGGCTAAGTTTGCTGAATGACACACAAAAAAATAGTAGAAATTCATTGTGTTGATCCATTCTGGCTGCTATATAACAAAATACCTTAGAGACTGGGTGGCTTATAAACAACACAAATTTATTTTTCATAGTTCTGGGGGCTGAAAAATTAAAGATAAAGGCATCAGTAGATCTGATGAGGATCTTCTTTATAGACATCCATCTTTTCACTGTGTCTTCACATGGCAGAAGAGGCAAGCTAGGTCTCTGGGGCCCCTTTTATTAAGGCTCTACTCCCCACCACCTCCCAAAGACCTCACTTCCTAAAACGTTGGGGATTAGGATTTCAACATATGAATTTTGGGGAGGGGAATGTAAACATTCAGTCCATTGCACTTACTCTCAAATTGTCTTGTGACAATAAATTTATTGTGTCAATTTATTGTGACAATAAATTCAATTTCATGTTAAACTACACTGTGTGTAGGTAATCATTTTTTGTTTTGTTCTCCCCTGATGTCACTTTAACAGCACTTAATTTGTGCTACCGTGTATTCTGAACCATAGTAAATATTGGAAAAAGGATGTCTTCATTAAAATTTTGCAAAGCAACAAAAACAAATTTTGAGTAATTACAACAAAAGGTAGCTCATTTGTTTATTTTCCTCTAGTTAGATCTTGATAGAATTTTAGGGTAACATTTTTAAAAATTGTAATTATATCCTACAACCAGCTAGCCATGTTTTTAAAAAGCTGGATTTCTGTATTTTTTTTTCTTGCCAAAAATATAACCTAAATGTGGTGTTATGATGTATATATGTATTGATTTTCATCCACAGTTCCTGGCTTGTGATTCCCATAGTCCCTATTGTAATGTTGGGGTGCTTTAGGCCTCAGGAGCAGGCTTCAGGAGAAAGACTATCTCTCTCTGAACTTCTGTCCTCCTTTCACCTGCCCAAGGCAGGACTTTAATCTGATCGTGGGTCAAAAGACCCTCATTCCAGAGAGGGTCCTGCTCCATACCCTGGAGGAGGGAATGCTGCACAGAGAGGCCAGGAAGAATCTGAACAGACAGGCCTTGCTAGGTTTAGATCTTGCACTTTCTGTCCAATCACATTTCTACATGGTTATCAATCATGCCTGTGTAATGAAGTTTCCATAAAAACCCAAAGGACGGTGTTCTGAGTGCTTCCTAATGTGAGGACATTCCTGGAGGGTGGCACGCCCTGGAAGAGCATGAAAGCTCTGTGCTCCTTTCCCATACCTTGTCCTACACATCTCTTCATCTGTATCCTTTGCAATATCCTTATAATAAACCTGTAGCTGTGTTTCCCTGAGTTCTGTGAGCTGCTCCAGAAAGTTAATAGAACCCAAAGGCAGGGGTGTTGTGGGAACCCCAATTTGAAGTTGGTCGGTGAGAAGTTCTGAAGGCCTGGACTTGCAACTGGTGGGAAGGAGAGGACAGTTTTGGGGACCGAGCCCTCAATCTGTGGGACCTGACGCTATCTCCAGGTAGATAATGTTGGAATTGAATTAAAATTGCCCAGCTGGTGTCTGCTGCTTGGTGTGTGGGGGAAAACCCACATTTGGTCACGAAAGTCATCTTTTATAATATGTTGATAGTTGTGGAGTTTAGATGAAAGCACAGTTTGAGGGTTTTCTTAAAGCACCAGGTGAATCAGATATTTAAACATAAATGTATGACATTATAAATGTACCCGAAAAAAATGTATAACTTTTTTGTAGTCTTGCATTGTAGAAGTACTTTCTAAATATGACAGTTACTCCAGAAGCCATAAAAAGAATGATAAACTAATTCATACAAAAATTTAAATTCTAAAGGGTAAAAACTAAATAGAGTTGAAAGAAGAACCAGAGAAAATATTTGCAACAAACATAACATTAAAAAGGCTGATTTATTCAATAAACAAAGAGTTCTTATAAATCAAATACAAGCAATGGTGAAATTAAAGTGGGACTGGGGAATGGGGTGGTTATTTTCCTGCCCTTCATTCTTTGATAAGAATGATAGACTTTCTTTCAGTCTTTTGTAAAGTATTGTGCAAGAACGATTTCAAGGTAAAGTCTTTAGCTTTAACTTTTCCAACAAAGTTGCTTATCTTAAGCTCTTCCTATGTAGAGATTCTGGTGGTTGCCACTAACAAGACAATCAACTCAATAGAATAAGGGGCAAAGAACATAAATAGGCAATATAAAATAATCACATGAAAAGATATTCCACTCCAGTTATAATGACAAAAAGTTACATTAAAATAAAAATGTGATACCATTTCCCACCTATCAGATGAGTAAAGATTGAAAAGACATGTTATCCTGTGTTAGGGAAAGTCAGGGAAATGGGACTCTTCTTTACTGTTGGTGATAGTGTGAACCAGTACAACTTTTAGGCTGCATTATATATATATATGTATATAAATATATTAATATATATAAAGTAAGTTAACCCTTGTTAGGACTACCAAACCCCAAGGCAGCTGAGAATCCATGCATAACGTTTGACTCCCCCAAACCTTAACTACTAATAGCCTAATATTGACCAGAAATCTCGATAACCTAAACAGTCAATTAACATAATTTTGCATATTAAATGTATCATATACTGTATTCTTACAATTAAGTAAGCAAGAGAAAAGAAAATGTTATTAAGAAAATCCCAGGAAGAGAAATATATTTACTACTTATTAAGTAGGAGAGGATCATCATAAAGGTCTTCATCCTCATCTTCACATTGAGTAGGCTGACAAGGATGAGGAAGAGGGGTGGTTAGTCTTTCTGTCTCAGAGGTGGAAGAGGCAAAAAAAATCTACATGTAAGTAGAACCACGCAGTTCAAACCTGTGCTATTCAAGGGTTAACTGTATGTGTGTATCTCCTTTGACCCAGCAATTTCACTTCTAGAAATTTACTCTATAGATATACTTACCCACCTACATAAAGATTATATATATGTTTTTTAAAAAGAATGTTCATTATGGCTTTTGGTAGTAGAGAAAAACTAAAAAAATCTAAGTCACTAAGAGGGCTCTGAAAAAACAAAGATACATCCTTGAAACACCATCAAAACTATAGCTATTAAACAGGGAGAGGTGGCTGGGCCTGGTGGCTCATGCTTATAATCCTACCACTTTGGGAGACTGAGGTAGGAGGATCGCTTGAGGTCAGGAGTTCAAGACCAGCCTGGGCAGCACAGACACCCCCTGCCCCCATCTCTACCAAAAAACAGAAAAATTAACCAGGTGTGGTGGCACACACCTATAGTCCCAGCTACTTGGGAGGCTGAGGCAAGCAGATCATTTGAGCCCAGGAGTTTGAGGTTGCAGTGAGCTATGATGATGCCACTGCACCCTACCCGGAGCAACAGAGTGAGACTATGTCTCAAAAAAAAAAAAAAAAGCGGGGGGGAAAGTGATAGAGTATGTACAGACATAAATAGAATTCTAAGATATAAGTGAAAAAAATAAATTTTAGAACCAATTATCACATTTGTGTAAAATAACATGTATGTGTGCATGTGTACATAGAAAATGTCCAAAATGTTTGTGTGATTAACTATGAGGGGTGATATTAAAGGAGCTGAGTACCATTTTGGGGAAAGGGCACATTTTACTTGATACACTTCTGTACAGTATTAATGTTTTCCCAAGGGAAAAAAGTTAATAAGGTGTGCTTTCATCCTATGTACTTAAAATGCTTGAATATTGTCAAAAACCACAAAGTATGCTTGAACTTTTTCCAGAAAAATTAAATTATACTTGGGGGGAAAATGGTTGTTTTTGAGTTAAAAGCAAAACATCTACCAATTTTATTTAGTTTGACTTTTTTTATGTTCTGTTTACTAAACTAGAAATAAATACTGAATCGTAATTAAGAGATAAAATTAGAAAAAAATGCTACCCTAGAATGATATGTTTCCTGATATATCTGCACAGTGATATATGTTGATGGTTAAGTACAAAAGAAAATATAGCTGGGAAGAAGTGTGTAGCATTAATCAACATGATACTCATTGAAATAATTCACTTCTTGTCAGTTTTCTTCCTGGTTGTCTTCTCTCATATGCAAGAGGGAGTAATAATCCAAAAATCAAAGTATTTTCCTTTGTGTAGTTTGAAACTAGATGCTAATTGTTTTTTATAAACCAGCTGACAACAGTCAGGTTAAAGGTCAGACCAAAGAAAGGATCAAGGGAACTTGCTCCCTTAGAGTTTACTAAGATAAACGTCAATGTCATGACCTTCTATGTAGGCATTTTACTGTGCAGTAGTAGTTTAAGGCAACAAGTCTGGACCTCTCCTCTGAAGGTAAGTTGGCTTGTCTTCTTGAACTATTACAAACAAGGGAGAGATGGGGAAATTATAGGCTCTGATTTATTCATTCATTATATCCTTCCTTCACTCACAGTTCTATGCATCACTGATTCATTTTTTTTAAATTTATTGAATATGTTGTATGTTTAGCTCTGGGAATACAAGGTTAAAATGCCATCGCTAGACTCAAAAATGTTGCAGTCCAAGGGGAGATAAACAAGAAAAAGGGAAAATTACGAGACAAAGTAATGAAAGGTTTGTTCAGATGACATAAGGAACCCAAAGGAGAAGCACCTAGCACAAGTTGGAGGACCAGGGAAGACTGCCTAGCAAAGGGACTGAGTCCTAAAGGATGAAGGCATCCCACATATGGAGACGGAGCAGTGTGCTAAGTCATGATAGTGAACTAAAAACCAAAGTACCTTTAGGGAACTGCTCATAGTTCAGTATAGTGTTAGCAGAGTGCTAAGGGGGAACGGTAAGGCCAGGGAAAAAAGTGCAGGGATCAGGTGATGAGGGGCTCTGTTTGCCATACTAAGAAATCTGGAATTCATCTGGAATTCATCCCAATGGTTATGGGTTTTAAGCAGGAAGATGATATGATTAGGGTTGGGTTTTAGAAAGATGTCTTGGGCGATAACATGAAGAAATAAAACTAGGTGAGAGATGTAAAGGGGCAGGATAATACTTAAGGTAGAAAAACTAGTGAGGAACCAGTTGCAGTAACATAGGAAGGAGATGATGAGGGCTTTCGCTTTTTAGAGGACACATCAAAAAGCAGATGAAGATGCTGGTCCTTTGACTGGACACTGATGCCCTGGGAAGGACTATGGAGTCAGGAACTGAGGCAGTTTTCGGAAGCCATTGGCAGTGATGGCCAGGGTGTTGGAAGCAAGGCCTAGGACAAGGAGTGGTTCTTGTGCACAAGCTGGGCTTCCTGCTCAGGGCCATGGAGGTTACCTCCTTGGAGGAGATCTCTTCCTGTCCATCAAGGAATCTGAGATTTTTTTATTCCTTCCTAGGGCAATTCTATGATAAGAAGGCCTTACAGACATTTCTAAAAGACATCCACCATGCATCAACAATTTTTGATACAAAACTTTTTGTTACTGGAGTTCCAAAGCAGATGGAGAGTAGGCATATGGAACACTGTAAGATGTGACAAGCAAATCTTCTCCCTGGGCTATGCCATTCCACTAGCTTTGACAACTACCACATCTCACACACTCAACAATATCAAAAGAAAAGTGAAAAGAAAGTCTTTAGAGCTGCTTTTAGAAAAAGAAAAAAAAACAACTTTGTTGACATATAATTTAGATACCATAAAATTTACTGGTTTTAAGTATATGATTCAATGATTTTTAATAAATGTACTGAGTTACGCAACCATCACCATAATCCAGTTTTAGAACATTTCTGTTGCCCTGCTAAGATCCCTAATGTCCACTTAGAGTTAATCCTCATTCTCACCCCAGCCCCAAGAAACTACTAATCTACTTTTTGTCTCTCTATATTTGCCTTTTGTAGATGTCTCCTATAAATTGAATCATACAACATATGATCTTTTGAGTCTGGCGTCTTTCACTCAGCATAATAATTTTTGAGTTTATCTATGTTGTAGCACATATCAGCAGTTCATTCCTTTTTATTGTTGAACAGTATTCCATTGTATAGCTGTCCCACCTTTTGTTTATCCATTCTTTACCAGGTGATGAACATAGGCTGCTTTGCTTTTGTTTCCACCTTTGTCCCTGGATTACAGGGCTTAGACTGACAGTTTTCTCTTTCCTTCACAGTGAGAAGAGAACATTAGATAGTATGGCACATCATTTTTCCTTTTGACAATTTTTAATAACTAGTGAGAATAAAGACTAATGTCTTGATTGATTGATTAGACTCAATCATTAGAACAGTGCCTTTCAAATATTTCCAAACCACAGACAACTTTGGCAGAACCCCACACCCTACAGGCTGTATACCTCACACACTCCCAATTGTTGTCACTCCAAAAAACAGTACCATGAAACAATAACAACAATGACAATGATGACCACAACAAAACCTCCCAGAAAATAATGGGAAGAATGGTGCTCTTTTTGGAGCGCCTTACTGAGAAAAATCACATCAAAATTTCTTATGCCAAAATAGTAACGGAAATGTTGTCCTGATATAAATATTGGCCTGCATGTACTGATGCCTGTGGACAATAAGCAATCCTTTCAGAATATACCTTGACTACTGTTGCTCTGGCCTACATAGCATACTTGAAGGTAAAGATTATTATAAAATGAATATATATCACAAGAAGTGATTCAACCTTGTTGTATTTTTTCTGTTTTTTAACTTTAACTTTAAAAATTTTTAAATACACAAACATATACAAACCAGTGTAATAACCCCCTAACTAGCCATCACCTAGGCCAACAAGCATCCATCCATGGCCAGTCCCCACCCCGTCCACAAACCCACTAACCTCTCTCCCATATTATTTTGAAATAAATCTAAAACATATGATTTGATCCACCAATATTTCATCATGCAATTCTAAAAGAGAATTTTTTCTAATAATATAACCACAATATCATAATCATATCTAAAGTATTTTAACAATAATCACTTAATACAAAATTTCCAGTCAGCGTTTCTGTTGTTTTAATATGTTACTTAAAGAAATAAGCCCTGATGGTGAAACAATCTCTATCTGATAAGGACTTTGAGGAGAAGGGGCTTCACACACATCCGAAAGAATACACATGGTAACATTTCTTCACATCCCCAAGCTATCTTTTGGGGCTGGGATTTAAAGGACTGAAGGGAATGCAAAAATAAGCTTGGAAAACCTATGCCATATGGATGGTAAAGGATTACTCTCCTCTTTCTGGCTATGAAATGACTAATTAACTATTTGAAGCTGAAATGTGTGGGATCATTTTCAGAAAATGGAATATCTTTCCCTCACTGAGCATATTGATTAGAGACGTAATCTAGACTGTCTGGGAATAGTTTCTCTGTAGCAGAACGAATCACACCCTTCAATGCACTGTTTAATTTTAGATATATCTTGTCACATCTATTTAAGTGGTTTGGCTCCAGATTTTTTCCCTTTAGTAGTGCCTGATGTCCACATTTATAATTTAGCTGTCATTTTCTCAAAAGGCAATGTGGGGTAATAAGAAGAGCAATTCCAAATTTTGTCACACACTAGTGGTGTAACCTTATACAAGTTAACCTCTAAGAGCAGGAGGTTTTTTTCATCTGTTGACTAATGCTGATTTGTGAGGATTAAATGAGATATGGAATTTAGCATTCTGTCTGCACATACTAGACAATCAAGAAATCATTGCTATTGTTAACAAAAAAGGAATTTTCTATAATTAATATAAATAATATATCAAAATTTCCTAATGATAGATTTTGCATGAGCAATATGTCCTACTGATGCCTCAACAAGATCATAATGTTACTACACATGGATCAGATAGCTAAGGAATAATATTCCTTCCATCATTGCCTTGAATGTAAATAAGAGCTTAGAGTAACAGAACTGCAACTGATAGACATTCTTAAATCATTCTATTATGAATCATTATTTAAAAATCAGGTCAACCTAACCATTTTTTAAATTCTATCTTCTCAGAATAAAATATAAAACATTTCTGGTTGAGACTAACAGAAGAAAATGATGTGAAAAACAAAAAAAGCCTCATTCTCTCATCTTAGGAACAATAATTTAAAAAAAATTACAAATCCTTAGGGTCAGTTCCAAACCTGACCCAGGCCTGAGGTATGAATGTGGGGAAACAAGAAAACTTCCATTTTTGTCCATCCATTTGCAAGCACAGCATGAAAATCATTTATAATAGAATATTTAGTAAAGTAGAAGCTAGTTCATCAAACACTTCTCTGCTCAATAAACAGTTTGTTAAAATCTTTATTAAATATTTTGGCCAATTTTCTCTTTCTTTACAAGTATAAATATGTGTGGGTAACTGATTCTGTGATCCCTGGTTTAGGATCTTGCCATACCTCATAATTAGCAATAAATTTTCATTATCTAGTCCCACAGTAATGAAAAGTGTGATAAATCAGCCCGAATGCGTCCTCGTTCTTTTCTCTGGTGAATTACTTTTCTTTCCTAAAAGAGGACAATAATTCCTGCTGGTTGTGGGCTCTAGTTCATTATCTGAAGTTTTATTACAATGTGTCATCAGCATTCGTGAAATGTGGCATGAAATATTCTTTAAGAGGTTAGCTTCAACAGCACTATTGCGGTCAATCAGGTAGATGGATAGATAGCTACATACTCAGACTCCAAAGCACTTTCCTCCTATGCTTTGCCAACTGGCTTCAAGATGAGCTGGAAGCAGTTCAGCTTACCACCTTTTCACGGCACTGTTATCTATTCAAAAAAACTACTAAGTGCCTGCTCCACACTCAGTCCTCTGCCAGGTGCTGGTCTACAGAATCTCTGCTCTCAGGGTGAAGACGCAGTAAATAAGGGATCGAATTACTGTAACAGGTGTTAGTCATTTATCCAGAACCTGCTACATGCCAGGTGCTCTGTTAGGCACTGGGAATACGACAGCAAGGAAAACAGATAAAAAATCCCTGCCCTTGTGGACCTTGTATTTTAATGTGCTGTAAAATGTACAAGACTCCATGAAAGCCCAGATAAAGAAGATCTAAAATAGATTAAAACAGGCCGGGCGCGGTGGCTTACGCCTGTAATCCTAGCATTCTGGGAGGCCGAAGCGGGTGGATTGCTCGAGGTCAGGAGTTCAAGACCAGCCTGAGCAAGAGTGAGACCCCCGTCTCTACTAAAAATAGAAAGAAATTATATGGACAACTAAAATATATATATACAAAAAATTAGCCGGGCATGGTGGCGCATGCCTGTAGTCCCAGCTACTCGGGAGGCTGAGGCAGTAGGATCGCTTAAGCCCAGGAGCTTGAGGTTGCTGTGAGCTAGGCTGACGCCACGGCACTCACTCTAGCCCGGGCAACAGAGTGAGACTCTGTCTCAAAAAAAAAATAAATAAATAAAAAATAAAATAAAATAGATTAAAATAGACCAGGGGTTAGGGAAGGCTTTTCAAAGGAGGTGATACTTTAGAGTTTGAAAAGACAAAAAGGAGAGAATCTAGATAAGGAAGGCATTCTAGGCACAATCCAGGAGGTGTGAAATAGCAGGATGCATTTAGGAAACTACTGGCAGGCTTATATGGCTGCTGCTTTATCTGAAAACTGCAGCATGCCATTGCAATATTTTAAGTGAAGAGTGTCATGATCATATTTGCATTTTAGAGTGCTCACTCCGCCTGCAGTACAGACAATGGACTGTGGAGAGGCCAGAGAGACCAATTAACCAGCTGGTGACACATTTCTGATTGTAGAGAGTCAGAATCTACAGGACTTGGCAACTCATTACAACAGGAAAATTCTGAATGGGCAGGGGGTGCCTAGGTGACTCTGGCTATAAATGCAACTATTTGAGTCATTGGTGGTGATGAAAACTTCTTCATCAACCAAATATCAAGGAGATTTTATACTGTATTCAGAAAGCCTAAGATGAGGTTACCTTCCCAGCCACTCTGGACAAAACATCAGTTTCTGAGTTAAAGATGAGTTATTCCTGGAAACAGTAAGTGGCAGCTCTGAGAAGAGTTTTGGTGACTAAAATTGATCAATTTATCAACATGGGTTCCAAGAGCTAGTTAATTATCTTCATTTTAGCTACATAACCTGCAGAGACAGCACAGCGGGAACAGGGTGAAATAGGCTGTGTGTGAGAGAAAGGGAGAGAGGCAGTCCATGCTTCCATTGCTTTAGACTGCCCACCACCTCTTCCCGCTGCTTCTGGGAGAAAATACCCTAGCTTTCTGTTGGGAAACCACAACTTCTCCCACGTTCAGCCATTTAGTTCTTGTGGGGCTGGGCCCACCCCAGCAACGGGCGAAGAAGACTTGACCAATAAGAGTAGCTCATTCCCCCGCTCGTGGTTCAGGGATGAGCATGGACAGAAGCAGGGCCAGTCAGCACCAGACGTGCTGACATTTAAAAAAGAGAAGCTGTCTCTCTTGGTTTTGGCTAAACTGGGAGGTATATATTTGGAATTTCTGGGAGCCACATTGCCCTCACAAGGAGAGAGTCTTCCTGAGAATGAAAGCAACCTATAGGAAAACAGATCGCAAAGATGGAAATATTCTGATCCAGCTATGCCTGATGCCCCATCCTATTTCTGGATTTCCAGTTAAGTGAGCCAGTTTTGAGCTAGGCTTCTGTTACATGCAACAGAAAGAGTCCTTTTCGCCTCCCAGATGGCAAGAAGATAATTCTTTTTCCTATATTTTCTGTAGTACTGGGTTTTGTTTTTTTTCCATTTTTTCCTTTTTTCTCTGCCTTTTTCTCTTTTCTCTCTCTACACACAAACACACAGCCTCTTGGAAGGGCCAGTGGGGATATCAATATCGATCTCATAGCCACTTACAGCCCAAGAGTTTCTCTAGTCCACGTCCTGATACCTCATAGCTCAGGGAAAAGCCCGGAAGGGTTAGCTTCCAATAAGAAGGATGTTGAGCCAAAATAAACTAGTCCTTTCCTTATAATAGGCTGTTCTCTAACCCGAAGAGAGTTTCCAAACAAAAGATGTCATTAAATACAGGTTTTGTGGACTGGCGTAGTAGATTGTTACTGTGACAGACCCCAAAGATTACAATTCCCTATGCCCATGCTTCTTCACTGTGTGACTCTGCTGCTCTTCTCAACAATTAGGTAGAATCTGTCTCCCTGCTCCTAGAACCTGAGCTGGCCTTGTAATTTGCTTTAACTGAGAGGATGAGACAGAAGTGATGTGTGACTCCCAAGGCTAGGCCTTAAGCAACCTTGCAACTTCAGCTTTCAGATTTTGGTTTGCTCTGTCCTAGGTACACCAGAGTAAAGATGATTTAAAATTTCAGAGACTAGGAGGTCACAAGGAGAGAGGGGCTCTGCTGAAAACCACAACCATCCGCCAGATGGTTTACTCCGGCCTTTTTGGACCAACCAGTCCCCAGCTGACCTGTCAATTGACCTGAGTGAGCCCAGCTGACACCACATGGAGCGTAAGAACCACTCAGTTTAGCCTAGCAAAAAATGGTTAACACAAAATCCTGAGTAAATAAATGGTGATTGTTTCAAGCCACTAAATTTTGAGGAGATTTGTTAGGCAGCAATAGATTACTGATACAACTATTTATGTAGAATGTTGGCTTCAAAATCAGTTTGAAGACTAAAAATCAGGACATAAAATATATATGAAACATATATATGTCTGTTTTCCAAACGTTGGGCAGTAGGCAGTGTAGGACAATGACCCCTGACAGAAGGGAAGCAGACGAGGTAAGCCCGATGATTGCCCCAACTTATCTGGATATTGCACTGGGAGGGAGAATCCAAACCACTCCCAGTGGGGGCAGAATTGCAAATTTAGGAAGGTTAAGGCAGATAGAATTCAGAGGACAGTACCAAAGAGGAGAAAGCTGTGTGGAGAGGAGAGATCTGCACAAAAAGAGAGCAAGCTTTGGCAATCTCCTCAGGGTTCCCCTTGAATTTTTAGCTACAAGGATGTGAGGAAACTACTCAAGGCTAGGGAAAGAACCACCAGAAAAGAGAAGGCAGGATAATTTCCTGAAGCTCACATATAGCCAGAAAGAGTTTGTGTTCTCACCAACCAGAGTGACAGAGGAAGAAATATATGAAAGTTAGAAAGGCTCAAAAAAATTGGATTTTTGCAAGGAGAAAGAATTTCTAAGCAGGGTGTGGTGGCACATGCTTGTAATCACAGCTATTCAGGAGGCTGAGGTGAGAGGATCTTTTTTGCCCAGGGGTTTGCGATCAGCTTGGAAAACAGAGTGAGACCCCTATCTTAAAAAACAAAATTCCTTCACAGCTAGGTTTCAAAAGTTGTTGCAAATGTTTGCATTTTTTATGATCATGTAAAAGAAGCCCTTTTTTGAAGTGCATATTTATTAATAATTATATAGGGATGAAATGACATGATATCTACAGTTTGCTTAAAAGTACTCCAACAAAAAAAAAAAAAGAGAGAGTAAGAAAAATAGACTTTAAAAACTATGGAGAGGCCGGGCGTGGTGGCTCACGCCTGTAATCCTAGCACTCTGGGAGGCCGAGGTGGGCGGATCGTTTGAGCTCAGGAGTTCCAGACCAGCCTGAGCAAGAGCGAGACCCCATCTCTACTAAAAATAGAAAGAAATTATATGGACAGCTAAAAATATATATAGAAAAAATTAGCCGGGCATGGTGGTGCATGCCTGTAGTTCCAGCTACTTGGGAGGCTGAGACAGGAGGATCGCTTGAGCTCAGGAGTTTGAGGTTGCTGTGAGCTAGGCTGACGCCACGGCACTCACTCTAGCCTGGGCAACAGAGTGAGACTCTGTCTCAAAAAAAAAAAAAACAAAAAACAAAACAATGGCCGGGCGCGGTGGCTCACGCCTGTAATCCTAGCTCTCTGGGAGGCCGAGGTGGGCGGATCGTTTGAGCTCAGGAGTTCGAGACCAGCCTGAGCAAGAGCGAGACCCCACCTCTAAAAATAGAAAGAAATTATATGGACAGCTAAAAATATATATAGAAAAAATTAGCCGGGCATGGTGGTGCATGCCTGTAGTCCCAGCTACTCGGGAGGCTGAGACAGGAGGATCGCTTGAGCTCAGGAGTTTGAGGTTGCTGTGAGCTAGGCTGACGCCACGGCACTCACTCTAGCCTGGGCAACAGAGTGAGACTCTGTCTCAAAAAACAAAACAAAACAAAACAAAACAAACAAACAAAAAAAAAAAACTATGGAGATGTGCTGATATTGAAGCTGGTCAATAGCGGTTTGTTGCATTGTCTAATTTTGACTATGATTGTAAATTTTTATGAGGCTTAGTCAATATAGATATTTAAGTAATTTTTATGGACCACTGATATTTACTATGTCCATTCTTCCTTCAGTCCATTTTTCTGTCATACTCTTTTCTAGTTGTCTGAATTCCTTCAGTTGTTATTGGAGATATATATGTAAATAGACCAAATCTATGGCTGAACACTGCCATCTGTTTTAGTCTAATAGTCATATAAGTTGAAAAATAAAGTTATAGAATGAAAGCTACAATTCTAATTAAATCCTGTACTTTAGTAAGGATTAATTAGGAGGCACTAATAAGATTGGAACTATAAAGCCTCTAAGACCAGGTAACTTCGGTTGATTAAATCAGAATATTTAATTTTTTTTCCTAACACAGTGCTTGAGAAAAGAGCTCTAAATTGCTTTATTGTGATGTTATTCTTATTAAATATAAAAATTCTGTCTTCTCCCATATGGATAACATTTTAAGGGTAATTTGTCACATAAACATTATTCCCTACTTAATCCTATTTCCACTTTAAAATGAAACTCAAACAAAAATTCCTTGACTATATCTTGACTATATACTTAAACACTGAACGTATAAATGATTTCATAGAATGCTTCAAATTTAAATATTTTCTATTTTCTGATACAAATCCTAAAGGTGTTTTTTTCAATTCAGGTTAAGAATTTGGGATAAACCCTAAATGAACAGACATTATATTTCAAAGGACGACCCTATTCAATATTGAAATTGTGTCCTAGTGTCCTTGTCACTATGGATCCTCCTTTCCATGCTCTACTTTTTGAAAAAAACAAACAAAAGAAGTTTTTTCACCTTCTAACACTACATCACTTATATATTATGTATGTATTTATTGTCTATCTCCCTCTACTGGAATGTAAGTTCTCTAAGGACAAGAATCTTTGTATATTTTATTGGACTGATTGATGCCAAGCACCTAGAACAATTTCTAGCACATAGTAGGATGCTCAATCATTTCCCTTCTGTCTATGAAGCTCCTTTAACATTTCTCATAGGGCAGGTCTACTGGTGTGGAGGATTTTTTTGTTTTTGTTTTTATTTCCAGCTTTTGTATGTCAGAAAAATCTTTACATTGTCCTCATTAGGCAGACCTCTTTCAAATTTCTCTAAAATCCTTTCCTCTCCGAGCCATGCCATTGCCTTCGTTCAGGTGGTCATCATTTCTCTCATGGACTCTTACAATGCTTGCAAATTGGTTTCTTACCACCATTCTCAGTCCCCTCCATTTCATCCTGGTCTATCCTACTTCAAAAGAAATGAATGCAAACTAATCAAACTAAACACAAATATGACATTGTCTCTCTCTCTTACATAAAATATTTTGAATGGTTACTAATACCTGTAGGCTAAAGTCCAAACTCCCCACCATTGAGGAAACTGAGACCCAGAGAATTTAACAGACTTGTCTGAGGTCAGTAAGTTAACATGGTTAGGACTTGAAACTTGAATTCAGGTCCATTATACTAAGCTGCTGGAAGAGTTGGGCTTCTATAATATGATTCTTATCCTTATAGCATTTTGGGGTTTTGTTTTATTTTTACTCCTAATTCTATTAGCAAGCATATTTTTAGTCTTGTAGATCCCAACTAGTCATGAGCCCTCTGTTCATCATTGGAACCTTTTGGGAGATAATTCTCAACAGGACAGGAAACTTTTGTAATAAGTGGGAGTTTAGAGTTGAAAACCTGTTAGGTCACTTCATATTCTAAGATGATGCAATTCTATGATAAAATGTAATCATCTGAATTAATGCAAAACTACTTTATAATTACACAGTGTAGTTTGGGCTCTGGAGTCAAACTACCAAACTGTCTGGGTTCCAATTTCTTCTCTGCCACTTACCAGCTGAGAGGCCTTGGGCACATTATTTAATCTCTCTTGGTCTCAATATCCTCAATATCCTAAAATGGAAATAATAATCTTAACTCATAAAGTTTTTGTGAGGAGTAAGTGGGACTACATATAGCAAACAGAGCTAGCAAATAGAACTCAACAAATATCTCTAGCTGTATGTATACAAGTGCAAGAGATTGTTTAAGGAGAGTGTGTAACAAGAAGAGCAGAACCATGGAGAAAATCAACATTCAGCTGATGCACTGGGTTGAATAGTGTTTTCCCCAACATTCTTGTCCACCAGGAACCTTAGAATGTGACCATATTTGGAATTAGGGTCTTTGCAGATGTAATCAAGTTAAGATGAGGTCATACTGGTTTAAGATGGTCCCTAACCCTATACTGATGTTCTTGTAAGAAAAGGGAAATTTGGACACAGAGACATGCACAGAAGGAAGCAGGAGATCATGTGAAATGCAGAGATACAGGGAGGAAGGCCAGGTGATGATAGAGGCAGAGATTGGAGTGATTCAAGCCAAGGAACACCAAAAATTTCTGGCAACCACCAGAAGCTAGGCAAAGACAAGAAATGATCCTCTTTTGGGGCCTTCAGAGAGGATGATCTTGCTGACACCCTGATTTCTTTTTTTCTTTTTCCAGCATACTATGGGGGTAAAAAAGTTTAGGTTATGTATATTGCCCTTGCCCTCCTCCCCCGCCCCAATCAGAGCTTCAAGTGTGTCCATCCCCTAGACAGTACACATCGCACTCATTATGTATGTATACACCCATCCCCTCCTCTCCCCACATCTGTCCAACACCCAATTAATGCTATTCCTAAATATGCTCTTAGGTGATGATCAGTGAAACCAATCTGATGGTGAGTATATGTGGTGACACCCTGATTTCTGACTTCTCATCTCTAGAAGTGTGTGAGAACAAATTTCTGTTGCTTTAAGCCACTCAGTTTGTGGTACTTTGTTATGGCACCTCCCAGGAAACAAACACAGTTGGTGAACAGTCCTGGAAAACACAGAATGGGTAATAACTACACTTTATGGTTTCAACAGTTTCAGGAACATAATTTCGATTGATCCTCACAGACAACTTGTGAAGTAGCAGGACAGTTTAAAAATAAGAAAATGGATGATCACAGGTATTAGAAAGTGGCAGCAGCAGAATGTGAACCCAAATGAGGGGTCCTACTCAAACACTCTGACCCTATTAAGCAAAATGTTTCATCCCTTCTCATTCTTCCTGAAGTTTCCCTTCCCCATCACAACTCCAACTTCACCCTCCTACCTCAAGCAATTTACTTTCAGGAGGATCACTGATCACTAATTTGTACTTAAACATGAATTTTACTAATATCACATTGTCCAAAGTTCAAATTGTACAGCTTTAACTCCTTTGTAAAGAGCTACCCTTTGCAAGGAGGCTCAGGTATCTACAGCAGGTAAGAAAAACACATTGGGGAAAAACAGGTCATTTCTTTTCCTACAGTCATAGGGACAAAGCTGCAACCCCACTGATTCTAGTTACCAGAGTAGGGCCCATCTAAATCCAGTATAACCTCATCCCAACTTAATTGTATCTGCAAAGACTAGTTCTAAAAAGGTCACATTCTGAGGTTCCCGGTGGGCAAGAATTTGGGGGGGGGGGCACCATTCAACCCAGTACCCCAGCTAAATGCTGGTGTTCTCCACGGTTCTACCTTTGAACCTCTTCTCTTACTGTACACCCTCTCCTTTGACAACATTTTCCACTCCCATATATACAGTTAAAGCTGACATTTGCGAAAGAAAATATTTTCACAGAAAGCTGTGAAACCATAAAGATGTGAACACAGTCTACTTTCACCACAGCATTCCTATTGTATTCTGGCGCAGAGAGATTTGGTAACTTTCCTTGGGTTGCGTATTTCCTCGGTTTCAGAGTAAACAAGGACCTTTGGTTCAATGTTCTTTCCACTACAGTGACTAAACTACCTGACTGTTCCTCCATAGATAAGATTCATAGATGCTACTTTAGCTGTTTTGGATTTAAAAAAAAAACTTTCAGCATAATGACAATGCCAAATAAAGCGTTGTCTGTACTTATTATTCTGTAAAGCATCAGCAGGCTATGCCTTGCGATCAGAAAGCCTTAGGGTCCGTTCCTGGCATTGGGAGCTTCGGTTCCTACAAATAAGAAAACACGTATCCTCGGTATTTCTTGCGAAGATCAAACGCTAGGCAAAACGCCTGGCACAGAGAACTGGCTCAGCATCACTTGCCCCTAAAGTGCACGCATCAAAAATTCCGGGCGTCCTTCCGCCCTCACGGACCTCTCGGTGGCCGCGCAGGGGCGCCGCCGGAGGGCGTGCCGGGAGGAAGGACCCGGAGGCCGGCTCCGCCCCGCTCGGGGCGCCGGACGCGCCTGGTTTCCTCGGCCCTGCGCGCCCCCGCACTCAGAGCCGCGGCGCCCTCGCCTCTTCCTCCCTAGTCCTCCAGACGGGAGCATCTGCCAGGCTTTGGGTCAACGCGGAATAAGGCACGGCCTGGGACAGCCCGGGGTGGTGCGCCGTGGCCGCGCGAGGCCCCCGCCATCGCCGTCGCCGCCGCCAGAGCGCCGGAGCCCCGCCCCCGCCCCCAGCGAACAGAGCCGCGTCGGCCGCGGCGTCTGCGCCCCCTCTTCTCGGGCTTCCTTGTCGCCATGCCGCTCTACGAGGGCCTGGGGAGTAGCGGGGAGAAAACGGCGGTTGTGATCGACCTAGGAGAGGCCTTTACCAAGTGAGTGGCCGTGGCACCGGCTGCGGTCGGCCCGAGGGGAGAGTGGGTGGCTGAGCCCCAAGCAGAGCCCGGGTCCTCATCGCAGGCTCACAGGCAGCTCCGGGCCTCACCCTGTCTTCGCCCCAACTCTCTTGCAAATGACGGCCCTTATGATCACCTTGGGCGATGCGAATCCTGAGGACGACTGGTGGGGCGGTGGGGGTGTGAGTCCCAGAGAGGCCCCAGGAAGGTTCAGGAAAATAGCCCTCGCTGCCACCTCGGGTAATCACCCCAAACCGAACGGACCTTTTGGGATCGATCATCTATGCAGGGGATGACAGCGATGATCTAGACCCCGCTTACCCTGGGCTCAGCTGGTTAGGAAGGCAGCAACCGAATTGGAATGCTTGATGATGTTCCATCATGAAACATTTATTGAATGGAGCTTCTGTTGGTACTGGAAATACAAATATGTTTAAGACAGGCCTACTTGCTCCTCAAGTATAGGGAATCAAATTAGGGAGACTGGGCACATAAACAAAGAAGTGAAGCTCTATAGATAAGACTCTGGAAATCTTTTGTTGGCCCCCCTAAACTCTTAGGTTACGTTTAACATGTTTTAAAAGACAACTTGTAAACATGAGA
Source organism: Eulemur rufifrons (assembly GCF_041146395.1). Classification (NCBI taxonomy): domain Eukaryota; kingdom Metazoa; phylum Chordata; class Mammalia; order Primates; family Lemuridae; genus Eulemur; species Eulemur rufifrons. The sequence continues at coordinate 87,850,360 of NC_090984.1, forward strand.
ATAGTGGTTCAGTCAACCTTTTGGATGGCAAGATCCCTTTAAGGACCAGATGAAAACCACAAATGCACAAATCTTAAGATATTTGCACACAGTTTCAGGGTTTGGCAGGGTCTTTGCACCCAAGATTAAGAGCCCTTGTACTGGGCTCCAGAGAGAAAAAAGTGACAGGCAATACATCAAATATATATGCGTATACACACACACGCACACAGTTTTGAAATGGAAACATTTGAAAAATCTTTGTGACCTCTAAGCATATTCTAACATAGAATAAGTATTTTAGTAACCATTTATTGAATAACTGGCCAAAAGAGCTTGTTTAAAAATTGGAGCTCAGGAGCTCCAGAATTGGATCAAACATAGTCCTTGATTATGACATTCTCTTACTGTTCTATGCAAGGTTTTCCCTTATTAATTTATGTTTTCTTGTTTATTTAAAAATTTATCTTAATAGCATGATAAATACCTTGAGGCTACTACTCAAAAATGTTTTGGCTGTACATTGAAGAAGCAGCAAAAAGAAATTAGACGGGATTATTGAAAATGAAAGCAGGAAGGTGATAAGATGAATATATGAAGTAAATAAAAGGAATTGAAGCTACTTAATGGGTTGCATGCTGAGGAATTTGAGGAGCACTAGTGCAAGTGAGCATGGAGATGGGAATAGTAGAAGATGGAGAGAGCTATTTGGGGGTAGGAAGAGAGTAGTACCAAAAACTAGACAAGACAGGAAGAGGCAATATTAAGACTAAACTAGCATGATGATCATTTTTAGCAAGTTTTTAAGCAGTTTTGTTTTACTAATATAAAAAATGGAAGTAGCTAAATATTCAACAAAAAATAATATTTTTAAGGGATGAAATATACAGTTTTAAAAATAATATCAATGAAGACTTAATATGGACAGCTTATTGTATGAGTTCACTATGTATGAAGCATGATAACTGTCAAATATGCATAGTTAAAAAAGTAGACTGGAAACAAACACACCAGTATGGAAGCTAATAATATTAGAATGAAGGAATTATGAGTGATTCATCTGAATGATATGAACTCACATAATATAGTACAGATCCAGAATTATAGAAATGTCTTGCCTAAAATTCAGCTAAAATTAAAAACTGAGGGGGAAGGAAATGTTGCCCTGAAATAATATAGTTGACCCTTGAACAGCACAGGTTCGGACTGTACAGATCCACTTTTATATAGATTTTTTGCAATAAATACAGTTGGCCCCCAGTATCCTGGGGTTTGCATCCGTAATCAAACGCAGGTCAAGAATACTGCAAGAATACTGTGAAACCTGCAGATATGGAGGGCTGACTGCGGGAATTGAATATGCAGATTTTGGCATCTGTGGCGGGGAGGGGTGGGGGGAGGTGGCCTAGAATTTATCGCCTGCAGATACAGAGGGATGACTACACACTGGTTTATTTCAGTGTCACTAATTTTAAATAATTTGATTTTTTCTTTTAATACAAAATTATTAATAGATGGTATTCTTAGTTTTTTGTGGGGAGGGCAGTCCCTTTGAATGCATCAAAGGTATTTCCAAATGTTTCTGTGACCGTTGTTTTGAAACAAATACAGTAATATTTAGAATTACTAAACACTAGTATGACAAATATTTAGAATTCTGTAAGTTGAGTGTTTCAATTTTCTATTTATTTACAGGTGTGGATTTGCTGGAGAAACTGGTCCAAGATGCATAATTCCTAGTGTGATAAAAAGAGCTGGCCTGCCTAAGGTATTTTTTAAAACAAATTAGCAAAATAAATACTGTACTATAAAGTATTTTTAAATATGACTTCAAATAAGATTGGTAGGAATAGTGCTAAATATGTAACTTGCTGCTATATTTCCAAGAGAACTTTTTAAAATCAACTTTGTCAAGGTCTAATTTGCATATCATAAAGTTATGATATATAGCCACCACTGCAATCCAATTTTAGAATATTTTCATTACCTCAGTAAGATCCCTAATTCCATTTACAGTTAATCCTCATTCCTGCCTCTAGCCCACCACTGATATGTTTTCTGTTTCTATAGATTTGCCTTTTCTGTACATTTTATATAAATGGAATCATATAATATCAAGAGAAAATTTATAGCCTTAGTGAAATACTTTTATAAGCCTAGTGTAACATAATCACTAAGTAATTTTATTCTTACCTTATTTAAAATGTGTCAGGCCTTCATTCTCTTATCTGTAGTTCTAAAATCCAAAGAAGTTTTTCTGAAAAACAAACTTTTTTTTTGACATGGAGGTCTCACTATGTTGCCCAGGCTAATCTTAAACTCCTGGACTCAAGCGATCCTCCTGCCTCACCAAAAAGTAGCTGGGATTACAGGCGCAGCCACCATCCCCAGCTCAAAAAACATTTTAGTAAGTTTCTTGCCAAAGCTTATTTGGCAAGTTAGAAATTACAACCAATAGAAAGAATAATTTGACATGCCATAAAATTCATCTGTTAAAAAATGAGATACAGGTCTTTCTGTGGTAACATTATACATTCATTCCTGAAAAACCTCTGTTCTGCAATATGATATATTTTTTAAAAAAACAAAGCAGGCTTATGGGAAAAATGAGGTTGGGGTAGACCATACCAAATCTCGTAATCAGAGGACTAGCAAAAACAATTACTGGTACCTTAGGGGAAAATCTAAATCTTGCCTGGCTGCTGAGTGTGAATATTAAAATAAAATCATAGATTGAAAATATTGGCCAGTGGGTGCTGAGACAAAGCAGATGGAAGCAAGATCTGAGCCAGTGGGACTGTTGTTAACTAGAGACTAGGAGGAAATATAGCCCAATAAAGTCATGCAAGAATGTACTCTGAGGAGGGACCCCTGATATAGGAAGTTGTTTAAATTTTCTTAAATACCTGAAAGGATATCTACCTGTGTGACTACGGAGTTGATGACTTTCTTTATCTTGAGGAAGGTTATAATTTTGCTATCATAATTTTAGCTTCCCTTGCATATCATGAACTAATACAGCTTTAACATTATACTAACATTACTTCTTTGTTTAGCAATTGCATATGTGTTTTATGAAAACATGTTGTACCAGAATAGACTAAATCATTGATTTATATTTGGCATTGGAATGCATCAGAAATCTTTTTAATTACACTTGATTAGGGAATCATTTCATTGATTTTAAAATTTTCTGCAAATCGTTGGACAAGCCAGAAATATAGTAGATATTTGTGGTATGATATTCAAAAATGTGATGGAAGTTCCTGTTTTTTAACTTTTCATGTAATTTTGCTTTATAATAATTAGCATTACTGTGTTACTAGATAGATTTTACTTTTACATTCTCATTGGTACTTTTCTTAGTGCTTTGAACTTTTATTTTCATTTGAAAAGACAAATGTATATGAAGATTACTTATATTTGACTATATATAGTTTGGAACCTTCTTTAAGCCACATAAAATGAAATTAGCCAAGCTGATAATGGTCTTTCATTTGAAAGAGTAAATGAAGAGAGGTTTGCCAATGATGCGTCATTGTGTTTAGAGCTTTCTGAGGATCATAAATGAAGCCCTTGTTATATATTAGTGTTGACTTGGCACTTGTGGTTTGGTAGTGTTTGCACATACTGCTTTAGTGCTAATGGTATTTGTTCTCATTTTTACAACATATATTTATGAACAACCTACTACGTTCCTGGCAATGTATCATTTGAAGAACAATGTATCAGACGCATGCCAAAAACAGTTCTTGCCCCATGGAACTTATAGTCTAACAGAAAGTTGAACATTTTATAAGTAATTAAGCATGGTGATGTTGCAAAAGGGAAGATATGAGTGCCTTAGGAGTGACTAATGGGGACTGAACCAAGTCTGGAGTATTTGAGGAAGCCTGTAATGCTTTTTACTGAATGCTGATTTTTGTCATCAGTCGTGCTAAAATGGTAAGTCAGATGGAGGGAAGATGCATATGAGTACAGCTTTTACCTATGAACACATGGTTCTATTACCACAAACCAAAAAATTTTATGATCTTAGATAAGCCATTTCTTGAGGATTTCTAATTTAAGATATTAATCTGTATTTAATTTTCATATCCTTAGTACAAATTGCTATTTATTACCAGAAAATGCATTGGTAAAAAAAACACATTTTAGTTTTAATCTGAGATTATTTTATTTATATAAATTAATCATTTTAATTTTTTACAGCCTGTCAAAGTTGTTCAGTATAATATTAATACAGAAGAATTATATTCCTACCTAAAGGAATTCATCCACATCCTGTATTTTAGGTAAGATGCAATTGCTTTTTGGGTTTTTTCCCCCTAGGTTGGGTTTTTTTGGTGTGTGTGATTAGATAGAATTTCCTAATGCCAGTCATAGTAATATTTGGTTGACACACAAAAAAAAAAAAAACCTTACTTTCACTGCAATTTTTACTTGCTTATTTTCAACCTTTTCAAAAATATATTTGAAGACTAGAAAACTAACAAACATAAGGAAATATTGAAAATCAAATGTCCACTAATAAAGGGGATTGATAATTAAATTACTATACACACATACAGTGAAACAGTGTGCATTCATTAAAAAAGAGTTCTGTATCTAAATTTAGTAGTACAGAAAGGTATTTTAGATATATTGATAACTGAAAAAAAGCAAGTTGAAGAACAACATCTATGGAATGGATATTTCTGTTAAAATATACACATACACATTCACAAGAATGAAAAATATACAAACTGTTCTCAGTGGTAGTTTCTGGGTAGTAGGAGTATAAAGTTCTTGTACTTTCCAAGTTAAAAATGTCTGTAGTGTTTAGAGTTTTGTGAGCATATATTACTTTTGTAACCTAATAAAAGAAAATCATTTTAATGGCTCAAATTAGTAATCATAGTAGGCAACATTAGTTTTCTGAAATGAATGAGTTAATAAAGTTCTGGCATAGTGCATGGCTCATAGTAAGAGGTCAGAAACATTATCTTTCAGGGGTAATAAAATGAAGATGTCTTTTCATCGTAAAGCTTCTTAAGCTAAGGCAGTATAATTTCTCTATTCTTATCAAATTGCATTACTTACCAAAATAAATACAAACTTTTATTTAATTTTAAAAAACAAAACTATCACTTTTCAGGCATCTATTGGTGAATCCCAGAGACCGCCGAGTTGTGGTTATCGAGTCGGTATTGTGTCCTTCCCACTTCAGAGAGACACTCACTCGTGTTCTTTTCAAATATTTTGAGGTACCTGTTTTTAAATCAAATGAGTAAATTGCTTTTGAAGTTGAAAGAAAAGTGATAAAATTCTTATTTGTCAGGGAATCTTTCTTCCCTTTTTTTGGTAGGGACTCAAAACTTAAACTACAATAGGTTCTCATTTTCTCTCTTTTATTGTAGATACTACACAGTTGAGGAACCAGATGACAGAAACCTTTTCAAATTGACCATTTATTTTTTTTCCTTAGTATGGTTATCTCATGCTTAATTAGCATTTCATACAACCCTTAGATAATTGGAGATTTTTTTAAATTAGTGCTTGTTATTTATTTTAATGTAGATTTTTTATTTGGGGACTTTTTCTCAGAATTAAAAGGTGTATTGTGTGCTGTCGAGTTTGTGATGTGTTTCTTGCCTTCTTTCTAGCTTCCACTGTTTAGTTATACTATTCTGAATTCTTAATTTTTTCATTTTAGGCCTTAAATTCCTTTTAAATACAGCATTCAGTTTCCCCCTCAGTGTAAGTGGGCATTGCCAAGAATGAGACTTCACAGCTTTCATTTTATAGGAGTCAAGATTATTTTAAGACCAAGAATATGTCTTAAGATTAATACATTTCAGAGTAGACCAGAATCTTTATTATTTAAATTTTTAAAAAAAATCTCTGCCTTGAAACAGTTTTTTTTCAGCAACGGGAAATGGAAGATTATATGAAATGTATTCAGTATGTAAGAAATTAAGCACATACAAATGTATTTTCTTACATACTGCTGAACTCAAAATATAACTAATACCAAAAATCACAATGTCTTTATGAGTTAAGGGCAGTTAATATTTCTAAGTTATATTTTAGTAAGGGAGGTACAGAGAAACAGGTTGCATAGCCTTCTGTACTTACTGACATCATAGGTTGAGGAATTTTGTTTGCAGTAGGGAGAACACAAAACAAAACAAGAAAAAGTCACATTAGCTTTCATCTGAATAATGTAGAAGATTCTTAAAGTTTTAGTTGTGTTTGTGTTAGTATCCTTGTCTTGTATATTACTAGAATACCTGCTGTATCTATTTAGATAAGGGAAATGTAGCCATTATTTTGTCTGCCACTTGATTATGGTGCACTTTCATATTTTGATTGGATGTCTGGTATGTGAGATGTCATCAGATTTGCAAATTCTCACTGAAAAAACTGTTAAACAGAGCTATTTTTGTAGTTTTGTTCTTTGGTTTAATTTTCACTGCTATATTATAGTATTTTAAAAATACAGTTCATATTATAAGTTTTGCAAATAAAGATAATCAAGAAAATTCTTTTTCTGTGTTTTCATCTCAATGGTAAAGGCATCTCTTTATTTTTTTAATTTAGCTTCTTCCTCTGAATTTATATTTTTGAGCCTCCTTTTTTATCTCTTTCAGTTTTCCCTTCCAAAAGAGATAGAACAAGAATTAATAAAAATGCTTCATAATTATCATTTTGGAATGAAACAACTTAGTTTAAAGTGTTTTTGTTTATTATAGTGTATTTTTGATTATTGACTAAATGATTATATTAATATGATTTATGTAAATAAATCAAACTAGTTCTTAATTTAGTGCTATAAAATGGTTGAATAGGTATGATATGATTTAATACAATTTTCCTGTGAATTTTTTCAAATATATTTTAATATAAGGCAGATACCTTCAGATATGGCACTTATTCTGGTTTTGTTGTTGTTTTGATTGTGTTGTTTTCCAGGTTCCATCCGTCTTGCTTGCTCCAAGTCATCTAATGGCTCTTCTGACGCTTGGAATTAACTCTGCCATGGTCCTGGATTGTGGATATAGGGAAAGCCTCGTGTTACCTGTATCTTTTTTGTCCATCAGCCAATTTTGCAGTTTTTATTCTACTTTAACTATAATAATTAGACTTACTACCAATGATTTTTATTGTACTGAACTATTTCAGGTTACCATATACAAATACAAATTACCATGTGGAAAAAGTTCACAAGATTGTAAGACTTTAGTTTTTATAGAAGTTGTCAAAAAAAAAAAAGGAAGTTGTCATAATGATTTGGTCCCAGTATATATTCCAGGAGCAGACCTTATGAATATTAAGTTTTCAAAAGAAACATCAGCTAATTAAGATGTGTCAAAGAAGTTGACTAGGGTAGGTTCTAGGAAAAAATCATATGAAGAGTAATTGGAGAAACTGAAATGAGAAAGTTCAATTAAGAAAAATTAAAACTTAATGGCAACGTGAAATCAGCCTTCATATAGCTGAAGGGCTTACTATAGAAAAGTGAATCCTTTTTTTTTCTCTCTTTAGAAGCTATCATGGAGGTACCATAGGGTTTATGAGCTTGGGTATTGGAATCAACTATATAATAAGTACGAATCTCAGCTATGTTTCTTACTGTTTTTGTGATGTTGGTCAGATAGCTTAGTCTCTCTAGGCTTCGATTTCTTTATCTATAAAATGAGGGTATTAATATTTCCATCTCATAGGAGAGGTGTGAGGGTTGAGTGAAGTAATGTATGTAAAGTGTTTAGCATAGGACCTGGCACATAGTAACTTGCTCAGAAAGTACTATTGTTTTTATATCATTCACCATAGAGAAGAGCTTACTAATAAGTTCCCAAAATGGAATTACTGACTGCATGAACTGGTATATTTCTTTTCATTGTAAACTTTTAAGCAGAGTATAGGTAAATGTCTCTTAGAATTGTCGCAGTGGACATTGCTTCATTGAAAAGGAGCTTAAAGTACATGAATGTAAGACTCTTGCAATTTTGAGATCTACGTGTATATTTATTAGAAGAAATATTCATGGGAAGAGAATAAAAAAATCATTAACTTCTAAGGAACTGAATCAGGCAGTAGTGTTTTAAATATCAAGTACTTTGTGATTAATTCTCAAAACAACCCTGCAACATGAGTGCTATTTTTCTCATTATGTAAATGAGAAAATTGAATATTGGGATAGTTAATTGACCAAAGTATATAAACATATAGCCAGGATATAAATTCATGTTTATATCCAAAGCTGATGCTCTTACCAGTATACTTTTTTTCCTTTTTATAAATATCGTAGTTAGAGAACACCAATCAAAACAATATGTAAAGTAAGGTAGCAAAGCCACGGTACAATATTGTCTACTGTCCTCTCAGCTCTGTCTAATAGAAATTAATGTGGGCCATATATGTAACTTAAAGTTTTCTAAAAAGCCACATTTTAATTGATTTATGTATGTATGTATCTAGGTATATGTTATTTATTTGTTTGTTTGTTCATTTAGATATAAGGTCTTGCTCTATTCCCCAGGCTAGAGTTCAGCGGCATCATCATAGCTCACTGCAACCTCAAACTCCTGGGCTCAAGTGATCCTTCTGCCTCAGCCTCCTGAGTAGCTGAGACTACAGTCACGCACCACTCATGGCCGGCTAATCTGAAGAGCTACATTTTTAAAAGCACAAATAAAAGAGTTGAAATGATTGATACATTTTATTTAACCCAATATATTCAAAATATTCCAATATACAATCAATACAAAAATTATAATGGGGTATTTTAGAGTTTTCTTATATTAAAGTCTAAATTTGATGTGTTGTTTACTCTTACAGCACATCTCAGTTCAGACTAGCCATATTTCAAGTGCTCAATAGCCACATGTGGCTAGTGGCTACTTTATTGGATGCCTCAGCCTTAACTGATGAATTGTGTGCATATATGTGTCTATTTTTATTCTGTTTTCTTTGGTGAAGCATATAAAAAAAGACTTACTCTTGGATTTTCTGTAACTCTTTTTAAAATAAGAAATAAGAATTTGTCACCAAGACCAGGTGCGGTGGCTCACACCTGTAATCCTAGCACTCTGGGAGGCCAAGGCAGGAGGATCTCTTGAGGTCAGGAGGTTTGAGACCAGCCTGAACAAGAATAAGACCCCATCGCTACTAAAAATAGAAAAAATTAGCCAGGCATGGTGGCATGTGCCTGTAGTCCTAGCTACTCGGGGGGCTGAGGCAGGAGGATCGCTTGAGCTCAGGAGTTTAAGGTTGCTGTGAGGCAGGCTGACGCCATGGCACTGTAGCCCAGATGACAGAGCAAGACTCTGTTTCAAAAAAAAAAAATTTTTGTCACCAAAGCTGATTTAGAACAACACTGCAGAAGGTGGGGAAAAGATCAAGAAAATCACGCTTTATCTCCCAATATAGTAATATCCTTGACTACTCTACAGATATATGAAGGAATTCCAGTACTAAATTGTTGGGGAGCGCTCCCCTTAGGAGGAAAAGCTCTTCACAGGTAAGTTTCTTGGAATTTAGCACATTATCTTCACATGTGCCACAAAAACAGATGCTAATCAGTTTATTAATCAGTGATCAATAGACGGCTTGTCATGTGGACATTTAATTTTCTATTTTTCATTAGCTTTGAATATTCATCTTTAAGAATAAAACCATTTTTATTTAAAGCATCATAATCTATTATGTTGTAAAAGTATCAAATAAGAAAAGGATATCAGTTGCAATATTTTAATTCCAGTAACTTTTTTTTTTTTAATTCAGAGAGTTGGAAACTCAACTGTTGGAACAATGTACTGTTGACACAGGTGCTGCTAAAGAACAGAGCCTTCCCTCAGTGATGGGTAAATTCATTTTAAGCTTTTTAAGAGTTTTACACTCTCTTTTCATTTCTTTCTTTAACTTATATTTTAGTTTTTGCCCGATTGCATAGTTATTCTCTTTTCCCTCCTACCACTCCAATAACATTGTTTGAATTATAAGGTCATCATTGAGCTCTTAATCACCAAATCCAGTAGTTTTGTGGTAGTCATCCTTTCTAGAACTTTTCACATTGTTGCTTATTGTGTACTCTTGAAATTCTTTCTTCCCTAAGCTTTCAGGATTCTTTTCCTTTATGGTTTTCTCTTTTTTTTTTTTTTTGAGACAGAGTCTCACTCTGTTGCCTGGGCTAGAGTGCCGTGGCGTCAGCCTAGCTCACAGCAACCTCAAACTCCTGGGCTCAAGCAATCCTCCTTCCTCAGCCTCCAGAGCAGCTGGGACTACAGGCATGTGCCACCATGCCTGGCTAATTTTTTCTATATATTTTTAGTTGTCCAGCTAATTTCTTTCTTTCTTTTTTTTTTTTTTTTTGTAGAGATGGGGTCTCGCTCTTGCTCAGGCAGGTCTCGAACTCCTGAGCTCAAACGATCCGCCCGCCTGGGCCTCCCAAGTGCTAGGATTACAGGTGTGAGCCACCGCGCCCGGCTCTTTTCTGGTTTTCTGTTATTTCTCTGAGTATTCTGTCTGGGTTTCCTTTGCTCTTGCTTTCTCTACTGTTATTTCCCTAGGAATCAGTTTTTTGTTTCTTCTTTCTTCATATGGGCTTTTTAAAGGTGCTTTGAACTGCTCCTATATATTACTGGGCCAGATCCTTCTTCTAAACTTGATATCCATATTTCTAACTGATTTATTAGATACAAACTAGGCATGTTACTAGGCACCTCAAACTTAAGACTTCCAAGAGTGAACACTTTATCTCTTTCCTCTTTTTTTTTTTTTTTAAATTTTTATTTATTTATTTATTTATTTTCTTTTTTTTTTTTTTTTTTTTTGAGACAGAGTCTCACTCTGTTGCCCGGGCTAGAGTGAGTGCCGTGGCGTCAGCCTAGCTCACAGCAACCTCAAACTCCTGGGCTCAAGCGATCCTCCTGCCTCAGCCTCCCTAGTAGCTGGGACTACAGGCATGCACCACCATGCCCGGCTAATTTTTTGTATATGTATATATTTAGTTGTCCATATAATTTCTTTCTATTTTTAGTAGAGATGGGGGTCTCACTCTTGCTCAGGCTGGTCTCGAACTCCTGACCTCGAGCGATCCACCCGCCTCGGCCTCCCAGAGTGCTAGGATTACAGGCGTGAGCCACCGCGCCCGGCCTATTTTTATTTATTTATTTTTTGAGACAGAGTCTTGCTCTGTTGCCTGGGCTAGAGTGCCATGGCATCAGCCTTCCTCACAGCAACCTCAAATGGCTGGGCTCAAGTGATCCTCTTGCCTCAGCCTCCTGAGTAGCTGGGACTACAGGTGCACACCACCACACCCAGCTAATTTTTTCTATTTTTTTATTAGAGACAGGGTCTCATTCTTGCTCAGGCTCATCTCGAACTCCTGACCTCAAGTGATCCTCCCACCTTGGCCTCCCAGAGTGCTAAGATTATAGGCGTGAGCCACCTTGACCAGCCCATTTCCTCCCTCTTTATCTTAATTAGATAAAGATAATGACATCTTCCTTATTTCCCATTTTAGAAACCTGGAAGTTATCAGATTCTTTCAATTTTCCCTCAGAAATCTCTTTGAAATTTTACCTGTTTTTTCCATCTTCCACACCACCTAACATCTAAAAACAAAGACACTGTTTTAATGTAGGCCCTCATTTTTTGCTTGGATTATTAAAGGAGCCTACTCTCTGGACTGATTTAGTCTATTTCACACTGTTAACAGGAATAACTTTCGACAAAATAAATATGATTACATCGTTCTTTTGTTTGAGAATGTTTGTTAGCTCCTACAGGTCAAAATCTAAATATCTGTTTGATATACAAGTTTCTTCACAATGTAACTTTATTTTCCCTCTTAGCCTTATTGTATCCTTTGTTCCTTATTTCAGCTACAGTAAATTTCTTATAGTCTTACAGGCACTGTGAGTCCTTGCACAACACTATGCCTTCATTTATTTTCTTTCTTCACTTGAGATGTTTTTCTTTGACTAGTTGGGTTTTTGATCCTTCTACATGACCCAGCTGGAATGTCATCTTAAATGTGAAGCCTTTCTCATCTTCCCGAGCAGAAAAGTTGTTCCTCACTCTGTTAAGCCCTCAGTAGTATTTATTATAGCACATATGATACATTGTCATTTGCCTGCTAACTTACTTGTTTCCCCCAGTAGAATTTGAGGATGTCTGTCTTACTTACTTTTCAGTCTGTAGCACCTAGTGTAGTGCTTGGGCACTGAATAAATGTTGGAAAGGAAAGGCAGGTTTTCAGGAGAGTAAGTCCTGCTTATCATGTTTTCCTATTGGTCCTTATTGATAGTTAATAGTAATTTTCATTCTGAAGATCTGATTATAATTTTCCTATTCCAGATAAACTTTGTTACCATTTTAGTATATCATGATGACAGTTAATTTATAAAAGGTCTCTTAGGATGATAAGTTCAGCGTAGTCTCCCAAGATGTTTTTAGTAAATAAAATATCTTTAAAACTGATTAGGGGAGGAAGGAGGAGGGGATGGGTGAAAACCTATCTAAGGGGTACAATGAACACTATCTGGGTGATAGGCACACTTATAACCCTAACTCAAGCATAACAAAAGTGATCCATGTCACCAAAAACATTTGTACCCCCGTAATATTTTGAAATAAAAATAAAAACCAATTATAACATTTCCTTAAAATTCTAAACCATACATTCTTGGATACTGTTTCTTCAGTCTAACTTTTTAGACTGATTCTAATCTTTCCTTCCTGTACTTCTGAAAGTCTGAGTCTGTGATAGTTAGTCATGCAGTCCTACTAAGTACACTGATTTGAAAGGTGTGCAATTTTAAATTATATACCAAAATGTTATGCTTTTTATTCACCTAAACTAATTTAAACTGAAATTTAAATGATTTTTCAGAGCCAGAGCTAGTGAATGCCTCGTTTTTATACCTCACTTACAAAATTTAAGTAATTGTGATTATTTGCTAAGATTAAGGTGCTCTTTCCCAAAGTAGAATCTACTCCTAGCTAAATTAAACTCTTTGTTTTCAAGCCTGTCTTACATTTGCCTAAAGAAAACTCTTTATCATATTACCAAGTTTCTTTAACACATGTCAGAATTTATTTGAATATTCCTAGAGAGGGTATTTAAGTTGTGGAATGCTGTGGTTTTTAATACTTAAATTGTAGGTTCTTATAATCAACTTACATTTCTCACATCTATTTATGGCCAGGTTTTATTTTTTAGGATATCTTTATCCTATTGTGAGATAAATTTTAACACTTGAGGATGTGAATCTTCAAACTTTTTTGATCACATACTGGCCCCAGAGGGAAAATAAAACTTTGAACATGTACCCTCAATCTGTATGTTTATTTATAAATTATATATTTACTAATACTACTATATTATGAAATATACAAAAATAAGAACTTGGAAAGGATGAGATATTAAAGGTAAAATAATAATTCTAAATTCATACTAATGGTAAAACATTTTTGCTCTCTCTCAAAGGTAGTGTAAATATCCTTTTTTTAAAAAAAAAATTGTGGCTTAACATTTGGAATGTACAGTTTTTAAGTTTAACTGATTTTAATGCTTAGTTTCAGTGCTCAGAACCAAAAGATATAGCTGACAAGATATGTAGATCAAGGTAGAAGAAGGGCATAATTATGCTTATTACGGTTCATTTTTCAGCTATACATTTCTGTCTTCCCTGATGTCAATAATTTGTTCTTATAAATCAAAATATTTTTACATATTTAACAATGGATTAAAAATTCATAGTTTAGAAGACTTTAAATTTAGTTAAGAAAATTTTGGTTTTAAATCTGGGAACGACACCAATTGGACATCAGACTGAGGTGGGGGGTGGGGGAGGGGATGGGGGTATGCCTACACAATGAGTGCATTGCGCACCTTTGGGGAGTGGTAACACTTGAAGGTGCTGACTCGGGAAGGGGGGGTGGGGAAGGGAGGGATATATACCTCATGATGGGTGCAATGCGCACGACCTGGGGAACAGACACGCCTGGAGCTCTGACTTGGGGGGAAAGGCGGTACAGGAGCAACATATGTAACCTGCAATTCTGTATCCCCCATAACAAGATAAAATAAAAAAAAAAAAAAAAAAGAAAATACACATACTTAACTTTTTATGACTGTTTGAATTCCTTGTTTAAATTGAAAATGTTTATTATTTTCAATGGAGCACAGGTAGCACAGAATCAATATGTTTTATAACCATGTAAATATATTAAAAACATTGTAGATTTGGTTGACTTCATTTGTGTATGTGTTCTATAATATTTTATTTTCAAAAACCTAAAACATGCAAATTTTTAATTCCTATTAAATATGGGTTTTGCACACATAAAAAAAAAAAAAGAAAATTTTGGTTTTGAGTCTAACTCAGAAAATGAGATTTTGGCAACAAAATCACATAACAATGATAACATATCCAAACATCCATCTTCAAAATGCTCTCTCTATCGCATAGCTTTCTGTAAATAGGTACTTTCTCACTCATTTTTTAAAATGTCACCTTTATCTTAAAGGACAAGATTAAAAGACTGTGTGATTCTTTTTAAAAATGTGTATTAATTAGGTTAGCATATTACTGAGAGCTCTTTATTATCACAGGAAAGATAAGCAAACTTTGAACTTCACTTTTTTGCTTCAGTTTTTGTCTTGGCTTTGAATGATGAAATTTCTTCCCTAAAAATAAAGTAAATTTTTCTATTAGGCTTTGAAAAAATTGATTGTTATATTTTTTAAAATTTTGCTGAAATGGGAAATAGAAATGGAAATATAAGTTAATAAACTGTTTTTAATTATTATTAAAGTTCTATAATTCTAAATAAAATTTTTGTTTTAGGTTCAGTACCAGAAGGTATCTTAGAGGACATTAAAGGTAAACTAAGTTATCATTTTTGTCTCTTTCATCCTTAAGTGTTAGTTTGGAGGGCATATGTTTCTAAATATTTACACAGATAGAAAATATACTTGTAATATCCTAAAAATATTTAATATATAGGCTATGAGATAATGTAAATAAAAATTCTAATTTTTTCAGACTTATGGAAGTTCTGACATTCTTGATATGTTAATGAAGCAGCTTCTCAATTGTATATAGAGTATGTGGGGTTATTAGGAAACTAGTAATTTGTACATTAGGAAATCACAGTTAAATTGCTTAAGAAAGCCACTGGTTTGATGTTGCATAATGTTTTTTAGTCTAGTTTTCTTCATACATTTTTATTAGCTTAGTTATTTTACAGACTATTCAAAAATTCTAAAATTGGGACCAAAGTACTACAGCATATTGAATTCATTTTAATAACATATTGCTTAACTTTGCTAGACTGAATTTTTTTTTTTTTTGAGACAGACTCTTGCTTTGTTGCCCGGGCTAGAGTGAGTGCCGTGGCGTCAGCCTCGCTCACAGCAACCTCAGACTCCTGGGCTGAAGCGATCCTCCTGCCTCAGCCTCCCGGGTAGCTGGGACTACAGGCATGCGCCACTATGCCCGGCTAATTTTTTCTATATATATTTTTAGTTGGCCAGATAATTTCTTTCTATTTTTAGTAGAGATGGGGTCTCGCTCTTGCTCAGGCTGGTCTTGAACTCCTGACCTTGAGCGATCCACCCGCCTCGGCCTCCCAGAGTGCTAGGATTATAGGCGTGAGCCACCCCGCCCGGCCTTAGACTGAATTTTTATGATAAGAGTTCATATTGGGTTTTCTGGCATTTTTATTCACTAAAAGGAAATGCATTTAAGATATAATTTAATGTTTCTTAGTACTTAAAATGTCATTAATATCAATAATTCTGAATATTTAATAAAAAATTTAGACAATAATTGATTTTAGAGTTAAATTGGACCTGGAAATAACTGGGTACTATTGGGCTCTGAAATATTAGATGATTTGTTCATTGTCACATAAGTAGATAGGGGTAGAGCTAGTGCTGTAAAATAGACCTTGCTCTTCATTATTTTGATTTCATATGTGCACTTAGTAAGGATTGCAAACTAATCTTTTTGGAAAGCAATCTAGCCTGTTTATTAAAATTGAAAGTGTGCATCCCATTTAAAAGGGGGATGTTGAATGAAGTTTGATAACTTCACAATAAGGGATACCATGTAGCTGTTAAAAAGGAACTAGATGTATTGATTTGGAAGAATGTCTGTATGTTAAGGAGAAAAGCATGTTGCTGAATAATATGTGCAGTAGGAACCTATTTTGGTTAAATACACAACACGCATACATAAATTTATTATATATTACATATGTAATTACCAAAACTTTTTTCAAATTATTTAAAAATTCTTAAGTGTAATTTATCTGTTCTTGGATTTTTAATTCAATATAATTTGGTTGCACCTGCCTCTGCCAAGTATATATATAAGATCTTTTTTTTTTTTTTTTTTTTGTCGAGACAGAGTCTCACTTTGTTGCCCAGGCTAGAGTGAGTGCCCTAGCGTCAGCTTAGCTCACAGCAACCTCAAACTCCTGGGCTCAAGCGATCCTACTGCCTCAGCCTCCCGAGTAGCTGGGACTACAGGCATGCGCCACTATGCCCGGCTAATTTTTTTCTATATAGATTTTTAGTTGTCCATATAATTTCTTTCTATTTTTAGTACAGACGGGGTCTTGCTCTTGCTCAGGCTGGTCTCGAACTCCTGACCTCGAGCGATCCTCCCACCTCGGCCTCCCAGAGTGCTAGGATTACAGGCATGAACTACCGCGCCCGGCCTATATATGAGATCTTGATGGCCAGGTATTATGCTTAGATAGTTATGAGGACTTCAATAAAACATAAAATGTGTAAGTAGCTTTAGCACCTAATATACTGTCTAGCATACAGTATATTGTGGATTTTGAACAAGTGTTTTCAATTAGTAAATGAAATTCACTATATAATATATTATGAAAAGAATTTGTATTATGACTAACGTGTTTTATAAGTAATTCAACCAAGTTGTCAGATATCTTGCATTCAACATCAATTTTATCTCTACTTTCAAAAATTGATTTATTCCTTAACTATTTCTGAAATAGTTTTTGAAGTAGCTTATTATAAAAGGTACTTTGCAATAGATAGAAACTCTAAAAGAGTTAAGTGTTCAAAAATGCAAAAATACAAAATGATGTAGTGGTAGTGGTTGTGTTGGGGTGTACTAAGTTGGAGAAACAATCATAACAAAATGCCTTAAACTAAGGAGTGTTACACTGCAACAAAGAGCAAAATTTAGCTTTGGGTTCTGACCAACCAAGATTTTTTTAAAAAAAGGAATCAGATAGAAAGAGAGAGAAAAAACCTGGTTCAAAGAAAACATCCTCTTCAATTAGAACAGCTACATTTTATGCTGCTAAAATTTATTTTCATTTGGTACTGTTTGTACATGGGATATCAAACAACATGCTAGTTTCCCTCAAAGGTGATTTTTTTTTTTAATGAGGTTTTATAGAAGGTGAATATGCAGTTGTCTTCTGACTCCTCAGTGAATGAAAATTTTTTTTATTTGTGAATAAATTGTCATAAGCTTACTAAAGACAGGAATAGAGTTTATAAAAGCGAAAGGAGTGGATGATTATTAGCATGTTCATTTGGACAGAATTGTTTTAACTGGGGTGTACATTCACTGCATTCAGTTAATCACTGGCCATAACAAGGTCTTCTTTTCTTTTTTTCTTGAAGTACGTACTTGTTTTGTTAGTGATCTGAAGCGTGGACTGAAAATCCAGGCAGCAAAATTTAATATCGATGGGAATAATGAGGTAAGTTAAAAATAAATGTATTCTCTTTTTTCAGAGGTTACAACATGTGTGGACTTATGTTTATGATACTTATATTTCAGCGTCCCTCACCACCTCCAAATGTTGACTATCCATTAGATGGAGAGAAGATTTTACATGTTCTTGGATCAATCAGGTTAGATCTTAATTTTTATAAGCAAAATAGTAAACTACAATATAAAAGAAATTTTGGGCTTTTAAAAATATTGGTATAAGCCTTTCTTTCAGTATTGCCATTTAACAATTGTTTTTCATTAAGCCTTATCATTCATGATTAATTTTATTCAGCTTTTTAAGTTTTTTAAAACTTTAAAAAATATTCTTTCCTGTTCATCAGAGTCATTCAGAATTAGTTTAATTGATGAAACTAACCATTCTTTGGGGTGTAGTAGGAAGTATGATACCTTAAAGCAGACATAATTTGTTTAAGATGTGTACATTTAAACAAACCAAAAAAAAAAAAAAAAGGCATTAGGAAGCTTTTGCTGTTTAGGACAAAAGAGTAAGTACCCCAGGCTTTGTGGTCCGTATGGTCTCTGTTGCAGCTACTCAACTCTATAGCTGGAGTACAAAATCAGCCATAGACAATATGTAAATGAATGAGCATGGCTGGCGTGTTCCTGTAAAAATTTATTTGCAAAAATATGTGGTGGGCTGGACTTAACTTGCA
Source organism: Eulemur rufifrons (assembly GCF_041146395.1). Taxonomy (NCBI): domain Eukaryota; kingdom Metazoa; phylum Chordata; class Mammalia; order Primates; family Lemuridae; genus Eulemur; species Eulemur rufifrons. The sequence continues at coordinate 87,868,772 of NC_090984.1, forward strand.
GGTTTTAGTTTGCTAACTCCTGCTTCAAAATTTTGTTTCGGCCGGGCGCAGTGGCTCACGCCTGTAATCCTAGCACTCTGGGAGGCCGAGGCGGGTGGATCGCTCAAGGTCAGGAGTTCGAGACCAGCCTGAGCAAGAGTGAGACCCCGTCTCTACTAAAAATAGAAAAAAATTACATGGACAACTAAAAATATATATATATAGAAAAATTAGCCGGGCATAGTGGTGCATGCCTGTAGTCCCAGCTACTCGGGAGGCTGAGGCAGGAGGATCGCTTGAGCCCAGGAGTTTGAGGTTGCTGTGAGCTAGGCTGACACCACGGCACTCACTCTAGCCCGGGCAACAAAGTGAGACTCAGTCTCAAAAAAAAAAAAAAATTTTGTTTCGTTAGAATGAATGCAGTATTCCAAATATATTCAATCCTTAGGATCCATTCGTAATTTACCTTTTACTATTCATTTGATTATTCTGTCTGATGATAACAATACAAGTAGTTGTTAAAGACATCTAATTATATTGTCTACAATGTAATTTCTGTTTATACCCCAGCTTTAGAAAGTTTGTATTATAAAAATTTTCTTTGTAAAATATAAGATCAGAAGATGCACATAAAATAATTGTTATGTAACATATTGAAAATCTTATTAGATTTTGAGATAGTACAGAGGTTGAGATATTGAAATGATAAATATAAATACATTTGAAGTTATATGTATTAACTTCACAAATATGTATAAATATATGTGAAGTTAAAGATGGTAGGATGGGGGAAGGAAAAAAGTGAGAATGTAACTTTTTGGGGTAGTTATTTTTGTATCCTTTTTATCTCATTCAAGTTATATTCATTAAATTACTATTTTAAGTTTTCTCGTGATTGTTTAGTGGAGCCCAGAATAAGGAATTTCAGCTAATATGGAATTTTTGGTTACTAGGTAATAGGAAAATACATTACAAATAAAGGAAGCCACTATGTCTAACATTCCAAACCAAATTAATTTACAGTTGTTTGCTAACATGTTTTCCTTCCAAAAGTTCTCAGTCCACTGAAAGCTTCTAATTAGATACAATCTCAGTCAGTAGTTGGTTGGTAAATCAAAAGAAAGGTTATTTAAAGTAAAGAACCATTTTTAAAAATTATGTACTAAACATTTTATTTTAACTTAAAATTTATAAATGTGTGATTATTTACCAAACATTTTTCTAAGAATAAGTCTGCTCAGAGAGTTCTGAGTTAAATTTTTACTAACTAGTAATAGTAATTAATGATTTATGATTTCCAGTTTTATTTTAAGTATGGTGAGAACTTAAAGTTACCATGAATCAGTCTTGGTACAAAATGCTCCTAATTATTTTCTTCTAGACTTTTACAGTTGCCTCACCTATATTAAAAAGATTTTTAAAAACTATTTTGTCTTTCCAAAGCATTCAACATAGTTTTCATAGAAAGAACAACTTGTTTTCTACCTTAATATTTCATTGATTAAGTAATGGGGTGGGGAACCTCGAGCCTTCTGATTTCAAGATTGTTCTTTTTTAAGCACCAAAGGAGGCAAGAAAATCTTCATCTTTCTCTGCTGCACCCTTTTAATAAAAGGATTTGTTATGTAAAATTTGGATTCAGTCAAAAGACCACACTTTTAGGACCAGGAAGTCCATGTGTTTCCTTAAGGCTGCAGGTTCCCTAGGGTTGAGTCATGAAGAGAATTCCATGTTTTTTTTTTTAATGGCAGAATTTCAGGTTTTGAAAAGTATTTTTAAAAGGTTTAAAATAGTACACATAATATCCTAATTTTTTAAAAAATAGAGTTTATATACATATATATAGTTAGTTTTATGTTTCATTGGTTAGGATTTGGTTTGGCCACAAGTTATATAAACCCGAAGATAGTGGCTGTAACAAGATAGAAGTTTGTCTCTCATTTAAAAGAAGCTTAGAGGTAAATAGTCTAGGGATGGTATGACAACTCCAATCAGAGACCCAAAAATCCTTCCATCTGTCATCTCTGGGATGTAGCCCTTGTCCTTGGGGTTCAAGATGGCTGCTGGAGTTATAGCTGCCATGTCTGTGTCAAGCAAGTGGTCCTAAAGAAATGCTTCCTCTCCTTTTTAAGGAAACTTTCTAGAAGTCCCACTCACTTCTGCCTCCATTTCACTGTCTGATACTTAACTACATCTAGCTCCAAGGGAGCCTGGTAAATACAGTGTTTTAACTGGTGAGGTGGGGGTGGAGAGCACAAGATATACAGCTTGAAATAGGGTTTTATCTTTTTTATTTTCAAATTATAGATTAACAGGTGTTTAATATTATAAAAGATAATAGAGAAGTCCTGTGTAACTTCTCAGTTTCCCCCAATGGTTACATCTCATATAATAACTGCAGCACAATATCAAAACTAATAAATTGGCATTGGTATAAAGTATATGTATAGTTCTGGGTAATTTTATCATGTATAGATTTCTGTGATCTATAACAATCAAGATAGAGAACTATTATAAGATACAGAAATAAAAATGTTGCTTAATCTCAAAAGCTGAATATCTAGAAACAGACTAGAACAGTGGTTGCAAGGGAGAGGAGGGGAAGGAAATTGGGAGAAGATCAAGGACACAAACTCTTGTAGTCATGTAAGATAAGTCTAGAGATCTATATACAGCATGATGAGTATAGTTAATACTATTGTGTTGTATGCTTAAAATTTGCTAAGAGTAGATTTTAGGTGTTCTTACCACACACACAAAAAAGTAACTATATGGAAGGTGAAGGGTAGGTTACTTTGGTTGACTGTAGTAAGCATTTTACTATGCATATGTATATCAAAACATCATGTTGTATGTCTTAAATATATGTAATGAAAATATATATATAACTATTTCATCACCATAAAGATTTTCCTCATGCCACCCAAAAATAGAGTTCTTTAAATTTGATAAGAAACGGGAAAATGGAAAATGGATGTCTTACTAGGCAGCTCGCAATCCTTGTCATATATTATTTTTAAAAATAGACTGGGCACAGTGGCTCACACCTATAATTCCAGCACTTTGGGAAGTGGGAGGATCACTTGGGGCCAGGAGTTTGAGACCAGCCTAGGCAACATAGTGAGAACCTTGTCTATACAAAAAAAATACATAAAAGACAAAAAAAGAAATGCAGGGGGTAGGATATGTTTGTTTGTTTTTAAAACTCTTGTATCACTAACTAATCTGCTTGTTGAATCTTACTAACTTTTATGGAATACTGTTCCTTTTCTGTTATTAGGCTTGGGGAGGTGTAGCTGGACATAAAATATATGTAAATCTATACATAATAATAGTAATAGCTGATATTTAGGGAATGCCTTCTATGTGCCAGACCTGTCCGATTAACTCATTGAGTCTTTGCTTCAACCCCTGTGAGGCACGTACTGTTATTCTTCCCAATTTACAAATGAGAACACCTTGTATTTTAATAATTATTCTGCATTAATATAGTACTTAAAAATATTGTGTCAACGAAACTAATAGTGTATTCTGTATCATATTTTGTGACACCAACAAAGCACTCTCTTTTTTAAATCTTATTAGAGATTCAGTTGTGGAAATTCTTTTTGAACAAGATAACGAAGAGAAATCAGTTGCCACTTTAATCTTGGATTCCCTTATGCAGGTATTTTATCAACAGCCTTTAAAATTTTTTAAATGTTATTTTCTGTATTTTTACTTTAGCCATTTTAGGCAACTAGCAGTGCTTGTCATATATTATTTTTAAGAACAAAGAAATGTGCAGGGGGTGGTTTGTTTTTAAATCACTTATATCAATAATCTACTTGTTGAATATTACTGACTTTTACAGAATACCATTTCTTTTTTTTTTAACTTTTTATACTTTGTAAACTTCTATGTTAAATTTTGTAGTTAATGAGATTTGCTTGGGTTCTTGAGAGAGATACCTGTAGCATTTCAAACCCAGGGATAATGAGTGCCAAGGGCATGAGATTTTTTCAGAGCGGGTATACCAGATTTCTATTTTGTACCTAGCGTGGCTTATGGTTCCTTTAAATTTAGGTTTCTATAGTATTGAATTTTACATTCCACAGGGCATATGGTAATATGTCTCTTGTGTAATGACTTTGTAACCATAGAACTCCACAGAAATACCATTACCTTGGAAGACACTGTCTACCTCTAGGGCTCTGCTCAGTGAAGGACCTTATCATTCCTAATTCTTAGAGAGAACTGATGTGGAAACATAATTTTTCTAAGAGTGTTATGTTCCCACAACTGGCTCTGGGCATAATAATGAAGATAACACCTTAGAAAAATTAAGTTTCTACATACTTTCCTTACTAAAAAAGAAAATTTATTTCTCTCATGCTCTTTGCCCAACTTGGTCATTCTACCCTGAAAATGAGAACACTCACATATTATTGCTATATGCCCTGTGTAATTTAAAATTCTATACTATTAGATTTTAAAATACTTTAAAATATTTGAAGTTCTGTGTATACATTTAGTAGTATTATCATGTTGGTTATATTAGCTGCATGAAAGAAACCTCGCTGTGGCCTTTTTTGTAATCAAAATGATCACTTGTTTAATCTGTACTACATACTTCTGTATATTTTCTTTATGTTGTTTTTTCTTTTTTTTTAATGTCTCTTGAGTCATATGTATATTTTCTTAAGTCTAGCCAAGCATTATTTATCCAGTTAAAGATAAAGCCTTTCTTTTCTTTCTCTTTAATAACAGTGCCCAATAGATACCAGGAAGCAACTAGCAGAGAATTTGGTAGTCATAGGTGGCACATCTATGTTGCCAGGATTTCTCCACAGATTGCTTGCAGAAATAAGGTATTTGGTAGAAAAACCAAAATATAAAAAAACACTTGGCACCAAGACATTTCGAATTCATACTCCACCTGCAAAGGCTAATTGCGTGGCCTGGTTGGGAGGTAAGAATTTCGTTTTTAAAATGTAATGATTATATAATAATTGGTTCTTGAATGATATTACTAATGGATAGAATAGGTCATCCGTGTTCAAAATTGTCCATTTAATAAATAAAACTGTTAAATACCTATTTCTCTTGGCATTTGCACTGTGAATTAAAGTAAACTTCTTCATCCAATTAAAGTCATGCCTTAGAATAGTGAAAGCTATGAATTTATTCCCATGTTGCTACCATTGCTCAAAACATTTGTTTGAATGGCTTCCAAAGCTAGTAAGCCACACTGAAAATTGGTCTCTTTATTTCATAATTATACTTTGTTTGCAACTGAGTTTATTGAATGTTTTAAGTAATGATAGTTTCACTGAAGTAAGAAAATAACCTAGTAAGTACAGCTGACCCTTGAACAACACTGTTTGAACTGCAAGGGTCCGCTTACACACAGATTTTTTCCAGTAAATATAATGGAAAATTTTTTGGAGATTTGCAGCTATTTGAAAAAACTCACAGATGAACTACACATTCTAGAAATATCAAAAAAGTTAAGAAAAAGGTATGTCACAAATACATAAAATATATGCAGATACTATTCTGTTTATGTGTTAATTGACTGTTACTGGTAAGGCTTCTGGTCAACAGTAGGCTATTAGTAGTTAAGTTTTGGGGAAGTCAAAAGTTACATGTGGATATTCCACTGCTGAGGTGGGGCAGTGGGGCAGTCCATGCCCCAACTCCTGTGTTGTTCAAAAGTCAAATGTAACTACTTTGAAGGGAAAAACTTCATGAATGTGACATTTGTAAATATTTTGATCTGTGTTTTACAATGCAGTTAGAGCTAGTAGAGCTGGTAGTTATCAGGATCATGTATTCAGAGAGAGAAACAAGTATTGAGATTTTTAAATGAATATTGTATTTTTACTTGTAAAGTAGAATTTGATTAAAATGTAATTTTGATCTTGGACAAATGGATTTAGTAACTAAATTATTTTTTAAAGACTTCCTGTGGGTCTGTATAAAATCTTTACTATAATCTTAGAATGTTATAATGATTCTTACTTGGTTTTGCAGTGCTGTTTATTTTATTTATTGACATGTAACCTTCGAATAGTGGCAAAACAAAACAAAACAAACAAAAACCCCAAAAACCTGAGGGGTCTTATTGATTGTATTTACATAAAGTTGAAAATACTTTCCATCTCACTCTACCTCACTTGCATTTAGACACAATAATACTTGTTATCATATTCACTACATGCTGCTAAAGGCATGTAATTTACTTTCAATACAGGAGTTATGGTTTACTCATTTATTCAAAATATAAGCTACAGAACAGCTTAACTGGAATTAATTGAATAGTGTGACTATGCGTTGCTGAATTTTACTAGTCTACTCTTGTCATCTAGTGAAGTAGATGTATATGTACATAAAGATTTCTGGTAAAAGTTTTCATCTCAGCTATAAAAATATTTTTATCACACAGGAGCTATTTTTGGAGCATTGCAAGATATACTCGGGAGCCGTTCAGTTTCAAAGGAATATTATAATCAGACAGGTCGTATACCTGATTGGTGTTCTCTCAATAATCCACCTTTGGAAATGATGTTTGATGTCGGGAAAGCTCAGCCACCTCTGATGAAGAGAGCATTTTCCACTGAGAAATAAAAGTTTGATTAAAATTCAGCTTTCCTTCATTTCTCATATTTAATTGATTACAAGAAAATTGTACAAAATATGTAGGATGCTTTGTTATAGGTGACTATAGTCAAAGTGAAAGCACTTCCTTGTTTACTCTTTGCATCAATATGTAATGCTTTTGACTTTGTTTCCCTTGTGTAGTGGTAAAATGGTAGCTGATGCTTATGAGACTTACTGTATTTGTATCAATAAAATATAGTAGGACAGTTTAATTTTGGAAGTTTGTTACATAGTCCATTTTTCAGAAAGAATAACAACACTGTCCCTGCACAGTTCACATAATCTGTCCTGGGCATGGGAGACTCCACTAATTTTATTATTTTCAGCAATTATTTCATTTAAAGCATGAATAGTGTTAACCAGTACCAGTGATTTCAAATATTAACATTGGTCTATTTTTTTTTAATTCTTCACTTTGGTACTTAATGTCCATGTTATTATAATGTTGCTTTTCCAAAACTATATTTGATCCTTTGTACCGAGAATGTTTGGTAACATAGGCATATTATTAGGCAAAGTGGAAATTTTTAATTTTAGTTTCTTTTATGAATAATTCTACATTTGTAAGGAAAAAGATATTTCATTTCTATGTAGAGTTACAACTGCTTTATAAACATGTACGCATACTATCATTAATCTTCGCTTTTGTGTTTTGTATCTTCTCAGGGCAGGGGTTCTTTGAAATATGTACTCAGTCATTGTTTAACTTTTATTTTTGTTTTTCTTCATTTGTTTTTAATGAACTACCTCTTGTTGAAATTTCGCTGGTTTCATTCTTTCTAGGTACCCGTGCCCCCTAGGCCTACTACTTCTATAACACCCTTTCCCCCAAAGTAGTGATCTTTCTCTAAGTGCATTATTTATAACTGAAGCACTTACAACTGTTACTTTGTAATCATTTCTATACAGGTTTTATCTTCCTTTCTGGAATATATACTCCATTGCAACAAGGCTCTTCTATTTTTTAACTTTGAAATCTCAAAGTAAGGTTACCCGGAATAGGTGTACCATGAATTGTCAATTGTATGGATTTACGATTTTGTTTCCATTATCTCTTTTTGCAGTAAACATAATTTCAAAATTCTCTGCTTTGCATTCATATTTACCTTGTCATTTGTTGTATTTACATTATTTATGAGAAGTTTTTCATCATTGAATAATATGAAAAACAAGATCTGTGACTGAAAAAGAGATTTAAACTAGGTATCAAGTGGCAGGCACCTAGTGGCTGAGGTTAAGGAATGTAGCCCTCTGTTATTTGTTGAATTGTGTCCCACAAAAAGATATGTTGAAATCCTAACCCCTATACCTGTGAATGTGACCTTACGTGGAAATAGAGTTGCAGATGTACTCAAATTTAGGTGAGGTCATTAGGGTGGGCCCTGATCCAACATGACTGATTTCCTTATAAGAAGAGGAAAATGCCATGTGAGAGATACACAGGGAGAACACCATGTGATGCAACAAGTCAAACCAAGGAACCCCAAGAATTGCTGATGACACCAGAAGCTAAAAGAAAGGCACAGAAATAAATTCTTCAAGAGAGCTTTTGAGAGTATGGCCCTGCTGACACCTTGATTTCAAGAAGTCTGAAACAATAAATTTCTGTTGTTTTATGCCACCCAGTTTGTGGTATCTTGTTATGACAGCCCTAACATATGCTTTTTAATTTACTGGCTCAACACATACTTATTGAACATCTGCTGGATACTAATTTAGGTTTTTGAAATACATTAGTGAAAAAAATAGACAAAAATTCTGCCTTTCTGGAACCTACATTCCAAGGGAGTGGGAGAAGGTGGGGAGATAGATCTAATAAGTTAGAGGATGATAGCTTCCGTGGAAAAAATAAGTAAGGTAAAGTGGAGGGAGGGGTAGTTGCCAGTTAGAATAGGGTTTAGTGTTACCGGGGTTGGCCTCGTTTTAGTGACTTTTGAACAAAGACAAATTAGGAAAGTGAATTAACTATGTGGGTATTTGGGAGGAAAAGTGATGCAGGAAGAAGAAACAGCCAGGGCAAGAACCCTAAGGAAGGGCATGCCTAATACCTTCCAGGATCTGCAAGGAGGCCAATTTGGTGTAGAGTTAATAAGGAGAAGAAAAGTAATAGGAGATGGGAGAGCAGGGACAATCTTGTAAGGACATATCTCACACAGTGAACAATAGGATACCCTTGGAATAATGACAAAATCCGACTTGGTGGTTTTTTGTTTTTTAGACAAGGTCTTGGTGTGTCACCCAGGCTGGAGTGCAGTGGTGTGATGATAGCTCACTGCAACCTCAAACTCCTGAGCTCAAGTGATCTTCCTATCTCAGCCTCCCAAGTAAGCTGTGCACCACTGTGTCTGGCTAATTTTTTTTTTTTTTTTTTTTTTAAAGACCACACCTGGATACTTTTTTTTCTTTTTTTAAAGAGGTGGAGTCTGGCTATGTTGCCCAGGCTCTTCTCAAACTCTTAGCCTCAAGTGACCCTCCCACCTTGGCCTTCCCAAATACTAGGATTAGAAGCATGGGCCACCCTGCCTGGGCCTGGCTTGTTTTAACTGGATTTCTGCATGTTGTGTTAAGAATAGAAGACTGAAAGCAGAAAGATCAGTTACGAAACCATTATAGTCATCCAGATGAGGTAATGGTTTAAACCAGGGTGCAAGCAGTAAAGGTGAGAAGTCTGATTCTGGATCTATCTTGAAGGTAGACCCAACAGGATTTCCTGATTTGATATGGATGTTTCAGTTACCTGTTGCTATGTAACAATCTCCCAAAATTTTGTGGCTTAAAACAAAACTTTATTTGCTTAATTGTTCTGTGGGTCAAGAATTCAGGCAAAACTCAGTTGAGCAGTTCTGTTCCATATGGGATATTCATCCAGCTAGGGATATTCACTTGGCTGTATGTAATTGGTTTGCAGGGATTGAAGGTCTAAGATAATTTTGCTCTCAAGTCAGGTCTCGGTGCTCTTCACATGGCTCCTTTCTCCCATGTGGCCTCTCTCCATGTGGCCAACTTAGGCTTCCTCAGAGCATGGTGGTCTCAGGGTACTCGGACTTCTTACTTGGCAGCTTGCATCCAAGCCCCATTATGAAAGTACTCATCAAGACACTGTTTGCATCATGCTTTCTAATGTCCCCTTAGACAAAACTAGTCATGTGTCCTAGCCCAAAGTCAGTGTGGGAGAGGAAACATTGAAAGATGCTTTCACAATGGGATTCTAGAGAAAGAAGTCAATAATTTTTCCAAGATTTTTGACCTTCATAACTATAAAGATGGTGTTACCATTAATGGGGGCGGGGGGAAGAAGGAAAACTGCAGGAGAAGCAAGTTTTGGGGCAAAGATCAAGAGTTAAGTTTGTGTATGTTAAGTTTGAGATACTACACATCCAAATGACATTTAAGAAAGAGATGTGGGCTCTCTTAATATGAAGTTGAGAGTCACCAGCAAATATCTTGTATTTAAAGCCACAAGATCACCACGTGAGGGAGTACAGGTGGTAAAAAGGATCAAGGTCTTATCCCTAGAGCACTTCAAAGTGAATAGGTAGGAGAGAAAAGGAGGAACTAGTAAGATAGAGGAGAAAATGAGAGCATTAGTGTCTTGGAAGCCAGAAGTATGGAGTGATCAAATTTGTAATAAGTTTCTGATAGGGCAAGTAGATTAAGCCTAGCAATTAACAATTAGATTTAGTAATGTGGAGGTAATTGGTGATCTTTTCATGAACAGTTTGGCAGACTAGTGGGGAGTGCGGTGGCAGAGCAGGAAATCCTGACTGGAGTGGATTGAGAAAGGCAGGAAGTAGCCCTGACATGGTGAACTAAGCTGACACAGCTAAGCCTCAATGCGATTATAGACTGATAGGACACTCTGAGCAAATTATACTTTTCTCCTGTTTTTCACAGAATATCCACTTCAGATAAGTTGGTCATTGCCCAACTCAAAACACCAATGGCTACTACTTTACCAATTTCAGATTTATCCCTTCTTTTTCCTCCCTATCGATAAGATTTATTAAGATCATAGAATTGCCCTGGCTTTCTGAGAGCACCCAATCCAGAACAAGCCCCCACTTCCTTAGGCCCTCCCCCAAATTACCCAACAAAAGCCCAAATCCTACAAATAGATTCTTTTTAACACTCTCTTACTGAATCACCCCCACAGTTCTCCCTCGATATAACACATAGTAAACCAAACTTGTTCAACTGCAAGTGTCGGTTTGGTTTGGTTTGGTTTGGTTTTTGGTCTTTGGCTGAAAGCCATTGTCCAGGTTAAGAGATGGGAGAAGAGGAACGAGAGCGTAAACGGGGTGACTTTTTCCAAAGGGGAACAGAAAAATAGAATGGTAGCCTTCAGGAAAACTGGGTCAAAGTTTTTGTCTTAAGATAGAGAAATAGCGGCATGTATGTAGGTTGAAGGGAACAATCAAGAAGAGAGAAAAATTGATCGTTTAGTAGAGAGCGAGTTGGTAGATAACAGGGGGAGGGTATAGGATCCAGTGGTTTAGGGCTGGCTTCACGTAAGAAGGAGCATGGATTGTTCACTTATGTGGTCTGGTGGGTGAGACCCTGGAAGGTGCCTAACTGTGGTGGTCCCAGTGAGTGTGAACGTTCTCTTTGTGATTACTTCATAGTTCTCAGTGAAGAGGGAAGAAGGTGGAAACCGTGCTCAAATATCTAATTTCCCATCCTAGTTTTCACAACTGAGTTCTTTTATGCATTTGTCAAAGAGCCTTTACTAGAATATTAACTTCCTAATATCCATCCCGTTAATAGATCCCAAGAACAATGGAAGAAAACTGGATGTATGCACTGGTTGTATAAATCTCACTATAGAAAGAAGTATTTCTCACTCTGTATTTCTTCAGGATAATTTCTCCTCCCACCCCACACCCCCCAAGATAGGCCTTATATTGAGTGCAAGAAAAAGGGGAAAACACACACGCACGCACACACACACGCACACACACACACACACACGCACACACTCACGCGAGAGGATAAATTAGTTGTTTTTCTTCCGAGTCCTCTGGCGTCTCCAACTACTTTCACATCGGATCTCTTAAATTTTAGAAAAGCAGCCAAAATTGGGGCATAATTTTGGTAAGATAAAAGCAAAAACTGCCCTCTACCAGCAACTGTGCAAAGAACGCATAGTAACAGAAAAACCAGTCTTAAACAGTGGCCATTTAGTTTCCCCCGTGTTTTAAGGAGGACACTGGGGAGGGGACGTGAGCTCTCAAGTGCGCAAGCACAGTTTGCGATCTGTTTCGTTTTCAAAATGAAGACTTTTTCCAGAGATCTGGTTAATATTAAAAACGTTTAAATTAATTTTGTGTAAAAACCCTTCTTAGTGTACATGCTTTCAAGAAACCGTAAAAGTTTTGGAGCGGAATTGAATCTCCTGACAAAACAGGAAATCGCCCAACGTGGGGCTCGAACCCACGACCCTGGGATTAAGAGTCCCATGCTCTACCGACTGAGCTAGCCGGGCGCTTACAAACTGCACTTATTTTTCTTTCTCTTGATGAATGTGCAAATGCATTTGCTTGCAATCTCCCATGCTATTTTTTATTTCTAAAAAATAATTTGTAACATACTAAGTCGGCACGTTAGAATTATTTTAAAAAATTAAGAATCTGTATTATGTATGTGTCCGAAGATCACTGAAACCTTATGCAAGTCTTTCTCCTTACAGTCATTTAATCTTTTTTATTAAGTTGTTTGAAGTACTTACACCGCCCAATATGTTATCTTCTTTACATAAACGTGTATCAAGGCTACTCAACTTCTATCAAATGGCATACTGGATTCCTGCATGTTTGGGCTCCGCATTAAAAAACAAAGTCCAACCTCTAAGAGGTTAGTTTCACTTTAGAACAGCGGGCTTACCGATTTTCTTTTTAGGTATGGCTGATTAAAGAAAGTTAAATTGAGGAAAAGGGATTTCGATTCAATTAAAGTAAGGTCTCTTTCGAGTAACTGACAATGGGATAGGATGCTCAGAGGTGGTTATTATTCTGTTCAAAAGACAGAAGCTGTGAGGAAAGAAATATAGTCTACGAAAATAATAAAGAATTTTAATTTTAAGAGGCAAAGAGAAGAACCTGATTTTGATCAAATTATGATAGGAGATAATGGAATAGTATCCTATGGAAATATATGTATTCCGAGATACTGGTGAACATTTCAAGATAAAGAATTCTGCACATTTCTGTAATAGTGGAGTAGATAGCGGATGATGTTTATCCTACTGTTCAGAAATGCAAGTTACAGTCTAATTGTAAACTTGAAAATAACAAAGAATTCTTAGGATACTATCCCTAAAACACAGTATTTGGAAGCTAAATACATTGAATGTCACATTTCCTGAGGTATTCAATTAAAAAATAATAAGATGTGTCATAAAATATGTTTAGATTCCTCAAAGTACACATAGGAGTTAAGTATATAAAATTTTAAAGCTTAAAATATTATTACATTATTAACAAATTTGTTTGCAATTACAAACTGATTTTTTTGTGATTATTTTATAACTTGGCAGAATGTAACTGGTAACTGAATTTGATGGTATTTTTTTTTTCATATTAAGCACATTTATTAAGTACCCACCACGTGCAAAGCACCGTGTTGGGTATTCTAATAGAAGAATAAAACAGATTCTGATAGCCTCAAAAAGCTTATCACTCTGTAAGAAAGATGCGTAAATTACATACCGCTTTCACATGTACTACTTCCAAAAGTAATTTGGAGTAAGTTGGTTAAAACAAGCAAACAAATCCATACCCACGCCATTTAAGGCTTGTAATGAATCACGCAAATAATTGAGAACCCGAGGCCAAAATTTAATGGTAATTCCACAGGGGACGGGAGTATGCCTAGTTCACCGTTTTATCCACCGTGTTAAATGGAGTACGTGGAATGTCAGTGCTCAATATATATCTTTAATCAGGATTATCTTTAACTCTACTAAAAAGAGTTACACTCATAGAAAGAGCACTCATACTTTTGTAAAGTTCCAAGCTGAGCTCAAAGATGATATCCTTAAAAGTGCAAAGTGCTTCCCGAGAGCCTGAGGAAAGGAGGGTGAAGCGGATATCATCAAGATACTGGTCAAAACCAGGACGTCAAGGACAAGAAGATACTTCTCCCTATTTGTAAGAGTATACGAACATCTCTCCTTTTTGTTTCACTAAAGAATAAAATAACGAGATGAGACAAATAATATAAAAGATAAATAATAATTCCTAGATAAAGAAGTGGAACAGCTTCTCAAAACTCTAGGACTTAAGAGTGGCTCGAAAGACTGGAACTGAGAGGAACACTAACCTTTTTCTAACCCCGCCTCCATTGCTTCTGCACACGCGCACTACCCACCACTCGTGCCCCCTACTCCTTTTCCCACAATACTTTTCGTTCCGAGGGCTAGAGCCCAAGGAACTACCCGCAGAGACAAAGGCCATTGGTCGAAGTACAGCCAATGAGAGGGTCTGTTACTACTCTGCGCCGTGCTGTAGGGTAGGGGAAGTGCCTTAGGCCTGGAAGCCTTGCGCGTTCCGTTGGTTTTAGCACGATGAGCTCAATCGGCACCGGGGTGAGTTTGTGATCTTTTGGTGTGATAGTTTAACTTAAGGATTGGCATTGAAGGGAACTCGGGCAGACTGAAGGGGGTGCGCGGACCCGGGATTCTCTTGGACTGCCTTCAGGTCAGGTGGGCCGCTTCCAGCTGTCTGGAGATCGGTCGTCTCGTATCCGCTAGTATACTAGGCCCGCGTCTCCGATGAAGGTGACTGCTGAAGATTTTCAGCCCAGGTGTAGCCGGCTTGGCGGCGCAGCAGTGAGGTTTGGAGCTGCTTTGAGTTGCTGAGTCACTTTCTTTAGCCGCTTAGGGAAACCGAAAGTGGAAACTTGTGGGGTCTGAAAAAGTGTGTGAAGGGTTTGGGCAACAGTTCGCCTCTTGAGAACCACTCAGGCGGCGCAGCTTGGGATTCCATGGTCTGAGGCTCGTGCTTTCTGTGAACCTACCAGTTCCTAGGGTGCTGCTGATTCACGGGCCTTCTCTTTCCTTCGAATGTACTGATCCACCGCTCAGTGTAGAGTCACTGGAAACCCACTTGGGACAGAACTAATAAGAAAAGTGGTCTGAAAAGCTAAATCTGATGACTCCTTTCAGTTTTCCTTTGTTCCGTCTTCTGAACAGCACTTTTAGGCATTGACACTTTATGTAGGAACTTGACTGCTTCAGACTTTCAATATACTGTTGAGGATTTTGGAGTTGGACCTGTTAACTTGTTTGGCTTTCTACTTTCCTTTGTTAAACGTATTGCATATGTGCAGTCTTCTGCTTACTCATTTTATGTACTTCTCCATATAGGAAATAGAGGGTTTTTTTTTTTTTTAGTCTATTGGTTATTTGCACAATAGTTATCGAATAATGGGTTTCTCAGTTTATTTAATCCTACTTGTTCCCGAGATTTTGATATTCAACGTTAAACCCAAATACTGGTGCTCTGAATTTGATAATAGGCAATTTATGTTTGGGATAGTTTAATCCATTCGTTTCATTTATGAGATACTAAAGTTATGTCACACTATTTTTTTGCGTAAGTAAATGCTCAATAAAGAATTTCATAGCGAATGGACTTTACAACTACATTAATATTAACTTCAATCAATAGTGTTTCAGTCTACTGAGCCTTTAAAAAATACTTGACAATATAACCATGTGGGATATTTTAGTATTACGATGCTGGAGTTTTTCCTTCTTGCCTTTTTAACCCTGAGAGGCCGGCCCTTCTGCAGTGAGTCTCCAGGTTCGAGAACCCCATGGTAGAGCTGACTTTACCACCTGCCCCCAGCCCTCAGTGAATCTTGAGCAGTGCCTTATATTTCAGTGTTACTGAATTCTTCTCTAAAGAAGGTTTTGGCCTGGCATGGTGGCCAACGCCTGTGATCCCAGTGCTTTGGGAGGCCAAGGTGAGAGGATCAATTGAGGCCAGGAGTTGAAGAACAGCCTGAACAACATAGCAAGACCCTGTCTCTACAAAAATGAAAACTTAGCCATGCATGGTAGTATGTTCCTGTAAGTCCTAGCTACTCTACTCCAAAGGTTGAGGAGGGAGAAGATTGCTTGAGCCCTGGAGTTTGAGGTTGCAGTGAACTATGATGATGACCCTGCTCTCTAACCTGGGCTACAGAGAGAGACCCTGTATCCAAAATAAATAAATACAAAATACATACATACATGTATAATAAACTAACTCCCTACTCCAGCCTGGAAGACCCAATGTAGTTTGGCCCTTAGCTACTTTGCTAAGATTGCTTACTTTTTTCTCCATCAGTTAACAGTGCTCAAGACAGTGATCTTAATTCTGTTCCTTGACTGTGCTAGGCTTATTTCTACCCTAATGTCTTTGTACCAAATGCCAGAAAGTTTCTTCTTCCATATCCTAAATGGCTAGCTCCTTGTCATTTAAGTTTTATTCAGCCTAAATATCACTGCCCCAGGCAGGCCTCCCCTGATGATGCAGTCTGTAGTAGTTCCTTCTATCACTTTACTGTTTTATTTTCATCTTTGTGCCATTTCTGGTTTTTTGCTGTACCTTCAGCACTTAGATTTGTGTCTGGTCTGATTTGAAATGAAAGACTTCATGAATAAGTGGTTATTTTTGTATTCTCATAAAATGACTGTCATGTAATGGATATTCATTAAGTGTTTCATGAATGCTGAATGATTTGTTAAGTCCTTCAGTTTGTTAGTGGCACAGCTATAGCTACAAATTTAAATGTTTTGACTTCAGTGCTGGTTCTACCACACAGTGTTAATTTTTTTCAAAAGTGAGTTTTGTGTTCTGACTTTACCTAAGACTTGTATCCATTGCTCTTCAATATTAGAAATCTAACGTGTATGACTTCCGTTAGTCACTGTTGGTGCTCTGACATGCTTCCCCTTCCTCTCTTAAAAGCAGAGTCATTGTTGGGATATAACACATTCCTGATTTCTAAGCCATTTAGAGGATATGCTTATTACTGCGAAAGAGATGTTACTATAAGCTTATTGTTGCCTTTTTCCCTTAGTATGACCTGTCAGCCTCTACATTCTCTCCTGATGGAAGAGTTTTTCAAGTTGAATATGCTATGAAGGCTGTGGAAAACAGTAGGTAAGAAATACTATTTTACTTAAAATGATTGTTTTAATCAGGTATTATGTCTCCTTTTATTTTTTATATTTCTGGTAATTAGGCTTTGTTATGTTGCTTTGGCACAAATTAGTATATGCCTCAAAGCAATCTCTATTTATTCATTTCCAGATCTCTTTCTAAGCCAAATGTTTTCCATGAACCCCCGCCCGATAATTCCAGTCAATTCCAAACTTATCCACTAAAATACCTATGTTGCAAATATAGCATATGAAATCACATTCATTATCATCTTCACTAGCTATTTTCCATTTTCAAATTCTTGATTTATATCATTGTTTTCCTTGGCTATTAGATTTGTGGCCTTTTTGTCTTTTATTTCTCATACATCTTGTGGTTTTTTTCTTTTAGAGACAGGGTCTCACCATTCACTCCAGCCTGGGTGACAGTGTGAGACCCTGTCTCAAAAAAAAAAAAAAAAAAACGAGAGAGAAGATGGGCTCTTAGAGCAAAGAGCAGGAGAGGCTTGGGAAAGTTACTGTTTCCTCTCCTCTGCATTCCTGCTTTTTCACTGTTGTAAAAAACTAGTAAGTCTTGACTAAGAAAAACTGGAGAGATATATTTTGAAACCATGTGTAAGCAGAAAATTGAAGGTAAGCTGTGAGTAGCTGTGTTATCTTAGGGATTTGTTTTCTATAAAGTATCTCTAATATGATTTAAAATAGTCATATTTAAACAAACATGAGGAAATAGTTCTAAAAATTTCTAAAAATTGAAACTTCAAAAAGGGAACAAGAGCAAGACCCCTGTCTCTACTAAAAATAGAAAAATTAGCCAGGCATGGTGGTGCTTGCTTGTAGTCCCAGTTGTTCGGGAGGCAGAGGCAGGAGAATCGCTTGAGCCCAGTAGTCTGAGGTTGCTGTGAGCTAGGCTGATGCCACGGCACTGTAGCCCAGGTGACAGAGGAAGACTCTGTCTCCAAAAAAAAAAAAAAAAAGAATTTTTTTTTTTTTCCTCTCCTTAATAAAGAATAAATACTAGGAAAGTTCCTCTTTTAAAGGGATTTATGTAACCTGCTATGGCAGAATACTGATGAGGTTCAGAAGATAAATTTTTTCTAACTGGTACTTACTGGTAGTGTGATGTAGGATTCTTCTCTTCGGTCATCTAAGTGTCACTTTTTTGTCATAATTTGGTAGACATCTACCCCAACTACTTCACATATTTAGTCTTAAGGATGAAATATATCTAAAAACATTTGGAAAATGTTTAAGTGCTATGGGCACAGAAAGTAGAAAAATTAAATTGTATATTAATTTTCTTAAGAGTGTGGTATATAAATAAATAGAAAATATTTAACCTAGTAATATGATATTCCTGCATCAAAAGGAGATAAATTGTTTTAAAGAAATTTAATTTTTTTTTTTTTTTTTTTTTAACTGAGACAGACTCTCACTCTGTTCCCCTGAATAGAGTGCAGTGGTATCATCATAGCTCACTGCAACCTCAAACTCCTGGGCTCAAGCGATCCTCCTGCTTCAGTCTCCTGAGTAGTTGGGATTACAGGCGTGCACCACCACAGTCAGCTAATTTTTTCTATTTTTGGGTCTTTCCCTTGCTCAGGCTGCTCTCGAACTCCTGACCTCAAGTGATCCTCCTGCCTTGGCTTCCCAGAGTGCTAGGATTATAGGCGTGAGCCACCGTGCCAGCCCTAAAGAAATTTAATCTCATAATTTAAAAGTCAAATATTTTATAGTACCTGTTGTGTTAAACATAGGAACTACCAAAACAAATAATTAATGGCATCTAAGTGAATACTTAAAAGCACATTATTAAAAATATATATACTATGATAATAACTGTTTTATAAAATTGTATGACTCTAAAAGGTAATATGAAAAAGAAAGTCTCATTGAGGAGCCAAGGTATAAAAAGAAGGTTGTATAATACAAGGACTGGATTGTTTAGAATAAAAGTGTACACAGAATTTTGGTTTCTGGAGCCCTTTATGCTTTTAGAAATTATTGAGGACCTCAGAAAGCATTTTTTTATGTAGACTATAGGTTCTGTCAGTAATTACTATGATCCCAAAGACTTTTGATTAATGCAGGTTATTTGTTCTGTTAATAATTTATCATATTAGAAGTAAAAACTGAGAAGAAAATTTAAATGTATTCATTTAAAATAACAAACACAATTGCATATTGACATTGATTTTTAAAACTTTTAATTAATAGTAATAACTTTTTTTTTTTTTTAAAGAGGTAGTGTCTCGTTCTGTAACCCAGGCTGAAATGCAGTGGCATGATCGTAGTTCATTGCAGTCTTGAACTCCTGGGTTCAAAAGATCCTCCTATTTCAGCCTTCCAAGTAGCTGGGATTACAGGAACATGCCACCATGCCCAGATAATTTTTTAAATTTTTTTTAGAGATGTGGGGTCTTGCTGCATTGCCCATGCTGGTCTCAAATTCCTGGCTTCCAGTGATTTTTCCCGCTTCAGACTCCTGAGTCCCTGGGATTATAGGCATGAGCCATAACATATTTAATAAAAAAATAACTTTTCCAAAATATAAAATATAGTGAGAAGAATGGCACTGTTTTATATTTTTGCAAATCTCAGTCTTAGTTTAAAAAGACAGTGGAATTCTCCTATCTTCATTCAATCCATTATATTTTGTTGAAGCATATGAAGCACATCAGCCTTGACACAGATTCGTAGCTGGAAAAGTGGAGACTCTTTTAATAGCCTTTTCAGATAATTATGGATATTGTCCTTTGGTACTGCAGCAAAATTGAATAAATGGTAGTTTCTTAAAGTTGGAGTCTGAAAACATATGGGTGAACTTTTTGCGTTTTGTTACATTAACTCCATTGGGCTGTCTTATACTTTTGATCTTTTATCTATGCGTGATTTTGTAACATCATGAATTGATCATTTGGAAAACACTGATTCACTGACTTATAACAGATCTTCCAAATTTGACATATTTTTAAATAAATTATCAAAAACATCACATTTGTTAATATCACCACCAATCTCAACATAAAAGTTTGCAAATATTGAGAAGTAGACAGGCTTATAGTGAATGAATATAGTGGTGAATATGTTTTCTAAAATTACTACTTTTGCTTAAAAACTTGAATTTTTGTTTCTGGAGACAGGGTTTAGCTCTGTTGCGCTGGCTAGAGTGTGGGGTGTCATCATAGTTCACTGCAACCTCAAACTCCTGGGCTCAAGCAATCCTCCTGCCTTAGCTCCCAAGTAACTGGGAGTATAGGCATACACCACCGTGGTGGGCTAAAATTTTTCTATATTTTGTAGAGGAGGGGTTTTGCTGTGTTGCTCAGGGTGGTTTTGGACTCCTGGCCTTAAGCGATCCTCCCGCCTCAGCCTCCCAAATTGCTAGGATTACAGGTGTGAGCTACCATGCCCATTGGAAAACTTGAATTTTATCATTGGCAACAAACACTGTCAGTTTTCCTTGAGGTGACATGTTTACTTTTTTCACTTTAGAAAAAATGTCTGCCATATACCTAAGTATAAATAACCACAGTTTGTCTAACATTTGTTGAAGGTAAAAACAGTATTTATGAAAAAAAAACAACTAAAAAAAGTTATATAGATACTTTTTCCTTGAGACAGCTATCATATTTTGGTGTGTAGCAGAAGTACCTTGAGCACCTACCATTTCATTACTAGAATATTAAAAATACAGGTACTCAAAGGTTGAGACTTAATAAAAGTATTGCTTCATCAAGGACATTCTTAACTAAAAGTGGCTTTTTTTTTTTTTAACTGAGAGCATGGCAGTGAAGAATACAGCTATTAGCAGTTTACTAGTACTATTTGTTGCCACTGCCTTGATTCATGTTAAAGTGTCAGCAGTCTTACCCACCCCGCTTCTGTATCATCAGTGCAAATGTCCACACAGTAGAAAAGGAACAAATGAAGTCTTTGTACTTTTATGAATATAATTGTGACCTCACGGGACACCCTGAAAGAATCTCAGGGATTTCTGAAGGTTTACAAACTATAGTTAGAAAACTTCTAGTTTAGAATAAAGAATGTTTTAGATTCTAAATAGTGAGGAAGATGGTGAGCTGAAATAATTAATAAAGGCTTACTGAGATTGCAGAAGTTAAGTTCAAGTAAATTTGCAAATGTTTGTGGAAATTTACGTAAATATGCAGTGGCAAGGAAATTCTGGCAGCCAGGATAACTTCAGAGACATGGAGGCAAAAAATGAACATGAGGTGTTTGAGCGGTGACAGTGAAGTTAAATTCAGTAGAGTACAGGATTTATAACAGGAAATCGAATATGCTTAGTGGACTTTATCTGTTCATTTTTCTTGGAAGAAATGCCACAGTTTCATCAGATTTTGAGAGCCCTGTGGTTGACACAGTTCCCCCACTTTTTAGGTTGTGGACCATTTTTTAGATTATGGTAATGACAAAATGAAACAGAGCTAGGAATTAGGCTGTTCATGTTAGGTAAGATGGACTGAAGAAGTAGAAAAGATGCTTACTAGTAATCTAAGCCTGAAACTATAAGGACCTCAATGCTGGTATAATTATTAGAAAAGTAGATATAAAAGAAATTTTGAAGGAAAAAATCAATAGTAAATACAAGTTCAACATGGGGGATGAAGAAACAATGAAATTCAAGGTGTTAGAGCTTGGTTATGCTGTTATCAAAAATAGAGAAGTTGCATTCACGGTACTGGCTATTTGGGAGGCTAAGGATTGGTTGAACCCAGGAGTATGAGGATGCAGTGAGCTGTGATCATGCTTATGAAAAAAGCCACTATACTCCAACCTGGGTAACATAGTGAGACTCTATCTTTAAAAAAAAAAAAGAAAAAAAGATAAGATAATTTTACCAAAAAACTGTATAATCAAGCATTGCTTATTTTGTCTGACTGGTTGTTTCTGATCAGAATTACCTTTGTTTAAAAAGGATTAGAAGAATGAAATAATTAAAATTTTCATCTTAAAATGGCAACATATAATTTTTCCATATTTTTTTTTTTTTTTTTTTTGAGACAGAGTCTCTCTCTGTTGCCCAGGCTAGAGTGAGTGCCGTGGCGTCAGCCTAGCTCACAGCAACCTCAAACTCCTGGGCTCAAGGGATCCTCCTGTCTCAGCCTCCCGAGTAGCTAGGACTACAGGCATGCACCACCATGCCCGGCTAATTTTTTCTATATATATATTTTAGCTGTCCATATAGTTTCTTTCTATTTTTAGTAGAGATGGGGTCTCGCTCTTGCTCAGGCTGGTCTCGAACTCCTGAGCTCAAACGATCCGCCCACCTCGGCCTCCCAGAGTGCTAGGATTACAGGCGTGAGCCACCGCGCCCGGCCTAATTTTTCCATATTTTACTGAAGTTGTTAAGATATATTTTTTTGAATAGTTGCAGCAGGCTGAGTACAGGGGTTCATCCCTATAATCCCAGCAGTTTGGAACGCTGAGGCAGGAGGATAGCTTCAGGCCGGGAGTTCAAGACCAGCCTGGGCAACATAGCAAGACTCTGTTCTCTACAAAAAGTAAAACAAACAAACAAAAGACAATAAAGGCCGGGCGCGGTGGCTCACGCCTGTAATCCTAGCACTCTGGGAGGCCGAGGCGGGTGGATCGCTTGAGGTCAGGAGTTCGAGACCAGCCTGAGCAAGAGCGAGACCCCGTCTCTACTAAAAATAGAAAGAAACTATATGGACAACTAAAATATATATATACAAAAAAATTAGCCGGGCATGGTGGCGCATGCCTGTAGTCCCAGCTACTAGGGAGGCTGAGGCAGTAGGATCGCCTGAGCCCAGGAGTCTGAGGTTGCTGTGAGCTGGACTGACGCCACGGCACTCACTCTAGCCCGGGCAACAGAGTGAGACTCTGTCTCAAAAAAAAAAAAAAAAAAGACAATAAAAAAAATTAGCCGGGCATGGTGGCTAGTCCCAGCTACTTGGGAGGCTGAAGCAGGAGGATCACTTCAGCCCAGGAAGTCAAGGTTACAGTGAGCTATGATCAGGCTGTTGCACTCTAGCCTGGGCCACAGAGTGAGACCCTGTCTATAAAAATAAAAAAGTAAAACATTTGTTGTAGAACATGTATTTTATTCTTTTATATACTTGTAGAAGCAATACATGTTTATTACAGAAAAATTGGAAGAAACAGATGAGCAAAGGGAAGAAAAAGAATAAATCATAATCCTTCCACTCAGATTAGTCACTTAATTTTTTAGCCTGTCTTTTCTTTGTATATTATGTACCATTTTTAATGGATGTGAATTTAGTCAATATTTGTTTATAACATTACTGTGATATGCCAGGCAGTATGCCATGATGTGCATATTTTGTTGGCAAATTATTTGTACTTGTTTATTTATTTATTTATTTATTTTTTTTTTGAGACAGAGTCTCACTCTGTTGCCTGGGCTAGAGTCAGTGCCGTGGCGTCAGTCTAGCTCACAGCAACCTCAAACTCCTGGGCTTAAGCGATCCTACTGCCTCAGCCTCCCGAGTAGCTGGGACTACAGGCATGCGCCACCATGCCCTGTACTTGTTTATTAGTATCTTTTTTTTGTCAAATGATACGCTAGATTTTGGGGGGGAGGTCATATGATATTCACTTATATGGATGTAATTTATCACACTTCTGGTTCTTTTTCTAGTTTTCAAATGTTTTAAAGAATTTGGCATGCTTTAAATGTTACCTATTTTTGTGGTTGTTTTAAAACTGAGGTTTATGAAGTTCCTTTTATTTTCAGTTAAAAAATGAATTTTTTTCTCCTTGTTTCAGTACAGCTATTGGAATCAGATGTAAAGATGGTGTTGTCTTTGGGGTAGAAAAATTAGTACTTTCTAAGCTTTATGAAGAAGGTTCCAACAAACGTCTTTTTAACGTTGATCGGCATGTTGGAATGGTAAGGTCATATTTAAAAATATTCCTTTTTGTCTTACCCAATTTCTTTTGAAGTTATTTCCGGGAATAGATCAGTGAGCAGCCACAATAGTAATCAGAATGAATTATTGGGTTTAAGCAGTTCACTGTCCAAAAGAAAGGTAGCATTATCATAACCCTATTTGTGATAGATGTGAAAAATCAAGTTGTCTTAAGAAAATGAGGAGAGGGGAGTACGTGTAGAAGTGAGATCTTGGCAGCACAGATGTCCAGTGAAGGTTTATGCTTGAAAGGGAAAGAATCTTTAGCTTTTGTATCCCATTTGGCAGTGGACCCCAACCTTTTTGGCACTGGGGACCCGTTTCACGAAAGACTATTTTCCCATGGGGGCGTGCTCTGGCAGCGCCCAGGTGGTGATACGAGCGATGGGGAACAGCCATAAACACAGATGAAGCTTCTCTCCCTGGCCCGCTGCTCACCTCTTGCTGTGCAGTTCCTTTCTGAGTTTCCTGGAAGACAACTGGGAGGTGGGCAGAGCTCAGGCGGTGATGCATGGTCTGGTTCCTAAACAGGCCTCAGCCTCAGGGTTGGGGACTGCAGCCTTTTGGGGATTACTGAAGATGCTATCAGATAGAGAACACATTTATAGTAAGGTGGAACACCAGGTTGTTTAATGAAAGGAAAAGTGCACATATCCTTAATAGCTTCATAAATGTCACTATATTTATTTAATGCAGCTGGTATCTAAGCTGAGTGACTGCTTTGTACAACTCCAAGCCAAGCCATAAATACACTACTGGTATATACTGAAGTTATATTACAGGGTGTCCCAAAAATCTCTATACAAAGGAAAAATTTTGTAATGAATATTTTGTCAATAAGGGTATATTTATAGCTACAATTTTCCATATATATGGCGACTTTTGGGACACCCTGTGTATAGATGTCAGACCTTGCTCAATAAGAACTACCACCAAAAAAGGGAATGAAATATTCTAATCCTGCTATCTGAAGAGGCAAGGAAGAAAAGAACATGTGTGCTAGGGACTATGCTGGGAGCTCTTTACATACTATCTTGTTTAATCTGCACAGCCCAGTGGAAGTAAGATTGATGCCATTTTTACAGATGAGAAAACAGATGAATAGCTAGTAGAGAAAAAACTGGGATTCAAACTTGGGTCTCCATGTTACTCCAGAGCCTGTTCTGCAGGGTGATAGTCTATAGGACCCAGTTCATTCAGCTGATAGCTTTGGTGTTTATAAAGCAGATGTGATACAAACAGGACTGATAAAGTATAACCATAAAGCTAAAGATAATTTTTTGTTTTGCTTCTTCAAAGATTATTTTTTTCTAAACAACATTTCTCTCCTGAACAGATTTACTATTGCCAGTGAAATTATGTTTTGATGACACTTGCCAGATTGTAACTTAGCTGGTAGGAGGTGAATTATGTATTCTTTTACTTAGTAAAAAAAAGTTTATTTTGTAAAAAATCATATATGCTAATACCATAGGCACATCAATGATGGAAAAATTTATTGTCCTAGAATTTTCAAATTTGCCCCATTTGTTATTTAAAGCCAGGGAATTGATGATACTTCTTATGCCTGGAAATTGGTAAAACATTTGACATTGGTGGGGGTTGGAAAAAATAAGGTTTAATGTCCTCCCTTCACGGTTGTCATCTTCAAGTGATTTGAGAATTATGAGACTTTACAGTAAACTTTCTCCAAAGCAACAGAAGATTCCTTAAATGGTGTAACTTACTGGCTTGGATAACCTTGGGGGAGTTATTCTAAATACCCATTTCCTTATCTGCAAAACAAGGGTGATAGTATTATACCTATCGAATACAGTTGTTAAAAGGTTCAAAATTATGTAAAATGATTAACAAGTAATGAGTGCTCAGTATATGTTAGGAATTATCATTAGGGAACAGTAGAAAAAAAGACTTCAAGATTCTGATACCACTTTTAAATTCTGCAAACCTAGCAATTTCCAAATTTTCTTGGTACCTTAAGTGTCTCAGTATTTTTTTCATAGTTTCTCTAGGCCAATAATACCTAATGGTTTTGTAAAGTATTTAGGTCCAAACTTAGGATTTATGTCCTAAAAACTTAGCTGTTTGAAAAAAAATACAAAGGAAAATATTTTTATTTAAAAATTAAAATATTTTATTTCATTTTTAAGCAACCACAATTACTAATGTGTGTACAGTGCACAACTTCCTAAACTGTGGAGTCAGATTAGATGTTGCTACCCTCATTTTCACATTGACAATTGTACAGTACTTTTTATCATAGCAACCACTAAACCACCCAGCTTCTCAAAGATATGTCATTGAAGGGAATGTAGTAAAATGATCTAATTTTAGAACTGAACTTCCTTTTTTTTTTTTTGTTGAGACAGAGTCTCACTTTGTTGCCCAGGCTACAGTGAGTGCCGTGGCGTCAGCTTAGCTCACAGTAACCTCAGACTCCTCGGCTTAAGCGATCCTACTGCCTCAGCCTCCCGAGTAGCTGGGACTACAGGCATGCGCCACCATGCCCGGCTAATTTTTTCTATATAGATTTTTAGTTGTCCATATAATATCTTTCTATTTTTAGTAGAGACGGGGTCTCGCTCAGGCTGGTCTCGAACTCCTGACCTTGAGCAATCCACCCGCCTCGGCCTCCCAGAGTGCTAGGATTACAGGCGTGAGCCACCGCGCCCGGCCTGAACTGAACTTCTTTTACAGTTGTTTACCCCAAACTTAAAATGTCCCACACTAACCTATGATTTCACCACAGTGCCCAGGGCATCTCAGCACAGTATGTAGGAACTGCAGTTAGTTCTAAGCCACAAATCTTTTCATTTTTTTCTTTCTCTTTCATTTTTATTTTCCAAACACCAGCTTGAACCAGACTACAAATCTTCAAAGATAATGGTTTTTCATTTCAGTTTATTAGCCAGTAGGTTGAAAAAGAACGTTTGTGATTGTACCTTTATACTTGATCTCAGCCAAAAGGCTGAAAAGTTGTGCCTTTAGACCAAAACTTTTACAGGTTGAGTATCCTTTATCCAAAATGCTTGGGACAAGATGTATCGTCTTCTTTTTTTTTTCCTCTCTTTTTTTTAAGAGATAGGACCTAGCTCTTACCCTGGCTGGAATGCAGTGGCACAATCATAGCTCACCGCAGCCTTGAATTCCTGGACTCAAGGGATCCTCCCACTTCAGCATCCCTAGTAGCTGGGACTACAAACATACCCTACCATGCCTGGCTAATTTTTTTTTTTTTTTAAGAGATGGGGTCTCACTGTGTTGCCCAGGCTGGTCTTGAACTCCTGGGCTAAGTGCTCCTTCTGCCTCACCTTCCCAGTTGCTAGGATTACAGGTGTGGCCAGCTGGATTTTTTTTGTTGTTGTTGGAATATTTGCATCATGCACTCACCAGTTGAACATCCCTAATCCAAAAAATCTGAAATTCGAAAAGCTCCAACGAGCATTTCTTTGAGCATCACACTGACATTCAAAAGTTTTAGATTTGGTATGAAAAAAAAAAAAAAACAATTGTAAAATGTATTTTATATGATGTTTTGAACATTTAGCACACTATTTAGTGATTAAAAAAAAAACAATAATACATTTACCAGCTGTTTCTAAGGAAAAAAAAAAAAAGTTTTAGATTTGGAGCATTTTGGATTTCAGATTTTTGGATTAGAAATGTTCAACCTATAATAACTTTAAAGAAAAGATTAACTCTGACCAAGACCATTGGTTTTTATTCTTTATAATGAGGTCAGTAAATGGGGAGAAGAGGATTTATCATAGAAATATTTTCTGTGAATGTGACCATTAGACAAAACAAGTCATACTTTGTAAATTTCCAAATTGTAATTTCATACTCAAGCACCAAAATGCCTTGTAAAGACCTTTAAGCCAAAAAAATTTATTTTGAATTGTGATGCTTATAAAAAAATATTACATAAGTCTATCATCATTACAGACTTTGATTTGTGATAGAAATGTGTTTATCACTTAAATTGGTACTTTTTTTTCCCCCAGGCAGTAGCAGGTTTGCTGGCAGATGCTCGTTCTTTAGCAGACATAGCAAGAGAAGAAGCTTCCAACTTTAGATCTAACTTTGGCTATAACATTCCACTAAAAGTAAGTTGTTAACATGTTGAGGAACCTTTTGAACACTAATAGAAGTTTATTAATAAGCTCTTCTGTTTCCACCCCATAGCATCTTGCAGACAGAGTGGCCATGTATGTGCATGCATATACACTCTACAGTGCTGTGAGACCTTTCGGCTGCAGGTATGAAATTTTATGATATATTCAAAAGTCAGATCTGTACTGTAGATATTTATTTTCCCCACCATCTTAGCCTTTTATACACTTAAAAATATGAACTCTTACCACAAAGTATTATAGCAATGATTAAATAAAATGGCATACATAAAAACTATTTGAATAGTGAGGACTATACAGAACTGAAGTGATTATAAAACTCATAATAATGATTATAATCTGATTATAATAAATTCTCTGTTATTGGTCCCTGATATTCTTAGGAAACCACGAACTACTAAACATATACCAGGTTGACATTAAATTGCCAACTATACTTCAGTTTTCTCATTAATTTCCATGTGATATACTTTAAGCACTTGGGTAAAGTGCTTTTTAAATGGAGTTCTTTTTTGTATAACGATACTTCATACAAAATTACATTTCATAATTCCCGTTGGTCACATATTCTGTTGGTAAGGTGACGTGGGTATTTTCATTTTTGGAGAAAGTGGGGATTCAGCTGCATAAAGACTTGAAATAGGCATAAATATTCAAATACGGCTTCACAGAGAAGACTTGTCATGACTAGATTTTCCTAAAACGAAAAGACATGCTTGTTTTATAACTTAAAAAAAAGTCATCTTTGATCAAAATAATACCTTTGCTAACATCTGAATGCTTAGCTGTAGTCCTCCCTTTGCATTGTTTGTAATCAGCCATACTTAATTACTAAGGAAGACAGATGTTAAAGAAAACCTCAGTTTTGTTCTAATGGCAATAGGTTAGATCTGTGGACATTTGTTACATTAGTTATTCTTAAGGTTCTCATTTAAACTACATTATGAAACACTCTACTTTCAGACTACGTAGAATCTTTCATTTTTAACCTTTCAGCTTAGCTCTCAGTTCATCTGTTAACTTCTCTTTTTAAGAAAGTAAGTAGTAGAACTGTTTCAGTAAACATTTATTAAGCATATACTATGAGTCAGTCATAGATGTGGGGACACAGAGATGAATGTTACATGGATAAAAATCTTAGAGGTGTATGATAAAGGTATGTAATGGGTATAGTGAGACAATAATTAGGGAGTGGCCTCTTTCTGAAGAGGCAGCAAGGAAAAGGATGTGGGATGTAGGGGGAATGGGTGGGTAAGGGTTATTTCCAGCATTTCAGGTAATGCAGAAGTTAAGTATACCTGGTGTGTAGAGTATAAGGTTAAGAGATAATATTGAAGACATAAGAAGGGACTCAATCATACAGAAGTGTGTGATCCATGCTATGGAGTTTCAGCAAAGGAAATAAGTTTAAGTTTTAAGATAATGACAATGAGATATATATTCTGAAAGATAAGTCTTATAGCAGTGTGGAAGATGGAAGGGAATAATTTTAGGATCGGGAATTGGATAGTTGGCTGTTACAATATTCTGCTATGAGATGATGCTAGTTTCTCTCTCTCTCTCTTTTTTTTTTTTTTATTTTGAGATGAGGTCTCTCTCTGTTACCCAGGCTGGAGTGCAGTGGCATGTCACAGTTCACTGCAACCTTCAACTCTTGAATTCTCAGGCTGAAGCAATCTTCATGGCTCAGCCACGCAAACAGATAGAACCACAGGCACATGTCACCATGCTGGCTAATATTTTAAAATTTTTTGTAGAGATGGGGATCTCACTGTGTTGCCCAGGCTGGTCCTGAACTCCTGGCCTCAAGCGATCCTCCCACCTTGGCTTCCCAAAGTGCTGGCGTGACAGGCATGACTCACTGCACTCAGCCAATGGTGGTTTCTTTTCTACTGTAAAGCAAAGAAAATATAGTCCCTTCGTATCTATGAGGGACTGGTTCTAGGACCTCCTACAGCTACCATAGTCCAAGGTTGCTCAAGTCCTTGATATAAAATGGCATAGTATTTGCATATAACCTATGCACATCCTCCTGTATGCTTTAAAAATTATCTCTGGATTACCTATAATACCTAATACAAGGTAAATGCTACGTAAATAATTATTATATTTTACTGTTTAGGGAATAATGACAAGGAAAAAGTCTGTACATGTTAAGTACAGATGCTATTTTTTTCCCTAATCTTTTCTATCTGTGGTTGGTGAATCCACAGATGCAGAACTCAATAAAGAGGGGTGAGTCAGAAACTCAAATTCATATGATCATTTCATGGCCTGATTTTAATTTCTTGAGCATATAAAAATATATTGAACCAATTCTGATTATTGCAGAACAGTGAGTGGAAGAAATACTGGGGAATAGAATGAAGGGTGAAAAGAGTTTGACGTGGATTCAGTGTACTCTCAGTCAGGAATTTTGTTCCCTTAGCTTTTTTTGTGTTTATACCTTTACCTATTGGGCCCCTTGCATTAGTTATTTTCCACCTGTCTCTTGTTACTTCTTTCTCTCCTGCTATCTTCCCAGGAAAGAGTTTCATCAGAAAATTTAATACCAAACAAACAAAAAAAGCCACGTGAATTTGGAACATGTACTAGTTTTAATTAACGCAAACTGCAGATTTAATTAATGTATGTGTATTAGTAATTTATCTTAGAAACTACAATTCAGTGTTTTCAATTGAATTGTAGTTTTTCTAAATACTTATGGTATTAAGAACCATGGTTTAAACTATTTGTTCATTTTTATGCAGTTTCATGTTAGGGTCTTACAGTGTGAATGACGGTGCACAGCTCTACATGATTGACCCATCAGGTGTTTCATATGTGAGTAATTTTGAATCATTTGACATTCTATTGTAGTTTAATGGTATTTCATTAGCATTTAAGTCTCAGATCATATGAAATTTCTTTAAAACTCATTCAAGGAAAGTAATGTTTTCTTGTTTATCATTGATAACCTATGGATATGAGGCAGAGGAAAGATTTGTAGTTCTCAATATACTTATAGAAACTACATAGTGAATATAATATTTTGAATATGTGATTTTCCTTCATTCATGTATTATAAATATTAGCAATGTCTTAAAAGTGAATATCATGTTATCCCTTTTAAAGGTGGGGTTTAAATAGGATTTCTTAGAGCTTTTTCTAAATAATTATACCCTTAACTGTTTTCTTCTTCTGAGGTTTTTACGGGTTTTACTAATTGAAGAAAATGAAGACTGTTAAATATATTTTGTTATAACACAAGTATTTATATGCATCCTTTAAAAAAAACATAAGCAATAAATGAAGGTTTAGAGTATTGAACTCATAATATTTCTGTCTCTCAGAAATGTATCATTTCATTTTTTACTTGTTACAATGCTAAAAGTTTTTTTCATTCTTATTCCCCAAAATGTCTCTAATTCAAAGTGTATATGATGATATAGTTTATTTTTCTTTCGATATACCTCTATTGAAAAGAATCCAGTTTGTTCTAGAATTAAGTCTGGTATTTTAAATTTTTTGAGTCCCTTCGCATTCATCAGAATGCGTTTAGCTATATTTTTCCATACTTTTAGAAATCATTTAACATCTTTTCATTAACTTATATAAATAGAAACTGTAGTAGTTATTGATATGATAGTATACTAATTCAGTGATTATATACTTTGTCTTTTTTTAAAATAGGGTTATTGGGGCTGTGCTATTGGCAAAGCCAGGCAAGCTGCAAAGACAGAAATAGAAAAGCTTCAGGTAATATTTAATGCTTGAATTTTTGCTGCATCATCATCCTCATTCAGTGAAGTTTTACCATCACAAACTAAACGGTTTAGTCTAAGAATATCGTGTGGCTTGATGTCCAGAGCAGAGCTTTCTGACGCTGCTGACTGGCTGAATAGAAAAGCTGGTATCACATTATCTGTAAAGTTGTATTATGGATCCCTTTATGATTTTGTTGGCTGCTATAAAGCTTCAATCTAGAAAAACACAAACACTTTTTATATAATTTCACAAAATCCTTGAAACTCATTCATGAATCCTTGTGTTCCTTAGCTTAAGAATTTTGGTGTTTAAAATTTTGAGTTAATGTCACAGAAACAGCTATAATAAAAAGTTATACATAGTACTTTTTTCCTATATCATTTCTTTCTTTGGAACACAGTTTTTATGTCTTAGTAGTCTTATATTTAAGTGTTGGCTTTGCTTTCCCATGCATCTTTACTTTGCTCCTAGCTAGATAAGGGATGGAGCCTATCCTGTTAAGAATACCCACTTTTTCTTCTCTAAGAAATTAAGCTATTAGTGTGAAAAAGTTTTCTTTAACCTGGTTTTCCTTTTAGCCATAAATTGCTCAACTTAATACTGAAAGAGTATCCCCAAAGTTCTTATTGCTTACCTGTCAGAAACTTCCCTAAGAGGCATGCATATGATTTGTCACAGTTTTGGTAAATTACAGTAAGATAAAATTTCATGTACATTTAATAATAATGCTGAAATAGAACCTTGCTCAACTAATTACTCCTTCACCTTATTTAAGGCCAGGTTCTAGAAAATATTAGTGCATGTCATTTATTTAATGCCAAGTTCTAGAACCTCCTATAAAGCCTCATTCATATTTGGTGTTTAGTAAAGTTTACAAAAGGACCTTAGAGATCAGTTAGCCTTGGCCCAACCCTGGGTTAAAAACCTATCTGAATAGCATCCAGACCTTATGACTCTTGGACTGGTATTCTTTTCCATCACACACTTACTGGTGTGGTGCTAGGTTCCTATCTTTTACTCTTTTCCTTTTTGTTTTTATCTTTCCATGGTATTATGTGGAAATTTGAAAATTAGAATATTTAGAGCAGTCAACTATCTTTTTGTCTTTCTGTGGTTAAATCCTAGTAAGGAATGGGAAGAAGAACAAATCCCAGCTAAAAATCAAGAAAAATTACTTCAATTTAGGAACACTTACACTTTAAGACAAAAACATGCTCTAAATAAGGTGTTGCAAACTATGGCCCAGTGCTTGCTTTTGTGTAAGTTTTATTGGAACACAGCTACATTCAGTCTATGGCTACTTTCATACTATAATAGTAGAGTTTAATATTTGGAACAAAGAAACCATATGACTAATAAAATCTAAAATATTTATTTACTAGTTGGTTCTTTACAGAAAGAATTTGTTGACTCCTGCTCTGTATCACTGTCCTCGTGTGTTTCTTCTGATGTTTTCTTTTCTAAATAATAAAAACTTCGGTGAACATTGTAAAAATATTGCCAGTTAAAATGTGCTTTTTCAGGCTAGCTTAAGTTTGCCTTTCTAGGATGCAGTTAATTCACTAAATGTAGAACTTAATCGATAAGGGCAAAAATATGAAGATCAGTATTCTTTCCCTTCCTTTCACCCCCAATTTAACATAAAAAAATGTGAACATCATAGGATTACAACAAACCTCTTTATTTAGACTTAAGTTATTGCTTTCCCATATTTTA
Source organism: Eulemur rufifrons (assembly GCF_041146395.1). Taxonomy (NCBI): domain Eukaryota; kingdom Metazoa; phylum Chordata; class Mammalia; order Primates; family Lemuridae; genus Eulemur; species Eulemur rufifrons. Next base: position 87,902,053 of record NC_090984.1, read on the forward strand.
TCTGTATATTTTACCTGTGAACTATTTGAAACAAAGTTGCAGGCATGACATTAAATCCCTAAATGCTTCAGCATTCATTGACTTACACCATTACCATAGCTATGATACTGTCTAATAGTCCATAAAATCAAATTGCCTCAATAATCTAAACAGTGTCTTTTGTAACTGTTTCAAACTGTTGATGTTCATATTGAATTTGTTCCTTAGATCTCTTTTAATTTAGTGTTCCCCCCAACAATATTTTTTAAGAGTCTATGCTAGTTGCTTTTGTTGTTGTACCCACCGAATGGATTTATCTATTTCCTAAGACTAGGAAATATTCTTAAATTTAAATTCAGTGATGATTTTTATTGTTCCTTCTTCCTCATGTAGTTGTGCTAGGGACAGCTTTAGCATCAGGATTTCTAAATTAAGAAAATATATATTAACGAACCTCGTTTAAAGATACAGTAGTTGAATCACCACCTCAAGTCTGGACTGCTGTATGAGGACCCCTTATCATTCACCATTTTCCATACCGGCAACGTATCCAGAAAATATGAATGCCAGTTTACTCAAACATTATTTTGATCCTGTCATGTCTGTTCAGAAACCCATGTGTCAATTCAGAAACCCTTATGTCTAATAATAAAATCTTGGCACTAGTTACTTACAAAACCTACAGTATAAAACTCTTTAGCTGGGCACTTAATGGCTGTATTTCTACCCTGATTTCCAAGTATTCACTGAAAGAATGCTGAATTACTTCTAATGTGAACAAGCTTTTGGCTTCCCACTTGTGCTTTGCACAATTCATTTAGATTCCTAGAAATCAAACCAAATGCATTCTGTATTCTAAGAACCCACTCACATGTTGGTTCTTCTTCAGAGCTTGGTATTTTTCATATCCCAGATACTTTGCATTTTTGTCTTGAATAGTTCTGAGGGATAATTTATCCTACTCCTTCATTTTTCAGTGTTTTGTATATAGTAGGTCATTTCTTTCATGGCTTATATGCATTTTATTATCTTAAATTGGCTGTGAAGAAAATCAGATTTCTAATCTTTGAAACTTCAGGGTCTGCCTATGAACAGATTTCAAAGAGGGCTCTGGGTTTTTATAAATTTTATCACAAAGTTAGTGGTACCTATGGATTATCCAGAATATCTATTTTGTATATTAATTTAACAACATGAAGTTGTAAATCAGAAAACTTTGGTTCTGAGGTTTTTTTTTTTACTTTCAGTTATTTTCCTTGGTTTTATATCTAAGTATTTCAAGAATATGGGTTATTGATAAAAGTTGTAAAAATAGTTACACAAGTGGAAAATGGTGTTCATTTAACTCATATAATTTACATTTTATTTTCTGTAGATGAAAGAAATGACCTGCCGCGATATTGTTAAAGAAGTTGCAAAAATGTAAGTTGGAATTGGAATTTTCCTTACCATCTACAAAAATATTTAACTTGACCTTTCCATATACATTATACATTTTCAAGTAATAATGAATAGAATGGGAAAAAATAGCCTTTGTCCAAATAAACTGCTATTAAGTGACAAGTTAAAGGTAGGAGGACATATAGTGGACCTTTAGGGGCTTCATTTGTTAGCTCCCAACTTCTCAAATCTCGTAAGTGCCTACAATAATCTTGGATTGCCTCCAAGAAAGCTTATTGGTTTATAGCTAGTTATTTATGCATGATCCATGAAACTAGCTTATTTATATTCTTTGAGAAAGATACGTTTTACTTTTTCAGGTTTATCATGAAAGTACTTGTAACAAGATGAGAAAAGTAGTATTTCAAAACATTTACAGCTTAAGAAAACCTGAGTGGTTTATATATTACAGGTATATAAAGTAGAATACTATGTAACAGACATTTGAAATCGTAAACAACAACAAAGTTAATAAACCTGGGTGGTGATGCTTCAGAAATTCATGATTCTTCCTGATAAGAGTGTAGGCATTTGATACGCAAGGAAAAAAATCCCAACAGGCTCTATGGTATAATAATAAATACACTATTTTAAATAACACTCATAATCTCTTCTAAACTGATAGTTTTGTCCTAATGGTTTACCATTGCTGCTACTGCCACTACCCCTTCCCATCTACCCTACCTTACCTTTCTTCTTCAGTTGTGAAGCAAGCAGAAGGCATTCTATGATTGTCAGTTAATAACAGGAACACTGGGAACTAACATACATTAGAACTGCTAAAAAAGAAAGAAAATAATCTTACTGAATTGTACAACAGTTTAACATAATGTTCAGTTTCTTTCACTGAATAAATCCTTTGAAGTGCTTCTGGAAATCCACCCGTATCACCTTTTACATTCAGGTGTAATAATAGTCATCTCTTACTTTGATGTAGGAAAGCCATCCCTTCATCATTTAATAAAATGGAACACCATGGATCTTTTACTTAGTTCTAAAAAATTAAGATGCTCTCATATTATAGCAAGGCTTTAGAAGACCCTCCAAAGTAAGGGATATAAGGCAGTGGAACGTATAACATAAAGCTATACCCTGATACTGTACTTAATTTTTTCTTCCTGGTTTTTGTTTGTTTGTTTGTTTGTTTTTTTGTTTTTGAGACAGCCCTGCATCACCCAGGCTGGAATGCTGTGGCACAATCATAGCTTACTGTAATGTAACATCAAATTCCTGGGATTGAGCAATCCTCCTGTTTTAGCCTCCTAGGTAGCAGGGACTATAGGCACATGCCAACATGCCTGGCATTTTTTTTTTTTTTTTTTTTTATAAGAGTTGAGGTCTTGCTATGCTTCCCAGGCTGGTCTTGAACTCCTTGGCTCAAGCGGCCTCCCAAAGTGCTGGGAATATAGGCATGAGCCACCATGCCCCTTGCCTATACTAAAGTTTTTGATACTTTTTTTATTACTTCAATATGTTGCATGAAAGCGCTTCCTTGTTTGCTGCAATTTATAATATACTGCAGTGTGAAGGCCAGGTTAAGTGGCATATTAAACCATTATAAAATGGTCAAAGGTTTTGAAAAGATTACTGTCAAGAAGCTGCAGGTTGAAGAGACCACCGATAGTTGCAAAGACATAAATTACATGGTTTTAAAAATATTTGGTTACCTGTAGTCCCAGCTACTCCAGAGGCTATAAGGCAGGGGGAACACTGGAGTCCAGGAGTTCAAGGCTGTAGTGTGCTATGATCCTTACTGAACTCCAACCTGGGTGACATAGTGAGAACCCCATCTCTTAAAATGGTTAATGAACAGAAAAAAATAAATACCCTGAAAAGGCACAGTTAATGATGGCCTTTTCCCATTGAATCCATATCTTTAAAACAATGTATCAAAAAAAACTGAACTTGGGTTGTATAGGTATATTCAGTATTTGTAGGGAGAGCAAAAGTGTTTAATTTTATCTCAATCCCCGTGTAATTTTTCTTGTCTAGTGTTCATAATAATATAGACTGCAGAATGTCTCTGGGTGTAATTTTATAAATAAATAATTTTATTAGGGATGTGCATTCTAATTTGTACTGACTGTGGATAGGTGAACTACAATGTTTGGAGGTTGCCAAAAATGTTAATTTTCCCTCTTCTGTTCTAGAATTTACATAGTACATGATGAAGTTAAGGATAAAGCTTTTGAACTAGAACTCAGCTGGGTTGGTGAATGTAAGTTATTTTTGTGAATTTATTTGATATATGTCATTTTACTGACCTAATTACCACTGGGTATCCTTTCTAATATAAAGAAAGCCAAAACAATTTTACCAGGTAGTCTAATGAGGAGAAAGTTATTCTTAATAATTGACTTAAGTTGTGAACAGTTTACGTTTTGAAACATCCATTTCATGGTTTTAAACGATATTGCTGAGAAATTGGCTGGGCAAGGTGGCTCACGCCTGTAATCCTAGCACTCTGGGAGGCCGAGGCGGGAGGATCACTCGAGGTCAAGAGTTTGAGACCAGCCGGAGCAAGAAAAAGACCCCGTCTCTACTAAACAATAGAAAGAAATTATCTGGACAACTAAAAATATATAGAAAAAATTAGCCGGGCATGGTGGTGCATGCCTGTAGTCCCAGCTACTTGGGAGGCTGAGGCAGAAGGATCGCTTAAGCCCAGGAGTTTGAGGTTGCTGTGAGCTAGGCTGACGCCACGGCACTCTAGCCAGGGCAAAAGAGTGAGACTCTGTCTCCAAAAAAAAAAAAATAAATAAATAAAATAAAGGATATTACTAAGAAATCACCAATGTTTTTCTTTATAGCATAGTTACCACAGGGTTTCAAGGCAGGATATTTTAAAAATCTAACCATGTTATAGATTAATGCTCAGGATTTATAAATCATGGTGCATAATTTACTCTTCATCTCCACAAGAGCTTGCTTTGATTTGGGGACATATAAACTCATGTGGAGGAAATACACAAAAATGAATCCAAACCATCTAGTATTACTCATAGTACAATTTTGCATCATTAGATGAGTCATACCTGTGGATTGGGTAGATTGTATGGTATTGTTAAATCACAGCATACTTCTCGTTTTTAATTCATTTAAATATATGGCTTAATTTACAGTAACTAAAGGAAGACATGAAATTGTTCCAAAAGATGTAAGGGAAGAAGCAGAGAAATATGCTAAGGTAAGCCACAGCATAAAAAATTCTCTAAAATCATGTGTTAAATAATAAACAAATTTGGTTGAGTTTTATTAAATAACACCAGAGTTCAAATGAACTAAAGATAGAAATTTTCTAGGTTCTCTCCAGTGAGGACAAAGTTGCAGCCCTGGTTCCAAAAGAAAAATTTCTTGTGAAAATTGCAAGGAATTTTCAGGACATTTAATGCTTTCATATGTATATATTCTATCAAGGATATAGTTGTTGATTGTTACAGCAAGATTTACCTAATCATCCTTTCTTTACTTGGGTATCTTCTGCAACAGTGTTCATTTTGGGTTATAAGTAAAGGAAGTTTTAATGACAGGTGCTTAATTGAGGCTATTATATCTTAACTTGCCCACTAATTTTCTCTCAACAGGAATCTTTGAAGGAAGAAGATGAATCAGATGATGATAATATGTGACCTTTCCTCCAGTATCTGTTTTATTTTAAATTTCTACTGTAGTCCCATGTAACTATTTAGCCCTATGGATTATACATAGTTACTGACCAATTTTCATTAAATTTTTGTCTTGTAACTATTGAAGCTTGGTTAATATCTGCCTGACAAAATTGGTGGGAATAATTGAGGACATTTATTTACTATTAAAATACAGATTTATGCCTACTTAAAAATTCCTTAATTAAAATACTATAAAATGAAGGTTTGGAATCAGATGAATTCAAAGCCCTATTTCATCACTCATCTAAAATTTGAACATAATTTGAACATAATTTCCTGGGTTCTTGTATTAAAAGAACTTACCAACTCAATAGTGAAATGATTGGTGGTCATCAGCCACCGTTAATCTTTAGGTGTGATGCAGATGAAAGATGTTTCGATTTGAGATAGTTTTTTTCAAAAATGAATCCTTTACAATAGAAGTCAAGAATGTTTTTGCTTTTTTCCTTAACTGTGGTGAGAAAGAGTGGATTTAACAATCAATAAAGTCCCTGTTTTGTCACTTGAAAAATTTCTTGATCTGTAAAGTTCTAATAAAAATACTCACACCAGATAGCTTTCATGCTAAAAATAAATAAGAATATATGTGAAAGTGCTCTGTAAACAGAACTGTTGCTAAGTGGAATAATCAATAATGTGGCCTGGAAGAACAGCTGTCACAACATGAACAGCAGTAATCATCACAGCAGGAACAAACAATTTGAACTCAGGCCAGGTATGCACACCCTTTATTGGGCTCATGCCAGTATCACTTCATTCAAGTGTTATTTCCTAAGAAGGTAATCTGGTTACAGAGTTTAGCTGCAGGATACTGCTGGACTTTGAGCATTTATGTAGTTTAAATAGCAAATCATTATACCTGAATAGCTAACTACTATACAAACAGCTCAAAACCAATATTTCATTACCATGGCTTCTTTTATGTAACATTACCTGCTACATTTTACATCTCATATATTTAACTGAGAATCACACAAGTGTTGGCCTTGGAAAAACACCTGAATACTAAGTTGCATCCATTAACAGACAGATAAATTGACTATCCCTGAGCCAATCCGTGGCCATTCCTATACTTTACCAAAGTTCCAGAGTATGAATGGCACGTGAATCTTCTATTCTTATTGTGCTTTGAGTATGTCTGTTCTTAAATTTACATCAGTATAGTTATGAACCCTCTTTACAAGAGAAGACATTGGTTCTAAAGCAACCTAAATTTGAGCAGCTCAGCCACTTGTAAGCTACTACAGGTGCATAATATAAGATAAATCTAGAACTATTTAAACAGATACACCTAGCTCTATAGCTATTATGAAAGAAAAACAAATGAGTTTTCATACACACTAAAACACAGGATAAATAAATCTAGGTTATTGTAGGGGCACTTTGTAACCACCACTGAGATATTAGCCTCTGAGAAAAAAAGCTGGTACGCTTTACTTTCACATGATACAAAATTTATTTTCAGAAAAGACTGAGTACCTTATCACCATAAATCATCTTGATACTGGTACCCAAAAAAGTGTCTTAAAGAGTAGAGATTTGGTTTAGAAATTACAAATAATAAAATATTTAGACTATAGAAGCACTTATCTGACAAGACTATCCATTTTTATTTCTGCCATTCATAAAGAGACCTAAAAAATAAATAAGAAAATCAAGTTGTAGGTCATCAATGTTTAACTGACTGACACATTAAAATACTCTTATTTTATGGACAAGCAGTAAATTAAGATTACAAATTAGTATTTTCTTCATTTTGTAAAAATATCCACATATCAAAATGCTGATAAGAAACCAGAAGAAATCCTAAATGAAAATGTCTTAATGTACAACACTAACTCCTATTAGTTTTTCTCTAACTTTTGAATACTTTACCGTTTGAAAATGGAACCCAGACTTGACATATTTTACTTTCCTGCACCCCATCATATCCATATCGTATTCCCCATACCTAGGCTATTTCTTAACTGGTCTTTTCTCAGGACTCCCAAAACCTGCCAAACAAAGCCCGCTAAAATGATTGTCAAATTTTTCCCTGCTCACAGCCCCATTACATGTTTATTTAATAGTTGTCAAACTTTTTTTTTTTTTAAAGGAACTCCAAAACATGAAATGAGTAAGAGCATGGCTGCTTGTAACCCCAACCAAGTAAAGATGTTGTGTTCTACCACTGACCATGTGTATGCATCTATTGTGGCTTAAATATAACAAAATTAGTGTATATGCCCCCAGTCTGGGAGTTATTAAAGAAAAAAAAAAAAATCACGTCTTTGGATCTTGACTGGTTTAAACACACAATAAGCATTCATTCAAATGCTAAAGGCACACATTTCTTACTGAAGTAATTCATATTAATTAACTGAAGGGTAAGGTATACTATTTTAAAAACACTGGTTCAGAAATGTATTGATCAGAAGCTTCTAAATTAAGATAAGGCAGTGGTTTATCTGAACAGATCTGGAAAACTGAACCTTAGAAAATATAAAATGTGGGGGGACCAATTCTCTTGTGAAAGCACAGTAGAGGGATTTTTCTTGTTAAAAGAAGTTAGGGTTTCCTATCTATCCCAATACAATCACAATGATTTAAGAAAACTAGTAGCATAATTAAAACCAGGATATTGGTTTATTAGCTCATACAGGTTTAAGTCTGGCTTTGTCATTTACTTAATTATCTCTTCTATAAAATGAGGATTAGGTACCATTTAAAGTGACAATGAAATGGAAATATTTAGGTGTAAATTAAATTTGCGTAAGATTTTAATGTTGAAAATTATAAAATTACAGAAAATAAAGGAATAAAGTGATCAGAAGACTCTTGTTAAGATGTCACTTCTCCCCAAAGTGATTCAATGTAAAGAGACTTTTTGGGAGAGGAGGGACAGAAATCAACAAACTGTTTCTAAAAATTTATATGGGGAAAGTAAAGGAATTAGAAGAGCGAGTACAATTTTGAAAAAGAACAAGTGAGAAGACCCACACTACCTGATTAAAAGACTATTTACTATAAAGTAAATAAAACCACCCAAAACAAAAACCTCATACCATACTTTAACTCAAAAGTGATCACAGACCAAAATGTACATCAAACTATGAAACTTCTAGAATAAAATATAGATCTCTGTGAGTAGTTTAAGAAAGACTTCTTAGATACTACACCAAAAGCATGATCCATAAAAGAAAGAAATTAACAAATATTTTCACCAAAATTAAAAGCCGCTGCTCTTCTAAAAATACTGTTAAGAAAATGACAAGGCTAGGAATGGTAGCTCACACCTATAATCCTAGCACTTTTGGAAGGCCGAGGCAGGAGGATCCTTGAGCCCAGGATTTCTTTTCTTTGAGACCAGCCTGGGCAACATAGTGAGACCCTGTCTGTACAAAAATATTTTAAACATTAGTCCATGTGTTGGCTCACACCTGTAGTCCCAGCTACTCAGGAGGCTGAGGCAGGAGGAAAGCTTGAGCCCCAGGAGTTGGAGGCTGCAGTGAGCCATGATTGTGCCACTGCACTCCAGCCTGGGCACCAGAGCAAAAATATTTGCCAATTACATCTGACAAAGGACTTGTGTTCAGAACATAAAAAACTCCCAAAATTGAACATGAAACCCAATTTTTAAAAATGGGCAAAAGTCAAATGGACAGTTCACTAAAGAAGATACATGAATAGTAAACATGTATGTGAAAAGATGCTCATTATTTGTTAGAAAATGCAAATTAAAATCACAATGAGGTATCATTCATTCCACATCTATTAGAATGTATATAATTAAAACTGTACACATCCTGACCACAGTAAGCATTGGTGAAGATCTGGACTAACAGGAATGCTCATTGCTAGTGGGAAAGCAAAATGGTACAGCTGCTTTGGAAAACAGTTTGGCAGTTTCTTATCAAGTTGAACTACTCCTAGATGTTTACCTAAGTGAAATGAAAATTTAATTTACATGATTCACACATAGTGTATGATTCCAATTGTATGACATTTTAGAAAAGGCAAAACTGTAGGGTCCGAGAAACGGTTTCTCAGGGGCTGGGGATGGGAAGAAGAGATTAAGCACAAAACTTTTTATAGTAATGGAAATGTCCTATATTTTGATTGTATTTAATTAAAAGATTTTAAGTTGGCAAAAAAATAAAGGGAGGATAAGAGATATCATTTAGTGGTTTTATAAAATAAAACCTCTCTAAATTTAACTTCCTTTCCTTTTGTAAACTAAAAGGCAAGAGTGTATTTTCTATTTTCTGTGTTCTTTATATTCTGTAGGGAACTAATGTTGAACCAGAGTCTAGGATATATTTTTGGATTAAAATTGAATGCCCCTTTAACTGACACTATACAATAAGAGGGGGTTATAGTATATTCGCTATGTTCATCATATTCATATTTCCCCAATATGAGATGATAAACATCTTAAAATTAAAAAAAAATTTCATTCCGATTTCCTAGAAGTCAAAAATTACATCATTGCTAAATGAAGCTTTTCATGATATGTGAGCATATTAGATATAACAAACAATTTTTCACTGTTTTAAGGATGATCTTTGGTTTAAAGCTGTCCTGTTATATTTTTTAGTTGGTAGTTGTTCTCTTACCCACCTTTAAATTAGGGTGAATTAAACTAAAACAAGATAACAAAAGCACAGTTAGTCCAGATCTTCACCAATGCTTACTGTGGTCAGGATGTGTACAGTTTTAATTATATACATTCTAATAGATGTGGAATGAATGATACCTCATTGTTGTGGTATGTGCATATGTAGCTATATATTATCCCTCACATAAATATTAGAACATTATAAATAAAAGTATTGTTCCTTTTTTGACCACCCCGTTACAAGGGGTAATCACTCCATTTAGGTGTATCCTTGCAGTCTGCACATAACATTTCTCTAAAAGAGTAAATGCTGGTATAATATGGTTAATATATAAAGTTTTTTGTAATTTTAAAAAAGTTTTTTAAATTTTTTTGAGACAGGGAGGGCCTTGCTCTGTCACCTGGGCTGGAGTGCAGTGGTGTAGTCATAGCTCACTGTAGCCTCAAACTCCCAGGCTCACATAATCCTCCTGCCTCAGCCTTCTGAGTAGCTGGGACTACACCTGGCTAATTATTTTTTTTTTTTTTGGTAGAGACAAGGTCCTGCTCTGTTGCCCAGGCTGGTCTTGAACTCCAGGCGTCTGCCTCCCAAAGTGCTAGGATTACAGGCATGTGCCACCATGCCCAGCCAGTTAATATATGAAGATTGCTGAAGAGCAGGATTCCTTACTTATGTATCTTGAGTTTGTCTTTGAAGAGTGTGATTTGGACTTATATTTGATTTCTACTACATGAAACCACAAAATAGAATTTTAGGAAAATTCACTTAGAGAGTTGAACTATAAGATCCACATGGGAATGGGAATTATTAATTTTTTTTTTTTTTTTTTTTTTTAGGAAAAGCCATCCAGGTTCAGGACTAATGTAATATAGGAGAATTATTCTTAAGATGACACCAAGGAAATGCTGGTAATTTAGAGGGAAATGGTATAGGAGAATTAGGGGTATAAAGATGATAATATATCACCTTTATAGGTTTGACTTGAGAGTCAGCAGCAACCAAGTGATAGCAGTAAAAATTCAATGCAAACATTTGGATGCCTACAATGTATCACATAGCCAAGGAAGATTGAAATGTAAAGTTAAGATACAACAGACACATTTAAAAATCACTTGCAAGATCCATTAGAAATGTATGTGTTATTATTATGTATACATATAATATATGTCTACACTGAACTACAAATATGTGCTTTGGGAAGCGGAGGACAGGAACTTCTTTTTTTCTCTTAGACAGAGCTTCACTATGCTGCCTTGGGCTAGAGTGCAGTGGCGTCAACACAGCTCACTGCAACCTCAAGCTCCTGGACTCAGGAGATCCTCCTGCCTCAGCCTCCTGAGTAGCTGGGACTACAGGCCCGTGCCATGACGCCTTGCTAATTTTTCTGTTTTTAGTAGAGATGGGGGTCTTGCTCTTTCTCAGGCTGGTCTTTCTTTTTTTTTTTCCTGAGACAGAGTCTCGCTTTGTTGCCTGGGCGAGAGTGCCATGGCAACAGCCTAGCTCACAGCAACCTCAAACTCCTGGGCTTAAGCGATCCTACTGCCTCAGCCTCCCGAGTAGCTTGGACTACAGGCATGCGCCACCATGCCCAGCTAATTTTTTCTATATATATTTTTAGTTGGCCAGATAATTTCTTTGTATTTTTAGTAGAGATGGGGTCTCGCTCTTGCTCAGGCTGGTCTTGAACTCCTCAGCTCAAGCAATCCTCCTGTCTTGGACTCCCAGAGTGCCAGGAGAAAAACAAAGGATGTCAGTAATTAGCAAAACACTTCTGAGATGCCAGTAATTAAAGAGACCATAAAAGAATATGAAAGACAATTTAGATGCTAGTGGGAATGCATGCAATAGTTAACTTTCTCAGATGGTGGTTTAAAGACCACCTGCATAAAAATTCTCCATAGATTTGAATTCAGTGGGTCTGAAGTAGAACTCAGAAATCTGCATTGTGAATAAGTACCTGATATAATTCTTATGAACACACTAAAATTTGACAATCACTGATTTGGACACAGGTTATTCAAAGGTGAACAATTGTGCAACCAAAAAGCTTACTGGTAGAAAAATTTACAGCAGATGGTTTCAAATATTTTATGATTCAACATCAGTTCCCAAAGAGGACAACATAGAGGTCCTAGGAGAACATTTCTATCATGAGAGTAGACAAAGAGCCAGGGTGCCAATAAGAAAGAAATTGTACAATTGTTCATCAATGGTCAGGGATTAAAAAGCATCTTTCATATTTTATTGACAGGTCAAGAAAGAGAAAAATAACTCTGACTTAAATCTGGTCAGGTAAATTTGGTGAAAGAAAATTTTATAAAAGGGCTTGTTTCCACTACTGCAAAACTGGTAACACAATATTTCCTTACCAACAATGTTAGCAGGATTCAAGTTTACACTGAAAGTATGTTCTACTGACATACTCTCTCAGTACTTAGTTAGAAGTTCAATTCATAGGATAAAAACTGACAGATAATTCATCACTTATAAGTAGATGTTCTATTTACTATTTTAGTTTCAAGAGGTTCTTAAAATGGTTTTACTGCAACTTTCCCCTAAAAGATATTTGACATTCACAGTGTGCCCATTTCTATTCTAATTACCATCTGACCTTCGATGTCTCTACTCTAAGTGGAGCAAATGTGGCTAAATGCAGTTCTTACATATTTCTAGAAAAGTCTACTACAAATAAACATAGATTCTTCCTTCACAGGCAATATAATAATTCATTCACAAACTCAAACACGTTTGACGTGGAAAGCCTAAAGGCAAGCCACAACATTGGCAAGTCAAACACTAAATATTTCTGACAGCAAAAAGTTTCTCTTCCTTCCTGGCAACCCTCTCTTTCATGACAGAAGCCAAATGAAGCTTTCTGACAAATGACTTCATGTGTAGACATGACATGCCATTTTTTTCCCCCCTCCTCTAGATATCTGGACAGATTCCAAACTGAATTTCAGGAGAAGCTTTAAACATGAAACTAAGGCTAGCCTATTCTAAAATCCATTCTTTTCCCTAAATGGAAATCTGACAAAACAGGAAGTACGCAGTAGCATAGAGAAGTTCTGTGGCTTAAGTATTTACTGGTAACAGACTAGCTCTTCATGACTATGTAATAAAATGCAGAACTTCAAATTTGAGAAGAAAACAAAAAAGTATGCCTTAGGTTACCAAGGCCTCAGTAATAATTTTAAGGGCTTCATGCTCGCTTCAGTACATATACTAAAACTGGAATGATACAAAGATTAGCATGGCCCCTGCACAAGGATGACATGCTTTATAAAAAAAAACAAAAAAAAAAATTTTAAGCACTTCAAGACACATGATACCTAGAGGAATAAGAAACAGGAAGATGGCTTTTCTTTATGCTCCTTCATATAAAAATCCCCTTCCCTGCCCCATATGACCAAGATCTAAGCCACCTAAATTATACAAACACTGGAAGCAGCTTTGTGATTGCACATAAAGATTAAGAAACACGGAAGATTTTTTTGAGAAACAGTAAGAATTCTGGTTTGGTTTGAGGGAACCAGTGGAGGGAAAAATTGTTTTTTGCTTGCCACAAGATTTGAGGTAATCCTAAATATAAACAAACAGTGGGTTGCTAGAATTGGCAGTCAATAACCTATTACCACACATACCACAAGCCAACAAAAGAAAAAAAAGAAAATGAATCATTCACTCATTGACTTCTTTCCCTCTCTACCCCACTGCTATTGAAACAAGAGGCCTTTTCAGGCAACAATTAATTAACTTTTAAGATATCATAAAGATACAGTAGTATATCTAAGTGCCTAGTAAATGCTGTAATACCAAACAAATACAAAGCACTATTATCTAGTTTACTTTCTCCCCAAAAGCAGGTTGAGACCCACAGTAAGTCATGAAACCACTTTTATGGGTCATACCAGGTTTTTCAAACAAATGAACTACAAGAGAAAACATTGAAGTACATTGTAGTACTTTTGTTTGTATGTGTGTGGGCAATACACACATATATACAAAATAGGAATGTCACTATAATGAAATTAATCAGTGGTTTTCTTGCTTCGATATTATTTCAAATATATTTTACCAGCCAATGAAAACAATTAGAACTCTTGTTAAATAAAATAGCGAGGTAGGTGGGACATTAAAATGTGTGTCATAATTTGATCCTAGGAACTTCAGCAACTTCCTTAAGTGCTAAAATTATCAAGTCGAAGTCTGATACTTCAGATCCTCAAGGGTTGTTAAATAACCATACCCTTCAAGGATAGATGGATATTGTAAGTAGGCTTAGGAACTCCTGTTTGAAAAATACGGTGCTGGATTGGAACCCTAAAATATTGAGAGCTGTAAACACATAGCCCCATATCCCTCATTCTCTAAAAGCAAAACTTCATGCAGCGATGTATCTCAGGTATAGCCAGTGAGTAACAGACTTATGACTAGAACACATAACATCTGGTTTTCAAATCCATTGTTGCTATAATAGGATGCTTATTCAATCCTACGTCCTGTTGAGTTATTGTAAAATTTCTGAGAATTTTTGAGCTATGGGTACACAATTGCCACTTTAGCTCCATGAATGCCTACTATGAGCCTGATATTTTAACTTATCTCCCCAATTCCCATCATTATCATTTTTTTAAATCTTGAGGCCAAGCCCTTAGTAATATTTTAGCAATCAAGGATCAAGTAAATGTCCTCATGAAATATCTTATCCAGTTTTTATTCCCAGGTTACCCCTAGTTTCATACCTAGAAGTATTATAGTATTTTGATTTCCAAAAATGTACTTGAAGGGTGAGATTATGGGTTCAATAATTTACTGAGCCAGGTGGCTTATATATTGTTACTGGCTACTAATCGACCCTTAGCCTGGGCCAAACTTTCCTCAAATTTGTAGCACTAATAATTAGGAAGAGCTGTGAAAAATCAGGTACCATCAGAAAAACAATTTTCTGGTGGTTAAAGACACCATCTTTTAAAGAACAAAAAGAAAAATTCTAATGGAAATTCCTGTCTTGTGGATAGTCTTGCCAGTGTGCTACCCACTATGTGCTCTTGAACCTGACCCAATTCGTAAAACCTCAAGTGATCTCATTTTAAGTAACTGACCAGGATATTCTAGAACATACAAACACTGACAAAGCACATTTTTACCAGCATGCATTTGCCCATTAAACACCACCTTTTAGTTTGCTATAACTTTTTAAAACTTTCACTCCACATGTCAAGTGCCTACTAAGTGCCAAGGCCTGTGACAGGTTCTAAACGTACAAAGGTGAATAAGGTACAGTTCTCTGCCTATAAGGATTTCCTCACATAGTGACGGACACATAATAAAAAAGCTAAAATGCAATACAGAAAGTGGTAGGGATCATATGAGGAAATATATGAAATTCAAATGGATAAAGATTAACCTATGGTTGCAGATATAGAGCTGCCAAGAAAACTTCACTTAAAAGCTAGCATTTGAACACATGGAGACAGGACAACATTCAAGATGGTGGGAACAGTATGAATAAAAACAAAAGAACTGGAAAAACACAGGGTTTGTACAGGATAGCCATGATAATTGACTGTGACTGCAGTTTATGATACCTGAAGGGAAGTAGTAGGAAATAAGTATGGAGAGAGGTTGATATGACCTTCAGGAGAGTCTTGAAAGCAAGACAAAAATTTAAATGATTTCTGTATATTGATATGCTAATATATTCATTTAAAACTCTCCTGGATTGACATTCATTTAATAGAATTACTACACTAAAATCACCTGACTACTTCCTAAATACTTGCCATCATTCCAAGCATGTTACATGTATTAAGCATGTAATACGAATTCCAAACTCATCAGGTCAGTTCTATTATCATCCCCATTTTACAGATGGGGGAGAGGGTAAGAAATTTTCCATAAACCACCTCTTTTCACAAAAAAACCCTGGCAATATCTACACATTCTAAAGCTAGCAGTATCTTCTCTGCTGTCCCTCCATGATTTTTAAAGCTATCATTTCTTATGGGGGAATAGGAAAAATCTAAATCCTACAAGTAACTCGAATGACTTAAAAGTCTTTGAAAAACACAAGATCTCAAAGGTAAGGGATTATTGAAAATGAAGCAATAAAAACATACATAACCACATATTCATTAAAAACTCAGAATGCTGAAACAAACACATAAATGTTGTATTTCAGCATATATTACCTTTTTCCTGAATCAGTAAAAAGATATCTTTCTAACTCAAAGCTAGCATTATAATGGGAGAACTTTTAAATACCTAACTATATAAATGACATCAAAGATAGTCTTGATGTATGTTAACAAAGTGACTCCAATTTCATAAGCTCACATACTATACTAAATGAAGGTTTTGAAAGGGTTAGGTTTTAAAAAAAAAACAGACTAAAAAGTAGAATCAAAAAGAAAATAAGGAAAAAATATTTACTACTGTGCTTGGTATTTAACTGATTATGTAAAAGACTTGAACTTTTCCCTTGCTAAACAGCAGGAAAAGTGAGCAGAAAACATTTTTTTGTAAAGCCGTAGGAAAAAAGGCAGGAGTGGGTTGGGGGACGATAGTGGTAGGAGAACTATAGGAGGTCAACAGGTGAAATTAAGCTCTTTCTCTTGAGAAACACTCAAAAGTTAGCCTATTCCATGTCTTGATAATTCTAATTATTAAAGTACTTCCTTATACTGAAGATTTTATATGTTGAAATAGAAGTGATTTTTAAAAACAAAGCAATTAACATCCTTACCTGGATTTCAGATATTTAAAGAATAATGGCTAAAATCCATGTTCCATAAACGTACATCTGTTTACCTCTCCATATTCTATTAAAACCAAACTAAAACAAAACACTAAAATTAGTTCACACAGGAAGAGCGGAAAACAAAAGATAGTTCAGCCCATATATATGATAGCCCTTTAAATACATATACATACAAGAGGACTTAAAAGTTTGTGGAAAAATGGAAGTGAAAGATTTAAAAAAATAAACTTTATTTCTCAACATAAGCTCCGTCAAGTTCAGACACTTGTAAGCGATGATACCAGCCATTTAGTCCATCCCTAAAGAACTGAGGGTCCTGGGAATTTAACCATGTCAATGCAGTCTTTTTCACATTATCAACTAAAGAAAAATGGGTGTCCTTTAAAGATTTTTTACGATTAGGAAACAAAAAGAAGTCAGGAGGATGCCTAATGATTTCCCATCGAAATTCCCCCAAAATTGCCCTTGACTGATGAGAACTGAGCAGCATTGTCCTGGATGGAGGATGACTGGTGAAGCTTTCCTGCTAAAGCTTTGGCAAATGTTATATTGTTCTTTGGCCCACCAGAAAGTCAACAAGCAAAATGCTCTGAACATCCCAAAAATCTGTTGCCATGACCTTTGTTCTTGACTGCTCTGCTTTCGCTCTGCTGGACCACTTTCACCTCTTGGTAGTCATTGCTTTGATGGTGCTTTGTCTTCAGGATCACACTGGTAAAGCCATGTTCCATCTCCTTTTATAATTCTTCAAAGAAATGCTTTAGGATCTTGATCCCCTTTGTTTAAAATTTTCATTGAAAGCTCTGCTCTTGTCTGCAGCTGATCTGAGCACGAGAGCTCTGGCACCAATAGAGTGGAAAGTTTGCTCAACTTTAATTTTTCAGTCAGAATTGTGTAAGTTGAATCAGTTGAGATGTCAATGGTTTCGGTTATTGTTTCTGCTATCAATTGTCAATCCTCTTTAATTAGGTCACCAACAACATTAATTTTTTCCTTGCAAATTGATGTGGATGGTCTGCTGCTGCAGGCTTCATCTTCAGCATAGTCTCATCCCTTCTTAAAACAAGTTATCCACTTGTAAATTGCCACTTATTCCTTTGGAGCACTGTCCCCAAAAACATGTTTTAAAGCATCAGGGATTTCACCATTTTTTCACCCAAGCTTAACCATAAATTGGATGTTTTTTCTTGATTAAATTTTAGCAGAATTCATGTTGCTCTGATAGGGGCTTTTTTCAAACTGCTGTCTTATCCTTCTTTGTGCCTCAAACTAGATCCTGTTTAGATACGTTATAACAAGTTAGTATGAGTTTATTTTGGTACAAAAAAATTAAAACATGCTCTCATAAAACTGTATTTTTTTCAATAATGAAAAACTAACCTCTCCTTAATTTACTGTGAGAATCATCTGGTATTCCTGAATTTTAAATTGAAGTTAAGCTTTAAAAACCAGAAATATGAAAGCCCTGATAAAAGCACCTAAGTCTAACAGAATGGAATTAAAAGTCAAATCAAAATATAGAAACAATGTAAGGTCCAGCATAATGCCTTATCCCAGTAAGTGACCCCATAAATAATTTGACAAAAGGAAGAACAGATGCTTACTAGACAGCTCAAGCTCTAACTCCAATGTTTAACACAGATTTCATCTTCTTTACCAACCAGTGGCCACCCCTGACTTTCCAAATCAGTTAATGGTACTGTCTGTGCCCCCCATTCTTAAAACTTGAGAGTGTGTTTTGGTTTTCTTCTTTACCCTGATAACTGGAGATCAAATGCTGTCAACTCTTCCTCCCAACTCCATGTCTTGCTCACCATGTATTCTTTTTTCTCTAGATCCTACTCTAGTTTCACCTCATGCTGACATCACTTCAGCAGTATCTTGTTTCTTTACCTCCAATTCTATGTCATTTTTTTAGTCACTTTGGACACTGTTTCTAAATAATTTTCCAACAATATTATTTTGTACATCATACCCTTCTGTCTGTTCAAAAACCCTCTGCAAAACTAAAATTAAAAGGGAAATCCATATGGAAAAATATGTGCAAGTTACTACTAAGAATTACATAATAAACAATTAAGAAGCAAAATATCAAGACTCCAACAACATAATTAGGAAGTCTGAATATACAACTTGTACAAGAATCAGTAAGTGAAATTATAGAAAAAGGTCCCACCTTACTAGTCAACAAAAACCTTACCAAGAAAAAAAGAGCTCAACATATTTTGCACCTATTAATAAGTTAGCAAAAATGATAATTATAGACTACTCCATGCCAGTATCTCAATTCACAAGGAAGGTGATAGTGTAATTATAACTCTTTTGAAAAACAACACAACAATGTTTCAACAGTCATAATAATGTTCCTACAATGACAGTTAAAAGACAGAAAATACTATACACACATAATATGAAAATTGTAGCACAATACTAAAGAACTAGAAATCTACATGGTCAAGCAACAGAAAAATGTTAAAGATAAAATAGCTTGATGGAATATTTTCAGACATTAAAATTACTATGGAGACTGCAGTCACGCTAAATGCTTGTCACAATGTGAAAGGAACAAAGGAAAACAAAAATTACTCTAAGACTAAAGAAAGAATATGCTTACAGACAAGGAAGAAGGAAATTTTAAAAATCTGTTAGAGTGGGATTAAAAGTAATTTTATTTTTTTTAGTATCATTATGATTTGTAAGTTTGAAAATAAGACAAAACAATCTTCAATTTCTGTTCAAACCCCAGCTTTCAAGACCCCCTGGAAACCTGTATAGAGAGCAAATACCCCATGAGACTGTGATGTGCAGCTAACTCTACCAACACTGACAGGTTGGCCCCACACAATTTTCCCAACGGTATCTTTAGCCAGTCATCCTTTCTGAACTAGTTTACCCTCTCCCAGACATAGATTTCCTTATATTCTTGCTCACAGCCTTCCCTCCAATTACGGTGCCTTCTTTTCTTCTAATTTTATAGATTATATTTCAGGATCCTTGAAAAGCCTTCAATAACCATTATATAAATTTCTTTCTGCTCTGCTTTCTAAAGCAATTTATGTCTTTTCAAAAAATCACTAGATCTGATTATATACAGAACTTTGACAAATCTATTACCGTGAGCCACTATTTAAATCTTTAAATAAGGTTATCTAAATTGCTTATATCTTTTGAAATAACTACTAGATTAACTTTCTACATGTCTAATTATGTTCTCCCTTTTACTGACAGTAAGCTTCTTGAGCACAGATCCTTGTAAGGGAAAGCTATTAGGTAACCCATATCCACTTGAATCCAATTCCTAAAATATGCTGTCGTTCTAGTTTGAATTATATGTGAAAGAAAACCATTATCTATGACTCCATGTGGCCATTAAATCAGAACCAAAATCTAATAGGGCAAAAGACCATACAGAGACTGCAAAGTCTGCTTTGGTTACAAATAAATTATATAACTTTCAGAAAAATAACTGAATCTTTAGGAAAGCAGCTACATTCACCATAGCAATCAGTTCCTTTCAACATACACTGACGTTTACAGAAATAACTGCACAGTTGGAAAAATTCTATTTTTTCAGAGGACACACACACCCCCCTCCTCCCCACCGAAACGAATTGATTACTTAAGGGTGGTTTAAGTAAAATTACGTACCATAAATAGAGTTTTCAAAACAGACTGCAGATCCAGGTCTTTAAAAACAGGGACACCTTGCCTCATTTTCCCACAAATCCGTCTCATTCTAAAAGACAAACACTTCTTTTGAGTATGTTATAGCTCAGACATTCAGAACACAGACTGTCCTAAAAAAAATAATAAAAATAAAAAAAATTTATTTCACTCCTAAACATTCTCACTGATAAGCTCTCTCTCTACACATAAAGCTTTTGGAGGGCAAAAAAAAAAAAAAATCATAAACATGTTCATATAGTCCTGCGATAAAAATTGGGAAGTTAATTATACACCCTCATTTGAACACTTGATCAAACAAAACATTTTTCTTTCAATATAGCTTTATGTCATAAAAACATTAAAAATCTGACAATTATTAGTTTGTGCTCCTTGAAATAGGTTGCAAAACTACAATTCCATCATAATTTCATTCATGTATACCTAACAGATGATCTAGTAACTGTTAGTATTCATTTACAGTCACCTTCCACTAAGATATAAAATCCTTAAAAAGGATTGAGGAACAAAAAAGTCTTGAAAAACTAGTATTGACACATTCTTAATGGTTCTCTAAATCAATATTTTATTAGCAATTACAAATCAATTCAGTATTAAGTACTTGGGAATATTAAATTGGAGGTTAAGACAGCTTTGGGGAACACCACTCATTTTTAGTCAAAAATTACTATTAAACTTAAGTTGGCTTATTGCACATATTTTGTATACAAATGTGCATACATATTCATAAGAAATATTTACAGAGCACCTATCATGCATCAGGTAGGGGAACACAGCTATTAAAACAGTTGCTACCTTCAGGGAACAAAAATTTCATACTGGATTAGCCAGGTATGGTGGTGTGCGCCTGTGGTCTCAGCTACTCGGGAGGCTGAGGCAGAATGATCGCGTGGGCCCACGAGTTTGAGGCTGCAGTGAGCTATGATGGTGCTACTGCACTCTAGCCTGGGAACAGAGCAGGACTCTGTCTCAAAATAAATAAATAAATAAATAAATTCAAAATAAAAAATCTCAAACTGGGTAAGAGCCAAACAACTGCAAAGAAAGGGTGGAGATGCATGTAAAGGTTCCGATGAGACTATAAAAGCACTCAGGAAGGAATGTGTATGAAGATGGAAAATTTTAGAGCAGGCCACAGGGAAACATAAATTAGTTAAACTCAACTAACTATACCATAAAAACAATTTATTCTTTGTATCCCTAAACATCACTTCTGTGTAGCAAAACATTTAAATGTACAAATGCTCAACTATTCTAAAGTGAAAAAATTAGTTTTAAAAAGTCACTCCTGAGGTCCAAGAAAAATTTTCACATTTATTTCACTATATGTATAATTTAAGTATTTTAATTATATTTGAATAAACAGAGATTGAGGAAAGAAAATTCAAAATTTAAGGTAAAAAAAAAACCAGGAAATTGGGGGAAAAAATAAAAAGAAAAAGCACAACAAATATAAATGCAATAACAAGAAAAGCTTTCTGATGGATAAGTGTACAAGTATCCAAAGCCTTAAATGTACAATACAATCCTTTCGGCCTTTTATTTCCACTTCTGGTAACTTATTCCAAAGAAACAACCAGGGATGTGAATGAAGATTTAGATTCCCAGAAATTTTAGCCATTGATGTAAGTTCTTGTATTTTGCAAAGCATGTACAAGGATATTCACTGACGTAGTATTGCTATTATGGAAAAATAAACACGTTATATAAATTATGGTAGATTTATCTTATAAAACACTATGAAGATAAGAAAGATGCTTTCATACAAGGTATTTCTGACATTCCCAATGTTTTTCATGAAGAAAAAAAACCATCGGTAACAAAATGAGTGTAGTCCAAAACCGCAGCGTGAATTTTAAATCATTATAACTAGGCTCAAACACATCTTTATTAATCAAAATAGGAACCATTACAATCAACACATTTCTGCCAATGAGAAATAAGTTTGTTTATTCCCATAGCATAAAAACCTGTGCTTCGGGATTTGACAAACTCTTGGAAAGCATTTTCTGCATCCTGCTGGTTGTGCAAGTGTTTTCCCTGCAAAAAGTTATCAAGATGCTTGAAGAAGTGGTAGTCAGTTGGCGAGAGATCAGGTGAATATGGCGGATGAGGCAAAACTTCATAGCCCAATTCGTTCAACTTTTGAAGAGTTGGCTGTGCCACGTGCGGTTGGGCATTGTCGTGGAGAAGAATTGGTCCCCTTCTGTTGACCAATGCTGGCTGCAGGCGCTGCAGTTTTTGGTGCATCTCATCGATTTGCTGAACATACTTCTCAGATGTAATGGTTTCCTCAGGATTCAGAAAGCTGTAGTGGATCAGACCAGCAGCAGACCACCAAACGGAGATCATGACCTTTTTTTGGTGCAAGTTTGCCTTTGGGAAGTGCTTTGGAGCTTCTTCTTGGTCCAACCACTGAGCTGGTTGTCGCCCACTGTCATATAAAATCCACTTTTCTTCCCATGTCACAATCCGATCAAGAAATGGTTCGTTGTTGTTGCGTACAATAAGAGAAGACGACACTTCAAAACGACGATTTTTTTGATTTTCGGTCAGTTCACGAGGCACCCACTTACCAAGCTTTTTCACTTTTCTAATTTGCTTTAAATGCCGAACGACCGTAGAATGGTTGACGTTGAGTTTTTCAGCAACTTCTCGTGTAGTTTTAAGAGGATCAGCTTCTATGATTGCTCTCAACTGGTCATTGTCAACTTCTGATGGCCGGCCACTGCGCCCCTCATCTTCAAGGCTCTCGTCTCCTTTGCAAAACTTCTTGAACCACCACTGCACTGTACGTTCGTTAACAGTTCCTGGGCCAAATGCCTTGTTGATGTTGCGAGTTGTCTCTGCTGCTTTACGACCCATTTTGAACTCGAATAAGAAAATCGCTCGAATTTGCTTTTTGTCTAACATCATTTCGATAGTCTAAAATAAATATAAAATAAACAGCAAGTAATAAGTCATTAGCAAAAAAAAAAAAAAGCCAGAGATGTACATTAAAATGATATACAACATAACCACATTTAAGATATATTCCAATGTTAAACGGCAAATTTCAACAATGTTAAAACCACAATTATTTTTGCACCAAAATATAGAATATTTTATAAAAGAAAACCTAAAGAGACAAAGCCCTCTGCATAATATTAATATATAAGCACAGTATAAACTGTAATTGCCTTTTATTGGTAGGATACAAGAGATTTCTGTTCTTTTTTGGTTTTTTAGTAATTTCCAAATGCCCACTAACATGTTATTTAGATCAGCTAATAAGTGTTTAAGGTTGAGTAATGGGATTATGGATGATTAACCCCTGCAAAGTTCAGTAGTATTATATTGTTTTATAATTTCCTTTAAAAAAATTGCTATACTCCTAAATACTATTAGTAACAAGATCTTTGCTGTATGAGAAGTTTTTAAATAGGGGGGGAAAAAAAGAATCACAAAAGTATCCAGAGTGTTTCATGATAAAATCATTAAGTGCCTAAAAACCCCGAAATGAGAACCACATGAATGGTTAAACAAATCCGTAAGGCTGTTCTAATTTGGGGATTTCATTCAAAAATATTATCATCAGTAAGGCAGTTAGTTATACAGACTCGTTTGAACCCTTGGCCAAACAGAACACCTTTTAACTACCATTCTTGTATTTATTTACTGGTCCACAGAAAATTTTCCAAATGGTCCCCCCAATTCTGAGGATTTTTACAGACATAAAGGACTCACCTTGGCAATAGTTTGGGATATTTGTTACTGAGATGTCCTGTTTTCTTCAGCACAACTGCCAAAAAAACCCCAGTAAATTGTTAAATCACTCAATCATTTTCCAGTCGTGAGCACCACCAAATACAGCAATAGGGTTTAAAAGAGGTATTGAGGATAATTGTAAGTACCCACTGTGACTAGGTCACTCATTGGAATACCCGACATAGGTTTCACTTTCTTAACGAATAATTTTGAGAGAAATCACTGCTATGAATAAAAAATTCATCCTGCTTTAGTTAGGTATCCTCTTATTTAATAAATTTACTCTGTGGATTACTGACGATATTTAACATTCTAAAAATTATTTCATTCTTTAAAACAACTATTCAATTTCCAATACTTAAAATACGTTAAGTTTTTGTTTCATATTACAAAAAAATAAGATGTTAATAGAGTAAGACCAACATCTGTCCTATTGGGGGGTCCTTTTACGTAAAGTATTTTCAGTCCCTGCAAAACCACTGCTACTTCCTTTCAAAAAGTAGCATAAGCCTCGTGCAAAGTGACACAGGCGCTTGTCTAAGGTCACAGTAGCAGCGCCCGTGCTGGCAAGCAAATTCCTCAGCATTCCGAAAGCGAGAGCTTTCTCCAGTTTCCTCCATAGCTTTATCGCGTGAGGAGCACGCGGAAACACCTCTCCCCACGCAGAATGTTTGTAAGAACCATGTCTTCCACGTCTTAAGGAGACCCACACAGCCGGTGCCACTCGGGTGGAGAATATGGCAAGTCCCCGAAACGCATTTCCAAAGGAGGAAAAACAGCTCGGAAAGACGCAGAATCCAGAATATTTCTGAGCAGCCCAAAGGATCACCTCCAAGAAAGACTTGCACGTCTCCCCAGCCTCTTTCTCTTTCTCTCGGCGGGAGAGGAAGCCTCGCCCCCTTTCATCCCGCCTCCTCCCCCCAACCCCGCGAGGGAGCACTCACTTCACCATGGCTGCCCGCGGCCCCTTCACTTCCGGTGCCGGTGCCGATAGAGCTGCGCCATCCCCCCAGTCAATCGGACAACCATAGCCTCCAACTGACCTTTTTGACAGCTCTGCGACTCCTCCGACCAGGACTAGGTGCTGTCCTGGAGAGAACGGTGGATGGATGCCCCACTAAAATAAATCTGCCGGATAAGGACTCCGCTCCTTTCACGCCAGAAGCATAAAATGCGATAGAGCTGCGGCTACCGCTGCCGAGACAAAATGGCGCCGAGAAGCGGTTTAGCGCAAGCGCCTTGGAAACACCCTGCCCCGCCCCCGTGCAAGCCCCTGGCTGCAGTTCTGGGTTCCGTTTCCATGGGACACTCCGCCGCCAATCCTCGTGCCGAACTGCTCTTCCTGACCCCTCAATTCACCAATCAGTGCTCAGTCAAGCACATCCGGAGTCGTCTCTACCAATCATTTCTCAGGACTTGCTTACTCAATACCCAATTCTCCAATAACGTTGGTCTTCGGAGAAAGCCAATCATAAGTGGAGGATGTCCTACCTGCTGTTTTTCGCACCAATCCGTGAAGTTTCAGAGCTACATCCAATGAGGACGACAGGTAGCGAGGTCCAATCCGAAGCTCTTCGGCGTCATGAGGAGCCAATAGGAGTTCGTGTAGAAGCGAGTCTGCTCAACAGCTTGTTATTTGGTGGATTGTGGCAGTAAATCGGGGCGAGTGGGGAACCGGGCGCAGGAACTGCCGTCGCGGCCGGGAGTGGTGCTGCCGAGACGGGGGCCCCTGGGGGTCAGTGGGGCGGAGGACTCAGGAGCTGACAGCGCACACTTCACCCGCTGTTGGTAGGTGGGGAGAAAGGAAGCGCGGAATACTGAATGGACGAAGCGGCAATAGCAGCTGGTGCTGCTGCCCGGGGTCCCGGTGCAGTTGGAAGCTTTGGAGGTGGGGAGAAGGATGCCAGGCAAGTGGTGCAGCGAGCTCAGGGGAAGGGGCAAGTCGTGAAGCAGCGGCAGCAAGTGCAGGAACCGCCGCCGCAGCCGCCTCCTCGTCCGCTTCCCCGGGTTCCCCGGGAAAATGGCTGTGGGGCTGGCCGCGCCGCTAAGTTTGCTTCCGCGGGGTGAGGAGCGGGCAGCTTGGACTAGCCGGCCCCCCCAACTCCGTGGCGCGTCCTCCACTGTGGAGTCCGTGGCAGGACCCAAGGGGCTGGGGGCTGATACCTCTCTGGGCTGTACAAAAAGTTGAGGCGGGCGCGGGGAGGAGGCGGTGGCTGCCGCTGTGCGGCTCCCCTCCCCTCCCACACCCTGTCCGGCCACCTCCCCTCCTCCCCCCCCCCGCACCCCCAACCTCTCTGTTCCCTCCACCGTTCGGGTCTCCCCGAGCACTCGCAGCTCCCTGCTGAAGGCCGCGGCCCCTGCCCCTTCGGGTGAAGGAGCGCTTCTCCTTCCTGACATGGTGCAGAGCGAAGGAGGGAGAGCAATGGCGCCGTGACACTCCGCTGCCGCCACCGCGGGCCCGGGGCGGGCCGAGGGGGCCGAGCGGCGGAGGCGGGGCGCGGGCCGAAGTCGGGGTATCAGGGGGGCGGCCGAGCAAAGCCTGGGCGGTCGCCTCTCTGGCGGACCTGGGGAAGCCCAAACGGCGCGCTGCTCTTGTCCAGAGCGATCTGTCCTGGGGCTCCGAGTTGAGCATTCCGGGTCAAAGTGGCCAGCGAGGCGGGGGTGCCGTGGGCCGCTGGCAAGCTCCGGGGCGGAACGGGCTGCCCTTATGCGCGCGTGGGCTTTTCGCTGCCCCCTCAGCTCCCGCGTCCTGGCTGCCCACTGAGGGGGTCTTGTCCCTTGCCTGCTGAGGGTTCTGCCCCTCCCCGTTGGCGTTTGTTTACTTTCTTTCCCTTCGTCGCTCCCCGCTGTTGACTGATTCTGTGCCTGTCTTTCCCCTCCCCAATGGTTCTAGCAACAGCAAAGATAGCTCGTAGAGCTGGAACCCCAGAGATCACCAATAAAAATGAAGGTAAGTGGAGTCAACGCTGCCCTGATCCTCGTGCCCTGGACACTGCCAGTCGTGAGGCTGGTGCCGTGAAATGTCATTTTTTTTTTTTGCTACTCAAAATTGATTTCCCTACTAAGCAACACTTTCAGAAATCGAGGACGTGTTGAATGGGTGAGAAATGATCTGTGTGTCTAAATGCAGTCAGTTCAGCCCCTCTCTGTAGCAGTTAGCACTTTGGAAAGGCTGGTGCAGCCTTTCAATTGTTGTCCATTCGGATAGTATTTTTAAACACTTCCTGTGTTGGCAGCAACCTTTGCAGAAGTGAAGCTTTTGCCCTGCTTTGGTTCTTTGGGGGATTTTTTGAAAAATTTTTTCTTCTCCAGTGCCAATGCGATTTTCTAAGAGAATTATGTGGATTGGATAAGGAAAGTATCATTGCTTCTGAGGATAACGTGAACTTCTCTGGCTAAAATACTTGAAGTTGATCTGAAACTAGTTCTAGTTAAATCTTTATGGTAAATATTTTAAAACATGTACCCATCCTAAAAATGTGTGTATGTGTGTGTCTATCTACACACACACACACACATATTCTCAAAACAACTGAGAACACGTGGATGTTTAAAGAGAAGGGAAGCATTCCACAGTACAGTGGCCATTGGAATGTTTCAGGTTAGATACTTACTTGCCAAATGTATTCCTCTTCGATTTGCATTGTTTGTAAATGCAATGACTTTAAAAGGTACCTGATTCCTGTCTTATTACTGTTTCAGTTTATTAAGCTCTGAAATATAGCATTTGCCACAGCTGTCTCTTGTTTTTCTATTTTCTTGAAGTGAAGTGACATATTCAGCCTTCTTTAATATTACTTGGGAAAACTTATTGGAAGTGAAAAATTGTTTTCTACTTAAAAATGTATCTCTAAAGTGTACATTGTTGCCTTTGCCCATAACAGTGTTCAATTGAACTTGTATGATTACACCTAACTTTTGAAAAAAATAGACACAATGACAGATTGAGATAGCGATCATTCTGTTACTGTCAAGATTAAAATAAATGGTGAATGAAATTTCTCACATCTTTCAATGTATCATTCTGATTATGACCATTGTCTAACAGCAGACATTTCTTAGTAAAGCTTATATTTTATACTAAGAAGATTAGAGTGGTAAACTCTCATAGGTATGCCTACGAGTTTTGAATCATCAGTTCATATCTGCGTTCATTGCCTGAATTCAGACTTAAATTTTTCAAATGCAGCTGGTAGCCAATGAATTTTCCAAATGTTAACTTTTTTTTAAAATCAAAAGGACTGGCTTCATTTCTTATCTGTATAGTTACATTGTATTTAAAAATATTGCTTTTTTATGTAGCTAAATCAATAAACATTTAATTATTGTTGGCATTAATTTTAATAGCAATATTTCGTTTAACTTAAAAACAATTTTTGGGAGGCCATAAATGAATAATGTAGTTTTATAAGCGTTTATTATAAGACACTTTTTCTATTTTTTCCTTATTTTTCCACTTCTTATATAAATTATAGAATTTTTTATAACACTTTGTATATAGAGAAAAAACATTATTGTATTTCCTTGTTGATAATTTCTAATTACAACTTTAACACATTTTATAGTATCAAGATATCAGTATATAAAATGAAAGATTGTTAATAAAGTGTTTGCTGTAGGGGTATTTTTTGAATTATCAATGATATTAATAAACAAATAATTTTAATGTTCTTATTACTTTAAATACAGAACCTTATAATGAGACTTGAGGTTGGTGTAGGGAGAAATAATAGTGACATTCATAGTTTATGTTCCTTTCATCAGGCGGCAGATGAGCCTGCCTACCTGACAGTGGGAACTGATGTCAGTGCCAAGTACCGAGGTGCCTTCTGTGAGGCCAAGATTAAGACTGTGAAAAGGCTGGTGAAAGTTAAGGTAATTTTTCTTTTTCTTTTTTTTTTTTAATGCAACAGTTTTATTAACTCTGGATTGAAGAAAATCAGAGAGGGCGAGACTGTAAATCAACATTTTATTTATTGAGTCATTGCTGTGTGAAAGCACTGTTACATACTAAACTTATAGAAAAAGCACATTAAGAATTGAGAAATAAAGAACTCAGAAGGAGAAATTATTATAAAATGCTTCTATCAAAATACCATGATCCTGATACTTCCTGTCATTTGGATCTTTTTTATTTGTGGTAGCATACTTAGGCTGTAGTTACTTTCTCCCCTTTCATAATGTTCAGGTAGAGAGAATTTCAGTGATTAGAACAATACAGTGGCAATTATGTTTTTGAGACAGTATATAAAAAAGTACAAATGGATTAATATCCATAGCTTACCTCTCAGAAATAACTATTAACATTTTTTGTGTTTCCTTCTAGTAATTTTCCTATATATTTTTAAGTCTTTGTCACTTTGTACTTAGATACCAAAGTAATGCATGCTTATTATAAACATTTTTAATGTTGAGGTCTGTTATAACATTACTATCATGATTGCTATCACTATTACTATCATGATCCAGTAGTGCATCATGGATCATACTGAATTTGCTGTTTGCAAATTTTGATTTATTCACTTATATGTCTGTTGTTTTCCTACCAGAATTAATCACTGTGAAAGGAGGAAACATCTGACTTGTTCTATGCCTAACACCTAGAGTAGTGCTTGATATATAGTGGATACTCAAAATTTGTTGAGTGAATGTATCAATGAATTAGAACAGTGATTCTCAAAGTATGCCCCTAAACCAGCACCTTTAGCCCTACCTGGGAACTTGTTCAAAACGCAAATTCTCAGGCCCACACCCCAGACCTACTGAATAAGAAACTCTGGGGGTAAGATCCAGTAATTGTGTTTTAGTAAGCCCTCCAAATGTTTCTGATGCATGTCAAAGTTTGAGAACTGTTGAACTAGAGGAATGTGATTTGTGTGGTAGATAAATAGATTTATACATAATTATTATAACATTTCTGTATAAATTTTGATCTGCCGATGAAGCTTTTCTTCAGGTATTATTAGGATAGGATGTTATTTGACACTCACTTCTTATTTCATATAGCCTTTTTACTGTGTCATAGGATTTGCTTAATCAATGTTTATTTGGGATTCTTTGACAATTTTAACTTTTCATTAGTATTGTGGTTCTAATTTTTTAAAAATCAATACAATGATTGTTTTAGGAGGTCTTATACATACATTACCTAGATTTTGAATTTATTTATTTGGGTAATTGCTCTATTATGGATGGTTATCCTGTTTATTTGGGAGGATGTGTAGTAGAAAGGAGCACTTGTTTGTAAGAAACACAGAATTGCCTATCATGATTATTGTTCAGATTTACTTTATGAAGGACTAAAAGAGTTCTGACTTTAATTTGTTTACCTTTCGTACAGGCAATGGAGTTTGATACTTTTTTTGTATACTTGGTGACAATCATAACGTTTTATGACTTGTTGATAAAAAGCAATAAAGATAGTTTTTAACTTTTTACAGTAATAACTACAGGTTATAAATCTTCTGTAGTTCATTCAGTAAACAGTTATTAAGTGCCTATAATATGCATTGACATTTGCTAACCACTGGTGATATAGTAATGAAGGAGGGCCCCAGCCCTCAAGGAGCTCACAGTTAATGAGAGAGACAATAAACGTAAATACAAGACAATGTGATAAGTGTTATACTAGACCTAACCACAGGGTGCTAAGAAAGCATAGATTAAAGACATTATTGTTACAGTGTTACTATAAATGTATTTTAAAAGTAACATGTAAATAATTGTGCAAAAATGTTTTTCAGGTACTCCTAAAACAGGATAATACTACACAACTGGTGCAAGATGACCAAGTAAAGGGTCCTTTAAGAGTACGTATGTTGTGCAGTTTAAAATCTAAAATAATCATAGATTCATACTGTAATTGACCATCAATTTTACATTTGTACATATACTTAAAATTTTATAATAATTTTAATCAGAAAACAAAAATACAAATGAGGGTTTTGTATAGTTAGTATAAATTATGATATTGCAATGGCTGTATTCTTAGTTTTAGAATATTAAAAATCTTATAGAAGGGAAAGTTAATACATATAAACATGTTAAATTTTCACTCACCTTTTGTTTTAAATTCTTGGACTGAATACTTGACTTTGTTTTTTACATTGTTGCTATATCTGAGGTGATGTTTAGCCTGCTAAAATGTATACAGTATCATATACTGAATCTTCTGTTGTTCTAATTTACCAAGTAAATTATGTTCATTTTATAATTCAATTTTATGAATACCTATATTATGTTTTCCATCCATTTCTGGCCATTTGTTTATGTAATAAATCTTTGTTATGTCAGAGTACCACTTCGGTTAATATCTGATATACAAAGGTCTGGAAGCTGAAAGAAGGTCAACTGGTCCATCCTTCTCTCTCCAGGTGAACCTTTATCTAAAAGGTCCCTTAGATACAAATGCTAAATCCAATATTTTTACAAAAGTTGAGGCTATTTTAGTTGTCTGATGGTTTTATGGTTTTTATATTTAATTTTCTTGAAGGCAGTGTGATACAGTGAATAGGCTCTGAAGTAAGATTTAAGAGACTGAGTTCTCATGCTGGACTCTGCAAATTATTTTCTTTCTCCAAGCCACAATTTTCAATATGTAAAGTAGAGGTAATAATAGCTACCTCACTTTTTGCCAAAGTGTTTTGGGGCTCAAATTACATAATGAATATATGTGTACTATGAGTGATAAAGATCTAAGCCAATATAAGGTAGAATTATCATAAGTACTATATTATTTCTCTTACCCAGATCATATAGTTGGTGGGAGTGATTTGGTTTGTTTAAATTTGGTAAGGAAATTTGGATTTCATGTTTTAGGTTGGGGCTATTGTTGAAACAAGGACATCTGATGGATCTTTTCAGGAAGCTATTATCAGCAAGTTGACAGATGCTAGTTGGTATACCGTGGGTAAGTAGTTAAGTAATTTAATATATAGATTTGATTTGGAGGTTGCATATTCCTCTGTTTTGTGGGTACGCCGAATCATTGTGTTGGCAGAGAAATATGCATTCTTTCCTGTCAATTTTCTGGATATAACTAGCTAAAATTTTAATGATACCCTGCAGGTAACAAAAGTAATTATCTCTTAAAGTAACGTGGCTGTTTGTGTCTATTTCATTCAAAAATTTACTTCTGTTTTAGGTTATTTTGATGTTTTTCTTTAGGAAAACATCACTTTAGAAAAACTTTCTTTAGGAAAGTTAGATTGTATGATTATTGTTTTTTAATAAGAAAAGTCAATAAAATAGTATTATAAATAGACGTTTTCACTTTTTTCTATAATTGCAATTAAAATTGCATAGTTGCAATCTTACAGTAATCCCACATGTTTTATATAAGGATAATGTAGATGTTGCCACAGAATTTATGAACTAAAAAAAATCTGACCTTAGTAGACTAAAGACCAGGTGCTTGTAGCTTCATTTTTGACTTTTGATACAGTATGGTCTCCCTTATTAACAGCTTTTAAGAAAGATGCAGTTAATGTGAATGCATTCTTAACGTTCCATGCATAAGCTTATACTGGCTTTAAAAAGCTTTACTGTAGTGAGAAGCAACAAGTGTAATAAAACATGTAAGTTAAAACCTAAAAGTAGTATTTAAATAGTTGCTGTCATTATGTTGATGAAAAAAGCAAAAGGTAACATTTGCAAATCTCCTCTCAGTACTTTCAAACTACACAACCCTGTGGATAACATCCAATCCTTTGTCTTACATTGGACATCTATAACATTGTTGGTTTTTACATTTATATGTTGGTTTAAGCGGTGTAATTATAGTGTGGTTTCCTTGTAGAAGGAAAAGAAATGACCATTTAGGTTTGCTTTTAGTTTACTTGGTTTGTTGCTTTGGATAAAAATCATTCATTTCCAGTTTGATGCTCAGATCTGTGAGTGTTATGCTTTGGTTAAAAATTGTAGTCCCTGTGTCTTGTGGCTTCTATCAGTAGTAGCAATTTGCTGTATGTAACTACTTTTTCCAACCTATTTTATTCTTCCTGGACCTCCTAGAAGTTGGTATTGGTTCACATGGTGCTATTATTCTGAACTACATATTTTTAGGAAGCTCACTTGTGGCTACTGATATTTGTTAGAGATTTAAAAACTAAACTTAATGTTAACTCTTAGAGATTAGGTAAATATAATTTTGCTATATTAAACAGCACTGGTAACAATTATAGGACTTGGTTGGTATGTGTAGAATCATGGGAAAATATGCATATTCAAATACTATAATAATATTGTATCCTTTATTATAGTCACTATCAAGGTTGTACTCACATTACTTGTAAAGCTTTACTGATAAAATGCTTGTGCTCTGCAGAAGCATTACCTTGCAAATTTTCACATTCTGGTTTCCTGCATCCTATTGTAATTATTCAGTTATTAGTAGTGATCTCCATCCTCTACGTAAGTGGCATTTTAGTGTTTCTAAAAACATGTTACTACTGAGCATTCTCTGTGGTGATTTTCTGTGTTGGGTGATTACAGAAGAAATTGTGTAATTCTTTTCTTTTTTTTTAATTTATGTTGCATGTCCTTCCAATGAATATAATTCTTGTTTTCAAAGAGCTTTAGCATTTTAATTGCATATAGTTGAGGTATCAAGCATTAGTGTACATAAGAATCACTTGGTGCTTGCTTAGAAAAATGAGAATTTGAGGACCCTGAACCTCTTCCTTTATAGTAGTTCCGGGGATGGCAATACAAGAACCTTTTTATAAGGATGTTGGATGATTCTGAAGCAGGTAGTACACACTTAGGAAAACAGGGAGAAACATATTTATTTGAGAGACAAATTCAAAATATTAAAGATTTTTGCACTTACATGCATAAAGATTGATCTATAAAAGTTTAAGATTTTGAGAGGTACTGTTCACTTCAGAATACTCAATATAGTACTCTACTATAAGGAACATGTAGGTATTGAAGGATGTGTACCACATAAAAAATGATCAGAGTACATTGATCTTCATTACTAGTTGGTTTAAAAAGATGGCAAAAGGAAATGTGTGATCTTTCACAGGTCATGAACTTTCTATTACGTATTTTTCTTTTATTGAGTGCCTACTCCCTATTTGGTTTAATTGCTCTTTCTGGAATTTTTCTGGATTGCTAATTCCTAGCAAAATATTATATAGGTGGAATCAGAAAGTTATACTAAGTGTTAATGGCCTCCATGATCTTTTTTGGTTTCATGAGATACCTGAAATTATGTCAGATTATTAAAAATGAAACAAAAGAATATACCACATTGCTGGTTTGGATCAAATGGGAGTGATGATGATTAGTAATCTAAAGTTATTGTTAGAGTCAGTGATAGTAACTCCTTATGCAATATAGAATTAAATTTCTCTTCTGTTATATATGAATAATTTTGAAAGAGATTATGGATGTAATATGACTTGGTTTTTAAAATGTAATACCTTGCCCTTTAATCTTGAACAATGAATAGCACCAGCTCAGAGTTTTGTTTTGTTTTGAGCATTAGAAATGTTTTCTCTTCCTATTCCTACCATAGTTTGTTCATTTGATAGGGTTTTTTTTTTAAGACAGGATCTTGCCCAGGCTGGAGTGCAGTGGCATGATCATAGCTCACTGCAACCTCCAACTCCTGGGTTCTGGGTTCAAGTGATTCTCTTGCTTCAGTCTCCCCAGGAGCTGGGACTACAGGTGCATGCCACCATGCCTACCTAATTTTTTTTTTATTTTTTGTAGAGACAGGGTCTTGAGTTGCCCAGACTGGTCTTGAACTCCTGGCCTCAAGTGATCCTCCCAAAGTGCTGGGATTATAGGTGTGAGCCATTGCACCCAGCCATTTGATAGTTTTTATCCTTGCATTTAAGATAAGGAATCTAGAAAATACGGAAGTGTGTTATCCGTTCAGTCATTCAAAAGTTGTCAAAATTAGGATTAGCATTTATATCTCCACTTAAATGTTGCCATTAACTCCTGGTGAATACAACTGTCAATGACACATCTTGAAAGTACTCTTATTTTGCCCTGTTGTAATATAAAAATAACAGGTTTGAAAAATGCCAGTAATTCTAGTAATTTACATATAAAATGTACATACACACATCATATATCAAGTTTAACAGTAAAATCTATTCTGCCATTTGTATAATATTTTTATAATAAATGCTTCTTAAGATTCAGGCTTTTTGTGCCTTGTAGTTATTGTTTTGAACATTAGTTATATCAGATTTCATGGAAGTACTAGTTAAATTGAGTAGACTCCTCTAGAGGGGAATTAGATTAAACTGGTGAATTTACTGAATTTTGTACAATGTGCTACAGGCTTATAAGCCTTTTAATTTAGTCAGACCCTTTTATGAAAAATGTTTTACCCAAAATCAACCACAAAATGTTTTCAAAACCAGATGTTTATTCCACTGACAAGAAAATCATTCATTAAGGAAAAAAGTACTAAGCCACAAAGAAATTTATTTAGTCCTGTGATAGGCTTTAACCCATTGTTTAAATGGCCTTCCATAAGACTTAGTATTCTCATGATATTTTGTTAATGTAATTATATATTTGAGTGTTAATTTCTTAAGTTTCCAGATTCCTGGAGTTTTTTTTTTTTTTTAATCTTAGCTGCTGAGCACTCCTATAGTTATAGATGTTTCTGTGAATAACAGAACTATTGGAGCTAAAGCAATCTTGAACAAAAAAAACAAAACTGGAGACA
Organism: Eulemur rufifrons; assembly: GCF_041146395.1. Taxonomy (NCBI): domain Eukaryota; kingdom Metazoa; phylum Chordata; class Mammalia; order Primates; family Lemuridae; genus Eulemur; species Eulemur rufifrons. The sequence goes on from NC_090984.1 coordinate 87,937,627, forward strand.
TATCACTACCTGATTTCAAAATATACTACAAAGCTATAGTAATCAAAACATCACAGTACTGGTATAAAAACAGACACATAGATCAATGGAACAGACTATAGAGCCCCAAAATAAATCCATGCATATATGGTCAATTAATTTTTGAAAAACTTGCAAAGAACACACAATGGGAAAAGGACAGATTCTTCAATAAAGTGTTGGGAAAGCTGAATATCCACATGCAGAAAAATGGAAATAGACCTTCATCTCACACCGTATATAAAAACCGACTTAAAGTAGAGTAAAGACTTAAACTTAAGACCTGAATTTCTAAAACTACTAGAAAGAAAACATAAGGGGAAAGCTCCATGACATTGGCCTGGGCAATGATGTTTTGGCTACAACTCCAAAATCACAGACAACAAAAGCAAAATAGACAAATGGTATTATGTCAAATTAAAAAGCTTCTTGCACAGGAAAGGAAACTATCAACATAATGAAGAGATACTTTTCACAATAGAAGAAAATATTTGCAAGCCAAACATCTGATAAAGGGTTAATATGCAAATACATAAGCAACTCTATAGTAAGAAGACAACCTGATTAAAAAACGGGCAAAGGATTTGAATAGACATTTCTCAAAAGAAGACATACAAATGACCAACAGTGTTTGAAGAAAATGTTCAACACTAGTAATCATCAGGGAAATGCAAATTAAAACTATAATGAGATATCACTTTATGCCTGTTAAAGCAGGTATTATCATCAAAAAGATAAAAGATTGTGAGCACTAGCAAGGATATGGGAAAAGGGAACTTATGCACACACTGTTGGTGGGAATGCAAATTAGTACAATCATCATGGAAAACAGTGTGAAAGTTTCTCAAAAAATAAAAGATAGAACTACCATATGCCTCAGCAATCCCATTTCTGGGTATATATCCAAAGAAAAGGAAATCAGTTACGTCAAAGAAATATCTGCGCTCTGTATTTTGTTAACCCAGGTGTCTATCAGTAGGTAAATGGATAAAGAAAATGTGGTATTATGAATACCATTGTGGAATAGTATTCCACAATGAATATTATGTGGAATAATATTCAGCCTTAAAAAAGAAGATTCTGTCATTTGGTACAACATGGATGAACCTGGAGGACATTATGCTAAGTGAAAATAATTTAATCCCAGAAAGACAAATACCACATTATCTCACTTATATATATGGAGTATAAAAAAGTCAAACTCCTAGAGGGGAGCAGAATGGTGGTAATCGGGCTGGGGCAGGTTAGGAGTGCTGAGGGATTGGGGAAATGTTGGTCAAATGATACAAAATTTTAGTTAAACAGGAGGTATAAGTTCAGGAGATCTATAGTACAACGTGGTTGCTATAGTTAATACATTGTGTACTTGAAAACTGCTAATAGTAGATTTTAAGTGTTTCTCACCACAAAAAAAAAAAAAATAAGCATGTGAGGTAATGCATATGTTAATTTGCTTGTTTAGCAATTCCACAATGCATACACACTTCAAAACATGTATACCATTAATATGTACTATTTTCATTTGTCAAAATATTGGTTTACCTAGTATACATTTATTAATTTTCAAATTTTTACTCCTTTATGCAAAGAATTCTGTTAATCGTAACTTCTATACACAGATATAACAATAATGATACTTATTTTTCCAATATCAGAATTCTTGACTTCCTCCTCAGTCTTCATTCATTTTATACTTCTGCTTTATACCTATTATCTCTTTTGATAACCCCTTAACTAAATTGTAGCTCATGGGTTAACCTTCTGATTCTCAGTTTCTTTATCTGTAAAAAGAAGATAGTGATGCCTACCTTGCAGAAGCTGTTATGAGGATTAGAATATGGTGGAAGCTTAATAAATGATGGCCAATTATATTTATGGATAAAGTTAATTTACGCTGATACTATCTTACTGTCTTCCAAGTATCTATTAGTGCTTTGATAACAGGGAGCTAGCGCTTTCATATTTAGTAGTTCATCAGATCCCTGTTTCTTTGAATTCTAACAGATGTGAGTTAGGATTTGTATATTTGTTTGCATTGGCATTATTTTGTCTATTTTGTTTATGATTAGTGTTACTGTGAGATCTTGGCTTTGTCATTTTCCTCTAAATAGATTTTAGTATTTCAATCTCTATTAGGGTTCTCCGGAGAGACAGAACCAATAAGATAGATACAAATATTAGAGAAAATTTATCAGGGAAATTGGCTTAGGTAATTATGAAAGCCAAGAAGTCCTGCGATAGGCCTCTGCAAGCTGGAGACCTGGGATGCTAATAGCTTGATTCAGTTCAAGTCCAAAAGCCTCAGAACCAGGGAGGTGGATGGTGTAATTCACAGTTCAGGCCAAAGGCCTGAGAATCTGGGGGACTGCTGGTGTAAGTTTCAGAGTCCCAAGACCAGAGACCCTGGAGTTCTGTTGTCCAAGTGTGGGAGGAGGAGAGTGTCTTAGCTCCAGGAAAGAGAGGATCTGGGCCTCCAGCTGTTTGGGTGGTGCCGGTGCACATTGAGAGCAGATCTTCCCTACTTGGTCTACTGACTCACACACATCTCTGGAAACACCCTCATAGACACATCGAGAAGTAATGCTTTACCAGTTCTCTAGGTATTCCTTAATCCTGTCAAGTGACACCTAAAATTAACCATCACAATGTCTAACATAATAATGGAGATACTACTTTTGGCTCATATGCATGTTCTATTGCACTCAATGAATAATCTGTTCAAATGCCATTTTTGGCAAGTATAAGACATTTTGTAGAATTACTACATCCTTGTAGTCTCACTTTTTTCTCTTAGACTGCTGTAGTGTAAGTCTGAACTAAAAAGAAGGTAAACTTACTATATACAGCAGTTAATTATTTCACTCTTACCAAAAATGCTATAAAGTCACTCTTCAGTTCCTACAAATTTTGTATTCTTTTAAATGATACTTCTAACATGGAAGTTAAAGAGGAAGCTTCTTATAGATGGAGCTTTTTCATGGTTTTGGTAATTAGGGATGTCATAAGTATACAACTTTGAGTTTTCTATTTGTCTTTCAGAAAATCTTGAAAAGTTACATGACTTAACAAATGTATAAAGTACTCAAGTACATATATTTGTATAGTTTTGTGAATTAAAAAAGACTTAAACCTTTTCTCTTTGTTCCCTGGAAGTTGGAATTGTTCCTGTGTAAAATTATAAAATAGTTGTTTGTACCTATAATACCGTTTTGAGAAATCCTTTGATTTTTACTTTATTTCTATCCATGATAAAGTATGTTGAAGTGAAATGAATTTTTCTCTTTAAAAATCTGATTTAATTTCAAATGATTTTAAAAATCTAGTACTAAGGATATTAAATTGTTGAAATTTTTCATCAGAGCATTTTGATTTAGGGCTGCCATTGATTAATGATAGAACACTGTGGAAAAGATTGTGTTATGTAAATTTGACAGTATTGGTCTTACATTCTCATTTTCCCTCCTCACAACTCTGTATAACTTTGTTTGTCTAACGTCATCATCTTTGGTATTATAGGCATTAAGGAAAATTGGAACCATTAATTGGAACCATTTATTCTTTATGAAATCTTATGGACACTAATACTAACATGAAGAATGCTTTTAAGTTTGGTTTGTGATAATTTCAATGAATTTTTAAAGGAACAGTGGTTTATTTATTAGACTTGATGACACTATATGAATCATGATTTTTATATAAATATTTAGGACACTATTAATCAAGTACAGATCAGTGATATAATTGATGGAAGATGTTTTGTTTTATCCTGTCATTGTGTCTGTAGGTAGTCATCAATTTCTGAATCAGTGACAGTATATAGCACAGCTGCTTTTGTGGAGTCATTATGGTACTTTGAGTATGTGCTTCAAGGGCTTTTAATTTTCTCTACATTATCTCCTGCATGTAAGAGAACCTATACTAGATGTCTTTAGTCTAAGAGTAAGAACTGATTGAAATACATAAATACTGAACATGTTAAGTGCTTTTATATAATTTTCTTTTAAAAACTTAGTCATTGAAAATAAGCATATGATTTGATGACAAAGTGTTTGCTAATAAGACATCCTTTTTTTAAGAAGAGAATTCAGGATTATAACTATATAAGTAACCAATTAAAAGATTCTAAGATATTACTAAATCAAGGTAATATAGAATTTCCCTTTATTAATACTAAATTGTTAGAATGGAAAAGCATTTAGAATTATGAAAATTAGGATTAAATCTTAATCATTTTTGTGTAACATGCTTTCCTCTGAATATATTCTTTTCATAAGATGTACAAACATTGTTGACTAAATATATGCATTTTAAGTATCTGAGATAAGGATTCTGTCTTTTATTTCTTCATAACCCTGGGTAATGAGATATCTTCTAAGGGCATTTTTTAAAAAAATAAACTTTGTAATTTTATATCTTTCTGATGTTTTCTTGTTTCAACCTTTATTTCTAAACTACTTATATCCTTTTCTAGCAAAAGAAAGAACTTGAATTTTAAGACTTTAGGATTTGGCAGCCAGTACTTCTGTTATGGTAGGTTATCACGCAAATAAGTAAAAGCAGTGGAATGATCCACAGCATTACCAGGAGTCAAACAGTTTGTGGAAATTAGGGGTACTCCTTTGATAACTGTTGTGGAAAAACCTATAACACTACTTTTTTTAAAATCAGGTTTCTGCTCATTCTTCTAGGATTACGGGTAATTTAATATTTTGCTTTGACTAGGTTCCTTATGAGTTACGATCATTCTGAAGTGATAGAAAAAAAAAAAGCAGTTGTGGGCAACCATTTAAGCTATGTTTGTTTGGTATGCTCAGAATGAAAAATGTGGTATGCTCATTTGAAAAGGTTTTGAAAAATGACTAACAAATAATTGTTCTTACAAATATTAAGCTCTTATAATTAATAGCATTCTGTGCCATTAAGTTTTTATTTAATTAGAGTGCATAAATTCTCTAATATCTTGTGCTTATTGTAGTGTTTGATGATGGTGATGAGAGAACACTGAGACGTACCTCGCTTTGCCTGAAAGGGGAGAGACATTTTGCAGAGAGTGAGGTAGGATTACATGGATGGACTATTTGGGTTAAGCAATAGCTACTGATCTAGAGGTAAAATTTGGTTTAATCTGTTTTTTATCCAGACACTTGACCAGCTTCCATTAACAAATCCAGAGCATTTTGGAACTCCAGTCATTGCAAAGAAGACAAACAGAGGAAGGAGGTCTTCTCTTCCAGTGTGAGTTTTTTCATATATGGTGTCATTACAATATAATTATTACAACATTAAACATGTGATTTTCCTAGATTGGCTAAATTTGTTTGGATAACCTTTCCATAGCATCTTGTATCCTTATGGTAGATGTTTTACCCTGAGCAGACCTTGTTGTTAACTATTCCCATTACTGTGTCCAAGAATTATTCACACCACCTTTTTCAAAAAGGTTGTTTGTTTTAAGTTACTTTGCCTAAATCCTTAATTGATATGATGATTTTCCTATTTTAAGTGAGTATATGTGGGTTTTTTTACCTTTTTATTTTGAAAACATTTTATTTTATTTATTTTTTTTTTGAGACAGAGTCTCACTCTGTTGCCCAGGCTAGAGTGAGTGCCGTGGCGTCAGCCTAGCTCACAGCAACCTCAAACTCCTGAGCTCAAGTGATTCTCCTGTCTCAGCCTCCCGAGTAGCTGGGACTACAGGCACGCGCCACCATGCCCAGCTAATTTTTTCTATATATATTTTTAGCTGTCCATATAATTTCTTTCTATTTTTAGTAGAGATGAGGTCTCGCTCTTGCTCAGGCTGGTCTCGAACTCCTGAGCTCAAACGATCCGCCCACCTCGGCCTCCCAGAGTGCTAGGATTACAGGCGTGAGCCACCGCGCCCGGCCTGAAAACATTTTAAACTTAAAAAATTGTAAGAATAATACAATGAACTTCTGTATACTCATCTAGATTCACCAACTGTTGACATTTTTTGACAGATTTGCTATATCATTCCCTCTGTTTATATATACATATAATTATTTTTCAATTTTATGATTTTATTTTGCTGAACTATTTTAGAGGAAGTGGCAAGTATCATGACTCTTTACTTTTATGTACTTTAGAACAAAGAGATTCTCTCACATAATCATAGAATGAATATCCAATTCAGAAATTTAACATTGATGGAATACTATTATTAATATGTAGTCAGTATTTCAAATTTTGGCAATTGTCCCACTAATAGCCTTTATAGCATTCGCTATTCCCCTTATTAGAGTCCAATCCAAGATCATGCATTGCATTTAGTTTATATGGTTCTTCAGTCTCCTTTAATGTGCAAAAGTTCTTTAGCCTTTTTTTCTTTTTCATGATATTGATATTTTTGAAGAGTAGTTTGTAGACTATTCCTCAACATGATTTGTCTGATTGTTCACTATTAGATTCAGGTTGTATACTTTTGACAGAAATACCATAATAAGTAGTGTTGTCTTCCTTAAAGCAGGCACATAAAGAAGTGCATGTTACCAGTCTGTTCCATAATTGTTGGTATTAACTGGTTAAGGTAATATCTGCGAAATTTCTGAACTTTGGAGTTACCATAGTTGCCATTTTTCCCTTTGTAATTTATAAATAATCTGTGTGGAGATACTTTGAGACTATTTAAATATCCTATTCCTATCAAACTTTCATTTGGTGGTTTTATTATCCACGGATAATTTGTGACTAAATCAGTTAATACTATTATGATAGCAAAATGGTGATTTTCTGATTTTTCATGCCCGCTACATTTATTAGTTTTCATTTAACTATAATGAAAATCTTTTCCTAATCATCACAATGGATTTATGGATTCTAATTTTATATAATCGGTTATAATTCATTGTCACAAAATTCATTTTGTTGCTCAAGTTGTCCCAGATTTAGCCAATCGGAGCCTTTCCAGGCTGGCTTCTGTGCACTTTTGATATATCCTCATCATTTCTTGAGTACTTTTTCACTTTCTGGCATGATGAGGTAATCTAGGCTCATATTAGTCTTTTTCTGTCCCAGCTTTGGATTTGGCTATTTTTATAAGGGTCCCTGGTTCCTTTTAGTGGGAAATAATATTCAGAAACCAAGATCCAGGTATTACATGTACCCATTGCTACTGGGGAGTATATAATGAAGATTTTAGATGGCAAAGTCAAATAATACCTAAGCTGCAAATCAGAAGTAATAAAAAACCTCTGAGGACCCTAAATAGAAATCCCAACTCAGCCAATTACTAAATATGTCACTTTGGGAAAATTACTCAAGTTCTTTGAAGTTAAGTACAACTTCTTTGAAGTTAAGTACATTTACATATATTAACTCTAATCTTCATAAAAACGTATAATATTTCCAGTTTATAGCTAAGGAAAATGGGAATGATAAATGTCTTGCCAGTTTTTGTGAGGATTAGATAATGTATATAAATTTATCAATATATCATAAGTACTTAGTACATGATATATATTTAATAAATCATTAATACCCAGTATTTTATTCATAAGCTAGTTCAATAGACTTTTACTGAAAGTGTCCTCAATTTTAACAATTTGAGTCATCTGGTTTCTCAGAGTGCAACAGATTTGAAGAGGCAAATAGAGGTCTTGGAAGGAAAGATAGGAAAGATTAATAGATGCAGACAATAAAGAAAGTAATGTGGTAGAGTTGATAGCTCACAAGTCTGTGAGGAAAAGGACTAAAACCTTAAAAAGACAAGGAACTAAATAGTTTTGAGCCATTTAATAAGCGTTAATAGCTCTGCCTACTTTAGTAAAATCTTCAAGAAGGTGTCAAATTATTCAGCATGTATTCATCAAGAATTCAGCTGGGCATAGTGGCTCATGCCTGTAATCCCCGACTTTGGGAAGCCAAGGCGGGAGGATTGCCTGAGGCCAGGAGTTCAAGACTAGCCTGGGCAACAGTGAGACCCTGTCTCCACACACAAAAAATTAGCTGGGCCTGGTGGCATGCTGTGCCTGTAGTCCCAGCTACTCAGGAGGCTGAGGTGGAAGGATCACTTGAGCTCAGGAGTTCCAGGTTACAGTGAACTATGATTGCACCACTGCACTCCAGCCTGGGCAACACAGCAAAACCCTGTCTCAAAAAAAAAAAAAAAAAAAAAAAAATTCAAATGAGGTACATACTCATTTTTAAAAAATATGGGCTTAAAATTAAAAATACATGTTGTTGACATTACGGGTAAGCTTTAGTTTTCCAGATAAGTTAGCAAAATAAACCCTCATATGTGTTTTAATGAGATATTTTTGAAGCCAGTTAGAAAGTTAAAGTTATGTTATCTGGTATCTGGCATAAAAATGGAAGGGCAATCTTTTATTTAAAAAAATGTGTGGCACAGTAAGTACTTAATGGTGGTGTAATTAGGCTTTTCTGCTCCAGCTGGTGGTTGACATGAGAGCCTAAGTCCAAGTACTCATTGATCTAGTGAAGTGGACTCAGTTATCATAGACAGCTCAGGACCACATACTTCTGTGAGGCAAAGGAAGTATTCACCTCTTCAATTACAAGAATGAAGAGGCACCTACTGCAGGGTAATCTGTTAGGAATTGAATTGACCATGTTAAATTCACACCACTCTGACTGTATCAAACAATGGTTTATATTAGGATAATGATCAAGTTATTCTAACTTTCAGTACTGAAGATGAAAAGGAAGAAGAAAGTAGTGAAGAGGAAGATGAAGACAAGCGACGCCTCAATGATGAATTATTAGGAAAAGTTGTAAGTGTGGTATCTACAACTGAGAGGAATGAATGTTATCCTGCTTTGGTAAGTAATGTTTCTTTGCAAGGTTACTCAACCATGTAAATATTTATTTAAAATGGATTTTTTTTAAGCTAGTCAAATTTAGCAGTAGGGGGTTGTATACTAGCTTTAGTGACACTAATGTTAATAAGTTCTGATAACCCACTACTATCGGACCAGCTAAAATGGATTTTTTAAAAGCATTTAAAAAACTTTGAAAATATTGGGCCAGGCATGGTGGCTGACACCTGTAATCCCAGCACTTTGGGAGAATGGGGCGAGAGGATCGCTTGAGGCCAGGAGTTTAAGACCAGCCTGGGCAACATAGCAAGACCTAATCTCTGCAAAAAAAAAAAAAAATAATAATAATAATTTAGCTGGGCATGGTAGTGCATGCCTGTTGTCCCAGCTACTTGGGCAGCTAAGACAGGAAGATCACGTAAGCCTAGGAGTTCTAGGCTGCAGTGAGCTATGATCTCGCCACTACACTCCAGTCTGGGCAACAGAGGGAGACCCTGTCTCTGGAAAAAAAAAAAAAAAGGTATTAAACAAATTTGAACTTTATTGGAGATTTAAAAATTGAGGAGTCATAGTCAGGTCCAGAATACTTCATTGTCTTCTTTTGTTATTCTCTTTCTTTAATTCTCTATAACTGTTTCTTGAGATCTTTCCTTTCTTCCCTCAAAGTGTGTGCAGTGGCTTCTTTTTACTTTATTCCTATTACCATGGGTTCCCTTAAATTGATTTTTGAAATTTTTCTTTGCTACATTCAGACATTTTCCAGAACTAACTTTTACAGAGTTTTTTTTTTTTTAAATATTGATTTAATCATGATAGTTCCATATTTTTTTTTTTAAAAAACCCTCTACTGAGTCTGCCTAATCAATCAATTTTGCATTCTTTAGGTAGATATTAGAGGCCATCTCTAGCTCTTAGTTTACTTGCTATTTTCAGTGTAAACTTGTTTGTTCTTAAATGCCGCCTATGTAAGATACTTTTCTAAGCTTTTACCACATCTTAGTTAGTATTTACTGAGCATCTGTAGTGAGTTCATCTTTCTTCTGAATTTCTTAGAAGAGAAAGAAGTGTGAGACTTGCAGCACATTGCCCTCCAGAAGCTTACTATACACACAACATAGTAATAAAGGAGTATGTAGTAAATTTAAAAACATTTGCTACACACTGGAGTAGGACAGGGAATACTGAAAAGGAAGAGTTCACCCAGATTTTCAAGAAGGGTTTGGAAATGGCAAGTCTTAAGTGACTTGGTAGAGAAAGCTAATCTTTGCTTACATAGGGAAGGAATAAGAAGAAAAGATAGACAATTATTTCATGAGAGGTATCAAAAATACTTGGTGATGCCTGTTTCCACTTCTCCTCCTCCACTTCCTCCTCCTCCTCCTCTCTCATTCCCTCTTAAATATCTTGTAGAGATCACCTCAAGTTCTGCCTTCTCTGCCTTCTCTAAGTACTTTTAACATAAGTATGCTCCTTTGAGTTTTGATACCATTTATCTCCAATAATTGTGGCATAAAATATATCCCCAATTAGATTATAATTCTTTTAAGAGCTGAAGCCATTTTTTTAGCTTTCTATGTACATGTACAATATATTTTTACTCGGTTCCTAGATAATAAATTTACATAAGGAAAATCCTGAAAATCCTTTGAACCATTTCAGTTATATAGGCAGAAAAGTAAATGGATTTTGATTCAGAATAATCAGATCATAGTTTGCCAAGATTCTTTTTTTAATTTTTTTAACAACTTCATTTACTCAACAGATATATCACTTGTCAGGTGATACTGAAAATAAAAGATAAGACACCATTCTTACCTCTGATGATTTTATGTCTGATGCAGAGAATAGTCTAAGTAACTGTAATATAAAATAGTATATGTTCAGTATTAGAACTTCTTGGTCTGAGAGAGGACATTTATATGAAGAAAATACAGAAAGCCTTCATGAAGCAAATGCTTTTGAGCTGAGCATTGAAGGATTTAAAGTTTGTAGACAGAGATTCACTAGAGGACTTTTCTTAGAGAAAATGAAATAAGTAAATCAGAAAACCAAAAGGTTTATTCAAGGAACTATTTGCTCTGGGAATCCATTTTAGCTAAATATTTGAGGTGGGTAGGGGAATAATAGGAAATATGACTTCAAAGATAATTTGAATTTAGGGAAGAAAGGTGTTTAAAAGTTCATCTAAGGAATTTGGACATAATTCTGCAGAGAATTTTATAGAAGAGTGATGTTACTTGAGCTGCACATTTAGGAAAGTCAATGAGGCAGTGATATGTTAGACCAGTTGTTGGAAAGACTGGAGGTAGCAGGAATCAATTTGAAGACCATTAGAGTAGTTCACAGGTGAGGTAATGAGACCTTGGGTTGTGCCTACTCATCATGTAAGACTTACCATACGCTTTTGTTGCCACACCTTTTCGTTGAGCATGCTGGGTTAAATCTTCCTCTTATGTGTTTCCATATTATTTTATGCCCGCTGTACTTATTCCCCATTGTGTTCTTTTTGTGTATATTTTAATGTTTCCCCTTCTATTACACTCTAAACTTCTTGAGGGTAGGCACAACTTTATTATTAATCTAATATTAGAAGCACCTAGCAAACAAGCAAACAAAGACCATTTACTTCCATCTGTTTTTAAGACAGCTTATGTGACTGCCAGGAATACTTAATTATCTGGATATTCACTTTTCAGTATGATAACCATGAGCCATATGTGGCTATTTAAGTTTAAATATAAATTAATTAAAATTAAATAGAATTAAAAATTCAGTCTCTCAGTTGCATCAGCCACATTTCAAGTGCCAAACCTCATGTGACTCATTGGTACTGTATTGGGCAGTCCAGATATGGAACATTTCCATCATTGCATAAAGGTGTGTGAACAGTGCTAGATTGTAGCAGAGTGGCTAGTATTAGGGACAGCACGAGGCAGGTACATTTCGGTAATTTATTAAGAAACTTTAATTATTTTTTTTAAATATAAAGTTTGAAGTTTTATAAAGTATACAGAGATTATTTTTTAATGATACTGCTTAAATATTTATTATTTTCAAAAGTTAAGAAATTTTTAAAAGTTGTTTATATTTTCTTTGATTTGTTTTAATTACTAAAAATTATACATGCCCTGGTAAAAAGATAACTGGTGTTTTTTTAAAACAAATATCCTGATTTGAGAATAGATCCTGGCCAGGCGTGGTGGCTCACGCCTGTAATCCTAGCACTGTGGGAGGCTGAGGAGGGAGGATTGCATGAGCTCAGGACTTTGAGACCAGTCTGAGCAAGAACGAGACCCCGTCTCTACCAAAAATAGAAAAAAATTAGCCGGGCTTGGTGGTCCACACATGCCTGTAGTCTCAGCTGCTTGGGAGGCTAAGGCAAGAGGATTGCTTGAGCCCAGAAGTTTGAAGTTGAAGTGAGCTACTTTGATGCCATTGCATTCTAGCCAGGGCGACAGAATGAGACTTTGTCTCAAAAAAATAAAATAAAATAAAAATAAAAATAGATCCTGATTCACATGTATTTTTAAAATTTTTTTTCTCTATTTTTTTTGTTTTTACTGAAGGCAACACATGTGCATTAAAATTTTAATATGTCAAATTTTCATCACAGATCATTTTACTTTTTGGATAATGAATTATTATTTAGCTTATAATAAATTCTAATATTTTGAAAGTGCTGGCCACATATTAATTTATATTTCATTAATTATTCATTTTTTAATCTAATGACTATGGATAAATTAAATATGTAGAAAACCAATATACTAAACCAAAATATAAGGAGATCTTCTTTCATAAGTAATTATAATGGGAGCTATTGACAATGAAGCTGTTTCTTGTAAAATAATCCATTTGAGAAGTTAAGGGATCCAGAGTTCTTTTTAAAAATGTTCTTTTTCTGAGAAAGGGAAATAGGAATTAATCTGTTATTATTTTATATTTCAGGTGGTATCTCCCAGCTGTAATGATGATGTCACAGTGAAAAAGGATCAGTGTTTAGTTCGGTCATTTATAGATTCTAAATTGTGAGTGAATCACTTAATAATGTTACATGGGAGGAAAAAAATGGAATCACAGTGATAGACTTCTCCCCCTAAGTCATTATTTTTAGAAGTCTAATCATTCATGAACTGAAAAGTTATCTAATATGTTTTGACTTTTTGTAATGTAGGGTATTTTTTACTGATAAATTTTATATAAAAACTGAACAACAATATGTAAGAACAATATTAAAAAGTTTTTTAAAAAATAGAGCATGGTATTTTTTCTGTAATTGTAAAATTCTGTAATTTTATCAAGTGTACTATTTCATATTAAGAATTATGAAACTTATTTTTTAATAGAATCTATATTACCAGAATAATTATTTTGACATTTTTCTGATTAAAAACCAGACTTTTAGAAACATTTCCCTAATCTCATCCTTGCTTTGTTACCAAAAAGTGTAAAATTTAAAAGTATATATATTTATTGAGTTATGAAAAATTTGATTTGTGAAAAATTTAATACCAAAATATATCTTACAATGATAAAAATATTTTAATAATACCTTCTAGTAAATGAGCTTTTTTACTAAAATGAATAATATAATAAATAGTAAACATTAAAACAGATATCTACAAATGTTGAAAACATGCTAATATAAATTAACCCTTACTCTCTGTAGGAGAGTTGTATAGATTGAAATATTGTGAATTTGAGGCTCTCAAATTAATATACTTTGAATATGTAAAACTTGAGAATAAAGATACTAGCTTTGCCTGTATTACCTCTTACCCTTTATTAAAGATTAAGATGTACATAGTCCTAGGCTTTTAAAACATTTTACAGGCAAAATTTTGATTTTGAGGTTTACATTTTCTATCTGTTAACATAGACTATTTAAGTGATAAGTTTTATTTAATAAGTGGTTTCACTCCCCTTTATTCTTCTCTCTATAATTAGTTACTCTATAGCAAGAAAGGACATTAAGGAAGTAGACATTCTTAATCTACCAGAAGCTGAGCTCTCCACTAAACCAGGTAAAATAAAGATGAATCAGTCCATTATTTCATGATGTGGCTTTACATGGAAAATAGTGAATAAAGCAAGACTGTTCTCTGTTGCTGTTTTAACTGTTTAGAGTTAATATCCACTCTTATTTGATGATTTTTTTAATGTGCAATAAAACATTTGATTTGTAATTTTTAGATAAGTTTAACTTTTCATGTTTTACCATTATGATTTCTCACAGTATTCCTTACAGTAATAACAAAACATTTCTTTAATATTATAACTTATGGAATATATTTAAGCTTACTATATCATTTTATAAGTGACAGCTAAATTCTTCGGACTCTGAATGTCATGCTTTTCCTGTTATTCTATGCTGCTAACTCCATAACAACTGCTGAAGTATATTTTCACCCTTAGGGCTTCAGAAAGCAAGTATCTTCTTAAGAACTAGAGTCGTTCCTGATAATTGGAAAATGGATATAAGTGAAATCCTTGAATCATCCAGTAGTGATGATGAAGGTGGCCCAGCTGAAGAAAATGATGAAGAGAAGGAAAAGGAGGCCAAAAAGGCAGAAGAAGAGGTGGTAGGTGTAATTTCATGTTTGTAACAAAAACATTTTAATACTCTCTAGTAAGAATAATACCTTCATATGTTTTTCCCTCTGTTTAGATTCTGTTGTTTCTGTCCATTTCTAGCACAACTGACTTTGGGGATTGAGGAAGCTTTTTGGCTCATAGCTTAGTGTATAAATGAGAACTAATTTTGAGTAAGAGGTTACAAAGAAGTACTTTTCAGGTTAATTAATCAACAGGTGCAAACTGTTTTTTTTAAGGATCTTTTCCAAACAACCAAGGAGGAAAGAAATGTAATTTTTAAGTATTTTATGTGTGTTAATTCATTTAAAACTGTTACCATATGAAGTGACTGTTATTATCCTACCCTAAAGGTGAGAAAAGTGAGGTTTAGAAAGGTAAAGTAATTTTCCCAAGGTGGCACAACTAAAATGTGGAGAATAGGGATTTGAACCCAGGTCTGGTCTGTAAAAATCATAGAAAAGATTTTGATTATGTGTTATAAGTGCTAATGGTTGTCTCTGTAATATTGCCATATCATTTAAAATATGCATATAATTGTAGGAAATCATCCATGAAAGTATCGCGTGATTACTTACATGAATATTGTTGTCTATTTATTCAGCAGTGTTTAGTCAAATGGGATAAACTGTCCAGTGTATTTTTGGTTGTTATGGGGTAAAGGGGCTTAGGGGCAAGACAAAGAGAATGAATTTACTGGAAAGGGGGACCTATTTGAGCATGAAAAATATTTGGAAAAAATGTGGGATGCTTGTTTCTCTTTTACATATATAAATAAGAATTTATGAAACAAAATGCATATACTTTTATGTGACGAAGGGCATACGCTATTTCTTCCCTTTTACTTCCATTGCAGTATTTGGTTTTTTTACACTCTGAAATCAGAATGGCGGTTCATACTTACAGGCTGCCTACAGAGTTGCCATAGTAACATGCTGTTGGTTTTAAGTGAGCATGCTCGGAAAGACAGGAAGGTTTAGCAGAGGCTTGGCAGGTTGCCAATGGAGGTCTGCCAGATGCTTTGAAATGGGCTGTCTTTCTTTTCCTTTCATGTAATGTCTGATTTTTATGTGGAAGAGAATGTAAGTAGTGCTGTATAACCCTGCGGATGCTATGCCCTAAGAGGGAAAGCAAATATTTGCAAGTCAGACTGAAAAATGTCCAGACCCTGTACTGATTAAGTAGAAGGGGAATCTAACCATTTTGCATTTGAAAGGAAATGCAGCATATAGGTAAGATTTTTTCTCTTTTTGTATATTTAGTTATGATTTTGCTTGCCAAAAATGGAGTTAAATAAGAATTTTAGATATTGATGATGTTGCTGATACGGTAGGACTCATAACCAAGCGTAATTGTTTCTTGTATAAAAGACAGTAGGAGTCTATTTTTAGAATATCAATGGATGAAGGCTATTTTTCTGAAACATAAGATAGATTTTGAAATGAAAATGATAATGAGACAGTTTGGCTAAATTCAAGATTTAAAGTCTGAATATTAAATGTGATTTTTGTATTTTATCTGTATTTATTTATAGATTATATGTTTTCAGGGTAAATAGGCCACATTTTCAGGGTGTGAACTGTTGCAGTCTGTGGTTTAGCTTTTGTTTTTTTAATTAACATTATTTAGGATCTTATATTGCCCAATATTGAACAAAGATTGGTCTCTTTATTTTTGTTAATACTTTTAATTGGTATCCCTTCCAGAATGCATTTTCCCTGCCCCCCCCATCCTCTACAAAAACCCCCTGACATTTGAAGCAAAGAGGGTAAAAAGAGCTTTGTAGAAAGTTGCAGAGGGTGTCTGTCAAATAGTAAATTGTAAATAGTGCTCTTATTACAATGACTAATTTCATAAATATTGTAATGTTTTATTCAAGCTGTGAATAAACGTTAGTAAAAAAGAATGAAGAGCAGAGGCAAAGCTCTGTTACCTATTGTTTGCAGGTAATAGTAAAGAAATATTAAAAGGTAAGGGCACTTATGAGGATAGCATCTTCTTAAAATGTGTTAATTAAATTATGAGCCTATTAAAGTTAAGTGAATCAGGATGCTTTTCATCTGCTGAAAATAACAGCAAAATTACACAATTTAGGTACTGATTTATATGAATATTACTTTAAATTATTTTTCAGATGGTCAATTTCATAGCATATACTTTATTGAATTACTTGATATAAACTAACTCTTTTCCCTGGCCAGACAGGTAGATTTTCTTGGTGAAATTTTGGTTGCTTTAGAGAAAAATCAGCTGCATTTCTTGTTCTTAGGTTTAAGATTTAGTTGCTGAATCATTCTAACTTGTCTTGAACAGTAATTTTTGAAAATGTAATATATTGATAAACTGAAGAGCACTTTATACATAAAAAGGGGGAAAATGAGTATGGTATAAAATGAATAAAAATCTGGTAAGCCACGGCCTACCTGGCTTAGTCATTATGGGCCTTTACCACATAAGTGAGACTAAGCTGTTGTATTACATTACAGATTATGCATAGTCTTTCCAAAATGTAATGATGGTGTGCTTTCATGAAGATTTAATGTTGCTTTATATTGATCAAAAAATCTTTTAAAACATTTCTGTAAACTACTATAACAATACTGTAGTCTGTCATTTGGTGTTTGAAGTATAGCAAGCAAATTTTATGCAGTAGAATCATACAAGTGTTAGATACTTCTGCAGATACTTCTGCAGTGTTAATGCAATGGACAGTGGACATTGTGTTTATATTTGATGCTTTGGGCACCCTAACATAGTCTTCATAAGGAGATTTGAGATTCTGTGACTTTACCATATTTTGAATTCCAATTTGAATTCCATAATTTGAATACCAGTATTTTGAATTCCTAAGCATTGGTAGTTCAGGATTCTAGTACAAGAAATGTATCTCATACTGTTACTGTGTGGGAAAAGATTTGAGGATCTGAGAGAAAGTAGGTCTTATCTATATTGATGACTTTAAATTTCAACTCATTGATGATTATCCTGGAAAAAAAAAGCCCTGGAGAATATTTTTGTTGATATTACTTAAGTGTTTTTTGTTAAGAAAATATTATATTAGAAAAGATTTTACTGAATTTTCTTTTCACTTTTGAATTTGATTGAAAAGTCTATGTAAACATAAGTAATGATAACAACTACTCATTTTTTCCTGACTTGTGTTTACTTTGGATAAATACAGGAGAGTTTTCAAAGGGTGAATAAATGGATGGTTGATTAGAAGACTGACTATCAAGGGGAATGTGACTATTCTTAGCTTTTTTTAATCCTTTGGCTTGTTATGAGTAGGCTTATGTATTGGGCCCTTTCAAAAATATCTTATAGTTTCATTTTTAGTAATGAAAATTAGAATTTAGTGAATTTTTCTAAGACCTGCTCTTTTTAGTGTAGAAGTATTGACACCCATTTCTCTAATCTTGTGAATTTTCTGTGGATCACTGTTACATTTAAGTAAGATTACATTTCACTATTGTAATAATCATAAGTATTTGAGTTTTTTATTCATGGAAATATGAATATTATTTTTGTTTAAATCACATATTATTTGTGACTATTAACTTATGCCTGTTTGTAAATTGATTGTAAAGGCATTTGTTAGTGATTATTGAAGATCACTTTGGGTATAGACCTACAGTAAATGGTTGATAACTCAGGAAAACCATGCTAAGTTGGTAAAATTTAAAGGAAGTTTTACATGTAATGTTAATATTTCAGGAATATTGAATAATTCTACTTGCCAGTTGAGTGTCTCTAAGCAGATCCTAAAAAGCCAAGCTTCAATGAATAATTGAGACTTTAGTTTGCAATCAAATAAAATAACTGACTTAAAGTTTAGCCAATTAAACAAGAAAACAAAAATGCCTTAATGTGTTCAGCAAAATCTTTCTTCGCGATAAGACTCTGGCTAAATTATGGTCATCTAATCAGATTAATGAGGATTACACATTTGTACACAATATGTAGTTATATTTTTATGTAGGTAATACTTTTCATATCAACACATTTTACAGTTGCGGTCATATGATAGGGTTGATTGATACTAAAAACTTGGATGTGATAGCATCTAAACCACATCTTGATTGAACTGTATGTACCTTTTCAAGTGGGGGAAAAATTACTAGGCTCAGTTAACTCTGATGCAATACAAGAGTCACGTAATCATTTATTTTAGGTAGGCTACTATTAAATTATATTCTGAAATTATAAAACAGTGTCTTGCCATGAATATATTATATCTTATATGAGCCCTAAAATTTTCTGTAAGTGTACAACAGGAAAGAATGGAACCACTATAAATTTTATGATTACCAAATTTCACTGGGTCTTAACATAATCAGTCAATTCCCAGTTTCTGTAATCAAATTGTTATCTCCTCTATTAAACCAACAACCGTACCGCATTCCATTCCAACTTCAGAAAGAAACCGGGAGTTTCAGATGGAATCCTGCTCCAAATCCTACCTGCCTGCTCACTTTCCCTCCAAGCACAATTGATAAGGTGTTGTCCTCCTCTGTAAGATGAGTCCCTCAGTTCATGCTCTGGATCTCATTCTCTTCTTACTTTTAGGAATCATAGACTGTCAACGCTCTCTTTTCTTTCTGCATCTTTAACCTATTTCTTTCCATTGTATCCTTCTCATCAGCTTTTAAAAACATACTTACATCTCTCCCAAACTTCTGACAACCCCTCCACCAATCTTCTGGCAACCTCTGTACTTTCCCTGCCAGATACTACGTTCTTTCTTCACGCTCTTGGCCAGATTGCTCAGTTATATAGACACTGCTCCTCACCTCACATTCATACTTTTTTGTTTTGAGACAGAGTCTCGCTCTGTCACCCAGGCTAGAGTGCCGTGGTATTAGCCTCGCTCACAGCAACCTCAAACTCCTGGGTGCGATCCTCCCTCCTCGGCCTCACATTCATTCTTAATTCACTGTAGTGTGTCTTATCCTCCCACAACTCAAACAACTTTACTACAGTCACCAGTGACTCCAACAGACTTTTGTACTAAATCAAACAAATTTTTGTACTGATCTTACTTGACTACTTAGTAACATTCAGTACCTCTGATATACCTAATTTCTTGAAACACTTAACATCCATGACATAACTTTTTTTTCTGGTTTACTTCCTAACTAAATGATATAATGACTGCATATCTATATGTTCATCAAAGATCTCTTCTTAGCTCAAGACATTATATCAAACTGCCAATGGGGATTTCTTTTTAACTCGTAAGTACGCAAACTCAGTATGTGGAAGATAGCACTCATTCTCTTCAAACCTATTCTTTTCCTGATTGTCCTTCATTCATTTCAATAGAAGCACCATTCTACCCAGTTGTCCAAGCCAGATATGTGGAAGTTACCTTGATTCTTCCTTCTCTTCCTCCCCCCGTTTCAGACACTGAGTCCTTTCTCTCGTACCTACTTGAATAAATGTGCCTATTTCTGTTAGTTTCTACTCTTTGTCAACCTTGATCCAAGCCACTGTTCTCTTTTATCTAGATTAAGGCAGTAGCAACCTCACTGTTCTTCCTCTAATCTATTCTCTGTAGTGGATCTAAAGTAGATTTCTTTTTTAAATGAAAAAAATATATATGTGATTCCTTTAGGAATAAAATAATTTTAGGGCATGAAAGAGGTTATAGTTTTTATTCTTTTGCATTGAAGTATTTCTAAAACATATTGCATAATGCCATCCCTTTCTCAAAGTGGCATACTGAACATTATTCAACATCATATTTACTTCATTTAATTACTGTATTGTAATACAACACTGTCATGGCTGTCAGCCCTTACACTAAATGACATATGCCTATGAAGATTGTGAACTTTTCTCTCAGTTTCCTTTCTTCTGAAATCTGTATTGTCAACTGTCAGTTTTTTGCATGTAACTTTCTGGACAGTTCTTCAGAATTCTGCTGGGGGCTGGGCTTATTAATAGCCTAGGGAATGATTTTGACCTGAGTTACCAGATTTAATACTGGTTTTGTTTTTCACTTAAAGTTAAGCTTTTTTTTTTCCCTTTTTTAGTTCCAGGATAAGTCTGAGTTATCACTTAATGTTAAACTTGAAGTTTAAGTTTTTAAGTTTTCTTTTTAAATTTAAGTCTTTATTTGCAATTTCACTAAGTGTTGTGACGACAAAATACATCCAGTTTACCGTAGCATACATCATCAGTAAGATGTACCTTTTATTATACCACTGTTAAAATATTTACCTTTTGTAGGAGATGGAGACAAGTAACAATGACCACACCAAATACTTTTCTCAGTTTATTCTTGGAGACTGGGTGGTTTTTAAAGTGAGACTGTTTACTTAATCCTCACAACATTTTATTAAGATATTTGTATAAAAAATATATATATATATTTACAACATCTTCCACCACCTTCTCTGTTTTTCATAAGTGAAGAAACTGAGATTTAAAGAGGTTACAGAAGGTTTCACGAGCTTTTAAGAAAATTTTCTCTCCTTCTCTAGGTTGTAAGGTCTGTGAAAGTAGCGGATGTCAAGTTTTTGCTTTTTTCCTTTCCCACCAGTATAAATACCTACCAGCTAGCAATACAGAGCTTAGCTCATATTAAACCTTCATTAAATAGTTTCTGAATAAATGAGTGAATGTGGACTGTGCAATTATCCTAGCAAATTACCAGTTGAAACAGGTGCTAAGAGATTTATTTTAAGGTTCTAAAAAGTTCACTTTGGGAGGAACCACAGGATAAGCATCTAACTTCCCTTCTTAATATCTCTTTTGTCAGGCAGTGCACCCTATAGGCAATCTTATTTTCTTACATAATTTTGTAAGTTTATAAATGAATTCTACTTGGCTTAAGCCAGTTTGGGATAGTTTTGTGTTGCTTGCAATGAGAGGTCTTGACTAGTAATACTCCTCCTTTGTATTTTGCCCCACTTATTTCAGGTGTCTTCTCCCTCGTCTTTTCCCCTCCAATGTATTCTCCATAAACATCTTTCTAAAACATAGATGGTTCCTGCTGGAAACCCTTTAGTGGCTTTCAGCACCTACAGGATAAATTCTAGGTTTTTTATCACAGGCCTTCAGAAGTCTGGCCCTTTATGATTTGACCCATGCTCACCTTTTTATTCTGCCTTCCACTATTCTTCTGCAATACGAAACTTCTTATAGCTCCCCTTCTGCCACTTAGATATTGTTCAGAAGCTGTTTGTTGAGTTGTCAAGTACATTATGTTGGATATCGCCTTTGTGTTGCCCATGCCCTTTATCAGTATTAAATATAACAGGAAAAATAAAATGAAAGTTTTAAAAAACTCAGAAAATGGATAAATGATAAAAAACAGCTGATATTTTAAAAACCTAACAGATGTCTATGTAGGAAAAAAGAGGGCTCTACTTGAATTAAAGTGAGTGAGTATGGCTTACACGTCCTATGCATTAACCTTAGTAAGTTATTCTGGTATTTATTTCACATTTTTAAAAAATTAGTGAGGCTGTTTAATACATGTCAAAGTTTAAACTGTTATACAAAAGAGTATAAGCAGCTACTGGTTTTGCTGCTTCCCTCCTGTTAGTCCTCCAGCCCAGAGGTGCCCTGAAAACTCACTTCTGATGTACTTCTTGCAGTGCTTTAGCTCTCCAGGCTGGGGCTTTCTTAACTGTCTTAACATATCTCCTTCCTCAATTGGGATCTGCCTGCTTGAGAGGGCTCCTCCTGCTGGCTCCAAGCTGAGCCTCTTTTTTTGGGATGGTGGCATGGAGGAGGGGAGATCAAGGGATTATAATTACGGAGGAGTGGGGAGGACTTATGATGAAGTTTCAGAGATGGGGTGAGAAGAGGAGGCAATGAAGAGGACCAGAAGAGGGGTCACAGATAGCACCATGAAGGGGGAACAAAGCTGCTTATGTCCAAAGTAATATTATTTCACAAAAATCCTAGCATTTTGGTGTTGGAAAATTAATGTGGTATACTAGAGTGCCAAAAAGGGGGAGAAAAAAAAAGGGGGTGTGTTGTATAATCATTAAAACTTCTAAAGGATTCCCATAGGGGTTTTCAAAAGCTTAGATACCCATCAACAAACAATGTGTACAGTCACAAACAATATGTACAGTACAGGGAAACCAAAAAGATTAGGTTTAGTTACAACCTTCCCCACTCTCAAAAATGTCAGTTTTGGGGGCTCCAGTCTGTTATGTGCTTAAAAGCTATCCCAACTCACTCACAGAACTGTGTACAAGTTACATGGGTCTCTAAGGGGCTTTGTGTAAAGTGCATCATATTTTATTGGCATTTATTTTGACAATTTTGATACTTTCTGTATACCTTCCTAATTTTTATTGAAAAGTAGCGTTGCTAGCTAAGAAAGTTAATTCAGCAAAAAGGAAGTATTATTAAAAAAATAAATTATATTTACCTCCCATCTCAATACGGTGGTAGAAAGTCTGTTCTTCACTAGAATTTATGCCATTTCTGAGTGCATAATCTTTCATTTTCAGATTAATGTATTTGGGAGAGAAAGGGAAAAGGTAAATGCCAGCAAGTAATTGTGCCACAACCACCTGTCTTAAGAACATCCTCAGCCATTCTTATTTTTTCTCCCTTTTCTCTGACTCTTATTTTTATTATTATCATTAATGTTAACCCTCAAATTCAATTAATGTGAAACTAAGGAATACCCTCTCCTTGATTCTTTCACACAGATGTCATTTTCATTCCCATAAAAGAGTGTCTAAAGTAAGTATCAGTCCTTAGTGATAAAATTGTGAGTAAAATAAGTACATCCCAAACCTACAGAACTTACTGAGCATTTACATGTGTTAAAATTTTGAGTCTACAAATGTGAATAATACTTAAATAACAACAAACAAAAACCCCTCAGCATTAACTTTTCTCTCTGCCTCCCTCCCCCCACCTTCTCTCTATCTTTCCCCCTACCTTCTCTTTCCCTCTCCTCTTTTTCCTCCCCTCCTCTTCAGGGGGAAGAGGGTGATCTTTCTATCCTTAGTAGCAAGACTAATTCAGGCATTCATTCTCCTCCTTGTGGACTCTTATAATAGCTCCCTTTCCCCTCCCAATTCATCAAACCCGCTCTTGGCTGAGAACTTTTTAAAACACAAATATGATCTAATTCCTCTTTAGCTTTCTCAAACCCCACACCTACCCACAATGTCAAGTTCTTACTCTTTAGTGTATCATTACAAAGACCTTTCCTAATCCCCGTCTGCCTTTGCCAGTCTCATGCTTATGCTATTTGCTTTCTAGCTCCAGGGCTGTCTACTTTGTACATTTTGAAGCGTTCCCTAATATTATTATTGCCGTTTCATCTCTAGCAAAACCATTCAGTCCCTCATTTGCTCGTGTATTCTTTTATATATTTTACAACACTTATCACATTGTGTTACATTGGCTTGTTTTACCTTTCTACACCCCCTGCCAGACTCAGAGCAGCAAAAATAGAAGGTACTATGCGTTCTCATTTTAATCCACAGTGCTTTTGCACAATCTCTGACTCATAGTAACCATCAATAAATGTTTGAACTTAATTTGAAGACATAGTGCTTGAAGTCAGAAAATTTACAATCTGGTAGTGTGGATAGATACACAACTGCCTATAGTACTAGGTACAGTATATACTCATTCTAACTAAAATTGGGAGCTTCTTAAAATTATGATCATATACGTGCCTCTTCTATATCATGAAGCTCCTTCTCTGCTCTGGCATTTTACTGGATGCATAGTTACTTTTTACATGCTTGATTAAATGAAAGGAAGAAGGCTCCTCAGCACAATCTAGTGGACCCTTAACCTCCCATCCTTGCAACACTCTACCGCTCTAAAACCCTTGAGAAATGCAACAGCTTCTGTCTCCCAACCAGGAGAGAGATGCTATAGGTATGAAAATACCATGAACAGAGAAAGCAAACCCTGATAGCAAATACAAGCCCCATACCAAAGTCATAAAGACACATTATTCTAATTGGAGACATTTCCTGACATGTGCAATTTTACTCCAAGGTGTTAAGGACTACCCACATAGGTAACTTCAAAAACACAGTTGTGAAAAATTGCTTATTGTAAGAGATGAAGCCATTTTAAGTTTTATAAAAACAATCAGATAAATTTAAGACTTTGTTATGGTCTCATATTCATTTATTTTGGGTGGAAAATAAATTTGTTACCTTATTTTTACACTTTTTACTGTACCAAAACTTACAGATTTTATGGCCATGGTTTCTTATGGAACCTAAAACACTCTTGGTCATCAACTCACTTTTAAATAAAATGCATTTAAACCAATTTTTATTCATAAAAATATATTCTTAATCATTAAGAATTTATCAATTGTTTGGTACAACCTTAACATGTGCCTGATTTTTAATTGATGGGTTGATTTTGTTCACTTGTTTTTAGGGGCAACTTTAATTTTAAATCAGTGCCTTTTTAAAGGATTGCTTTTACATATATTGGATACAACAGTCTTACCTGAATTCCGTAAGATAATAAATACTGGAATGAGATTTTAATCTGAAGAGAGAATATTGTGATTATGCGGCACAGGCAAAGCATAGAGCTAGTGTGGCATAAACAGTTTTTGGTTTTGTTTTGTTTTTCCCCACACTAGGTGTCCTCAAAGTTAGTAAGTGAAATGATTCCTGGGCTATTGGATTACTTTTTTTCTTGAGTTAACTCATTGGCAGTTAACCTTATAAAAGCAAGATTTTTTAATTCACATGGGGAAAAAACTGCCATTTCTTGATTTGAGCGTTAATGAACCCTTTAACTTTATAGTGATTATTAACTTTTAAATTGCTGACTTTTGAGGCTTAGAACTTTGACTTAAGTTTCTTTATGTTTCCTAAAACCGAAAGTATTTCAGTGTTATAAATGATTCTGAATGAATGTACTGAAAGATAAGAAAAAAATAATTTAATATAAGATCTTACTCCCTTTCTCTTGATTGCCTCATGGGTTTTAAATTATATATTTTAATCAACTACTTATTCATTGGTCCTGGCTATATTGTTAGCTATTAGATAACATAGTTTTAAAGTGACTTGCCCTCTGGACACTGAAAGCTAAATATTTATTGCTTGAGAGTTTGAATGTACTTGGTTTTGAAAAGACAAAAAATCTGAATTCTTCTTTTAGAACATAGAAAAATAGTACTCTAAAATTAAGTTATGATCATTTATATGGAAGAAATGTATCAGTGTTTTGTTTCTCCATAGTATTGCTAAACTTTTAAGTAAAAATTTTCCCAAATGTTAGTTATAAGTAGTCTATCAGAAAAGAAGATCCGTAATCCATTTGTTTGACTAGAGCCCAGACCTTGACAGTATAGGAAGAGATCACATTTGGTTTATATAATTAATAAAAAGGAACACTTAAACAGGAATTTTAGGAATAATTGTTTTTACTGGAATGTATCTTCTTCTTCTCCTTTTTTTTTTTTTTTTTTTTTTTTTGAGAGACAGGGTGTCAGTCACCCAAGCTGGAGTTCAGTGGCTGGATCCTAGCTCACTACAGCCTTGAATTCCTGGGCTCAAGAGATCCTCCCACCTAGGCCTCCCAAGTAGCCGCAACTACAGGCACACACCACTGTGCCTACGTAATTTTTTAATTTTTTGTATGGATGGGGTCTTGCTGTATTGCTCAGGCTGGTCTCAAACTGCTGGCCTCAGGCAATCCTCTCGCCTTGGCCTCTGAAAACACTGGAGCAACCATGTCTGGCCAAGTCTTTCTTTTTTTTTGAAAGAGCTAAATTTGTAATTAGTATCTAGTTTCCCTAAGAAATACTTCTCATTGTCTTAATTTCAGGGGTTGCAAAGTGAACCACAGAGGCCATACAAGAACGCCAAATGAGAAAAACAGGCTATTATGAGACAAGAGGGAATGATGGGGTCTGGGACAAAGTAGAATTTATATGACTCACTTAAATACATTTAAATTTCTTTAAAACATTGTGCTATTTAAACAAAAAACCTTTGCCACTGTGACTTTGCAACTCCTGGTTTATATTCATTTAACAATAACAAAAACCTTAATGTTGGTATGTGAATTATTTTTATATAATAAACACATATACCATTATTGTATTCATCTACCAATATATTTGTATAGGCCGCATAGTTTTCTGGGTTATTTTTGTTTTTGACACAGAGTCTCATTCTGTTGCCCCAGGTAGAGTGCAGTGGTGTCATTGTAGCTCACTACAACCTCAAACTCCAGGGCTAAGCAGTCCTCCTGCCTCAGCCTCCCAAGTAGCTGGTACTACAGGTGCATACCACAACGCCCAGCTGTTATAATTTTTCTATGTTTAGTAGAGATCAGGTCTCCCTCTTGCTCGGGTTGGTCTCAAACTCCTGAACTCAAGCAATCCTCCTGCCTCGACCTCCCTGAGTGCTAGGATTATAGGTGTGACCCACCTTGCCCAGCCTGGCCACATAATTTTTTGATGGGTTTTTTTAAAAATACCAAATGAGGTAAAAACTTGACACTACCACTCCTTTCCTCAATCTTTTCCTCATGGCTAATTTTAGTCCTTATGGTGATACTCAAGGGTAGGTTTAGAGTGATAAATGGGGTGGAGGCAGACATTATATATCTTCACAGTTGCATTAAATCAGTTGTACCAAAATATGATTTAACATCTGGCATTGTAGGATTTTGAGAAAATTCAAATGTTCCAGCTTCATTAAAATTTTATCACCTTACATTGGGTTCACAAAAGCAAAAAATAAAGAAAGTCATGTATTTCTTCCTGTTGACTGTGCTATATACATTTATATATTTTACCTTTACAGCCTGAGGAAGAACTTGATCCTGAAGAGAGGGACAACTTCCTCCAACAGCTTTATAAGTTTATGGAAGACAGAGGTATTTTCATGTTCATTATTTAAACGTAGTCATTTCTTTTAAAGTTTACATTCAAAGTATATGCATTGTTTTTGTTAATATAGTGTATATAGTTTTGAATTTTAATTAAAGCCTAAGAATCAGTTATACCTGATGATGATTAAAATATTTGGAATAAAAACAAACTATTAATATCTATTTTGAGTAGAAGTAATATGCATACCATTAATTACTAATGCTATATTTATGGCAAGTAAATATAGCCCAATCTTTATTCTCAACAGTTAAACATAATAGGAGATCAGTCCCTATTTGAAATGGTACAGGTAGAAGAAATAGAACCATTATAAATTATATCATACTGCTTGACATTCATTATTCCTAGAAAATCCTCAGATAAATTAGTTCTAGACGTTCTTTGGCCTTCAGAAATCATCCTTCAGATTATTGCTAACAGTCTTAACAATTTGCATTAAAGCAGTGAAAATGGAACCACAGCCTAAAACTTCCCCTTTCCGTTGTGTTTGTTCAAGCCCAAGCTTCTTGAACCAGCAGGATTGTTGGCCACCTTGTAGTCCCAGGGTTTAATTTAGTTTTACCCAATTCATTGGCAGGTAGAGAGGTGACTTTATTAGCTATAGAAATACAACTCCTAGAATCTAAATACTTCCACAAAGCTGTGTATGGAATATAGAAAATACTTTTGTGTGTTGTCTTACATAACTTAGATTCTTTAAGTATGTGCCTCTAATGAAATTTTGGAAATTAGAAATTGATAACTTTGTTTTCAGATTAGTATTTTTCAGTTGAATAAACCTTTTACTGTGCTCTTATATTATAAAGGTACCCCAATCAACAAACCACCTGTTTTGGGCTATAAAGATCTCAATCTCTTCAAACTCTTCAGACTGGTTTATCATCAGGG
The DNA here is from genome assembly GCF_041146395.1 of Eulemur rufifrons. NCBI lineage: Eukaryota > Metazoa > Chordata > Mammalia > Primates > Lemuridae > Eulemur > Eulemur rufifrons. Next base: position 87,965,791 of record NC_090984.1, read on the forward strand.
CGGATGTGACAATGTAAGTGTAACATTGCTCTTTGAAATATGTAGCGATTTGATGAAAAGTTAAATCATCTAATATTGCATTATTATATGCACTTCAGGTAATAAGCACATTTTCTTAATGAACATAGAGTATTAGTGTAAAATTATTTCCCTTTGCAAATGTTAACACAAAAACTTAATTTTCCAGATTGATAGTGGTGCTGTATGGAAGCAAATTTATATGGACCTTGGC